>NW_026137947.1:600000-1024205 GCF_019393585.1 Leptopilina boulardi | reverse complement strand
TTTTTGAAGTATGGGCGAACTATGGGCCAAGTATGGCAAACTATGGGAGGCGAGAAAAACACTTTTTTCAAACTTTTTGAACTATGGGCGAACTATGGGCCAAATATGGCAAAGTATGGGAGGGGAGGAAAACACTTTTTTCCAAATTTTTGAACTATGGGCGAAGTGTGGGCCAAACATGGCGGAGTATGGGAGGCGAGAAATACACTTTTCTCAAAATTTTTGAATTATGGGCGAACTATGTGCCAAGTATGGCGAACTATGGGAGGCGAGAGAGACACGTTTTTCAAAATTTTTGGACTATGGGCGAACTATGGGCCATGTATGGCAAAGTATGGGAGGCGAGAAAAACACGTTTTTCAAAATTTTGGACCATGGGCGAACTATGGGCTAAGTATGCCAAAGTATGGGAGGGGAGGAAAACACTTTTTTCTAAATTTTTGAACTATGGGCGAAGTGTGGGCCAAGTATGGCGGAGTATGGGAAGTGAGAAATACACTTTTTTCAAAATTTTTGAACTATGGGCGAACTATGGGTCAAGTATGGCAGAGTATGGGAGGCGAGAAAGCTCGTTTTTCAAAATTTTTGGACTATGGGCCAACTATGAGCCAAGTATGGCGAAGTATGGGAAGCGAGAAAAACACTTTTTTAAAAAAAAATGTTTGAACCATGGGCGAAGTATGGGCAAAGTATGGTGGAGCATGGGAGGCGAGGAAAACGCTTTTTTCAGAATTTTTTGAAGTATGGGCGAACTATGGGCCAAGTATGGCAAACTATGGGAAGCGAGAAAGCTCGTTTTTCAAAATTTTTGGACTATGGGCCAACTATGAGCCAAGTATGGCGAAGTATGGGAGGCGAGAAAAACACTTTTTTAAAAAAAAATGTTTGAAATATAGGCGAACTATGGGCCAAGTATAGCAAACTATGGGAAGCGGGAAAAACACTTTTTTCAAAATTTTTGAACTATGGGCGAACTATGGGCCAAGTATGGCGGAGTATGGGAGGCGAGAAATACACTTTTTTCAAACTTTTTGAACTATGGGCGAACTATGGGCCAAGTATGGCAGAGTATGGGAGGCGAGAAATACACTTTTTTCAAAATTTTTGGACAATGGGCGAACTATAGGCCAAGTATGGCAGGGTATGGGAGGCGAGAAAGACACGTTTTTCAAAATTTTTGGACTATGGGCGAACTATGGGCCAAGTATGGCGGAGTATCGGAGGCGAGAATATCACTTTTCGCAAACTTTTTGAACTATGGGCAAACTATGGGCCAAGTATGGCAAACTATGGGAGGGGAGGAAAACACATTTTTCTAAATTTTTGAACTATGGGCCAAGTATGGCGGAGTATTGGAGGGGAGAAAAACACTTTTCTCAAAATTCTTGAACTATGGGCGAACTATGGGCCAAGTATGGCGGAGTATGGGAGGCGAGAAAAACACTTTTTTCAAACTTTTTGAACTATGGGCGAACTATGGGTCAAGTATGGCGGAGTATGGGAGGCGAGAAAAACACTTTTTTAAAAAAAAATGTTTGAAATGTGGGCGAACTATGGGCCAAGTATAGCAAACTATGGGAAGCGGGAAAAACACTTTTTTCAAAATTTTTGAAGTATGGGCGAACTATGGGCCAAGTATGGCAAAGTATGGGAGGGGAGGAAAACACTTTTTTCCAAATTTCTGAACTGTGGGCGAAATATGGGCCAAGTATGGCGGAGTATCGGAGGCGAGAATATCACTTTTCTCAAACTTTTCTGAACTATGGGCAAACTATGAGCCAAGTATGGCAAACTATAGGAGGGGAGGAAAACACTTTTTTCTAAATTTTTGAACTATGGGCCAAGTATGGCGGAGTATTGGAGGGGAGAAAAACACTTTTCTCAAAATTCTTTAACTATGGGCGAACTATGGGCCAAGTATGGCGGAGTATGGGAGGCGGGAAAAACACTTTTTTCAAACTTTTTGAACTATGGGCGAACTATGGGCCAAGTATGGCGGAGTATGGGAGGCGAGAAAAACACTTTTTTCAAACTTTTTGAACTATGGGCGAACTATGGGCCAAGTATGGCGGAGTATGGGCAGCGAGAAATAAACTTTTTTCAAAATTTTTGAACTATGGGCGAACTATGGGCCAAGTATGGCGGAGTATGGGAGGCGAGAAAAACACTTTTTTCAAACTTTTTGAACTATGGGCGAACTATGGGCTAAGTATGGCGGTGTATGGGAGGAGAGAAATACACTTTTCTAAAAATTTTTGAATTATGGGCGAACTATGTGCCAAGTATGGCGAACTATGGGAGGCGAGAAAGACACGTTTTTCAAAATTTTTGGACTATGGGCGAACTATGGGCCAAGTATGGCGGAGTATGGGCAGCGAGAAATAAACTTTTTTCAAAATTTTTGAACTATGGGCGAACTATGGGCCAAGTATGGCGGAGTATGGGCAGCGAGAAATAAACTTTTTTCAAAATTTTTGAACTATGGGCGAACTATGGGCCAAGTATGGCGGAGTATGGGCAGCGAGAAATAAACTTTTTTCAAAATTTTTGAACTATGGGCGAACTATGGGCCAAGTATGGCGGAGTATGGGAGGCGAGAAAAACACTTTTTTCAAACTTTTTGAACTATGGGCGAACTATGGCCCAAGTATGGCAGAGTATGGGAGGCGAGAAATACACTTTTTTCAAACTTTTTGAACTATGGGCGAACTATGGGCCAAGTATGGCAAAGTATGGGAGGCGAGAAAGACACGTTTTTCAAAATTTTTGGACTATTGGCGAACTATGGGCCATGAATGGCAAAGTATGGGAGGCGAAGAAAACACTTTTTTCCAAATTTTTGAAATATGGGCGAACTATGGGCCAAGTATGGCAAACTATGGGAGGGGAGGAAAACACTTTTTTTCAAATTTTTGAACTATGGTCGAAGTGTGGGCCAAATATGGCGGAGTATGGGCAGCGAGAAATACACTTTTTTCAAAATTTTTGAACTATGGGCGAACTATGGGTCAAGTATGGCGGAGTATGGGAGGCGAGAAAAACACTTTTTTAAAAAAAATGTTTGAAATATGGGCGAACTATGGGCCAAGTATAGCAAACTATGGGAAGCGGGAAAAACACTTTTTTCAAAATTTTTGAACTATGGGCGAACAATGGGCCAAGTATGGCAAAGTATGAGAGGGGAGGAAAACACTTTTTTTCAAATTTCTGAACTGTGGGCGAACTATGGGCCAAGTATGGCGGAGTATCGGAGGCGAGAATATCACTTTTCTCAAACTTTTCT
This sequence comes from Leptopilina boulardi, assembly GCF_019393585.1. Lineage (NCBI taxonomy): Eukaryota > Metazoa > Arthropoda > Insecta > Hymenoptera > Figitidae > Leptopilina > Leptopilina boulardi. Next base: position 1,020,922 of record NW_026137947.1, on the reverse strand, counting down.
GAACTATGGGCAAACTATGGGCCAAGTATGGCAAACTATAGGAGGGGAGGAAAACACTTTTTTCTAAATTTTTGAACTATGGGCCAAGTATGGCGGAGTATTGGAGGGGAGAAAAACACTTTTCTCAAAATTCTTGAACTATGGGCGAACTATGGGCCAAGTATGGCGGAGTATGGGAGGCGGGAAAAACACTTTTTTCAAACTTTTTGAACTATGGGCGAACTATGGGCCAAGTATGGCGGAGTATGGGAGGCGAGAAAAACACTTTTTTCAAACTTTTTGAACTATGGGCAAACTATGGGCCAAGTATGGCAGAGTATGGGAGGCGAGAAAGACAAGTTTTTCAAAATTTTTGAAGTATGGGCGAACTATGGGCCAAGTATGGCAAACTATGGGAGGCGAGAAAGCTCGTTTTTCAAAATTTTGGGACTATGGGCGAACTATGGGCCAAGTATGGCAAAGTATAGGAGGGGAGGAAAACACTTTTTTCAATTTCTGAACTGTGGGCGAACTATGGGCCAAATATGGCGGAGTATGGGCAGCGAGAAATAAACTTTTTTCAAAATTTTTGAACCATGGGCGAACTATGGGTCAAGTATGGCGGAGTATGGGAGGCGAGAAAAACACTTTTTTCAAAATTTTTGGACTATGGGCGAACTATGGGCCAAGTATGGCAAAGTATGGGAGGGGAGGAAAACACTTTTTTCAATTTCTGAACTGTGGGCGAACTATGGGCCAAGTATGGCAAAGTATTGGAGCCGAGGAAAACACTATTTTCCAATTTTTTGAACTATGGGCGAAGTGTGGGCCAAATATGGCGGAGTATGGGCAGCGAGAAATACACTTTTTTCAAAATTTTTGAACTATGGGCGAAGTGTGGGCCAAGTATGGCGGAGTATCGGAGGCGAGAATATCACTTTTCGCAAACTTTTCTGAACTATGGGCAAACTATGGGCCAAGTATGGCAAACTATGGGAGGGGAGGAAAACACATTTTTCTAAATTTTTGAACTATGGGCCAAGTATGGCGGAGTATTGGAGGGGAGAAAAACACTTTTCTCAAAATTCTTGAACTATGGGCGAACTATGGGCCAAGTATGGCGGAGTATGGGAGGCGAGAAAAACACTTTTTTCAAACTTTTTGAACTATGGGCGAACTATGGGTCAAGTATGGCGGAGTATGGGAGGCGAGAAAAACACTTTTTTAAAAAAAAATGTTTGAAATGTGGGCGAACTATGGGCCAAGTATAGCAAACTATGGGAAGCGGGAAAAACACTTTTTTCAAAATTTTTGAAGTATGGGCGAACTATGGGCCAAGTATGGCAAAGTATGGGAGGGGAGGAAAACACTTTTTTCCAAATTTCTGAACTGTGGGCGAAATATGGGCCAAGTATGGCGGAGTATCGGAGGCGAGAATATCACTTTTCTCAAACTTTTCTGAACTATGGGCAAACTATGAGCCAAGTATGGCAAACTATAGGAGGGGAGGAAAACACTTTTTTCTAAATTTTTGAACTATGGGCCAAGTATGGCGGAGTATTGGAGGGGAGAAAAACACTTTTCTCAAAATTCTTTAACTATGGGCGAACTATGGGCCAAGTATGGCGGAGTATGGGAGGCGGGAAAAACACTTTTTTCAAACTTTTTGAACTATGGGCGAACTATGGGCCAAGTATGGCGGAGTATGGGAGGCGAGAAAAACACTTTTTTCAAACTTTTTGAACTATGGGCGAACTATGGGCCAAGTATGGCGGAGTATGGGCAGCGAGAAATAAACTTTTTTCAAAATTTTTGAACTATGGGCGAACTATGGGCTAAGTATGGCGGTGTATGGGAGGAGAGAAATACACTTTTCTAAAAATTTTTGAATTATGGGCGAACTATGTGCCAAGTATGGCGAACTATGGGAGGCGAGAAAGACACGTTTTTCAAAATTTTTGGACTATGGGCGAACTATGGGCCAAGTATGGCGGAGTATGGGCAGCGAGAAATAAACTTTTTTCAAAATTTTTGAACTATGGGCGAACTATGGGCCAAGTATGGCGGAGTATGGGCAGCGAGAAATAAACTTTTTTCAAAATTTTTGAACTATGGGCGAACTATGGGCCAAGTATGGCGGAGTATGGGCAGCGAGAAATAAACTTTTTTCAAAATTTTTGAACTATGGGCGAACTATGGGCCAAGTATGGCGGAGTATGGGAGGCGAGAAAAACACTTTTTTCAAACTTTTTGAACTATGGGCGAACTATGGCCCAAGTATGGCAGAGTATGGGAGGCGAGAAATACACTTTTTTCAAACTTTTTGAACTATGGGCGAACTATGGGCCAAGTATGGCAAAGTATGGGAGGCGAGAAAGACACGTTTTTCAAAATTTTTGGACTATTGGCGAACTATGGGCCATGAATGGCAAAGTATGGGAGGCGAAGAAAACACTTTTTTCCAAATTTTTGAAATATGGGCGAACTATGGGCCAAGTATGGCAAACTATGGGAGGGGAGGAAAACACTTTTTTTCAAATTTTTGAACTATGGTCGAAGTGTGGGCCAAATATGGCGGAGTATGGGCAGCGAGAAATACACTTTTTTCAAAATTTTTGAACTATGGGCGAACTATGGGTCAAGTATGGCGGAGTATGGGAGGCGAGAAAAACACTTTTTTAAAAAAAATGTTTGAAATATGGGCGAACTATGGGCCAAGTATAGCAAACTATGGGAAGCGGGAAAAACACTTTTTTCAAAATTTTTGAACTATGGGCGAACAATGGGCCAAGTATGGCAAAGTATGAGAGGGGAGGAAAACACTTTTTTTCAAATTTCTGAACTGTGGGCGAACTATGGGCCAAGTATGGCGGAGTATCGGAGGCGAGAATATCACTTTTCTCAAACTTTTCTGAACTATGGGCAAACTATGGGCCAAGTATGGCAAACTATAGGAGGGGAGGAAAACACTTTTTTCTAAATTTTTGAACTATGGGCCAAGTATGGCGGAGTATTGGAGGGGAGAAAAACACTTTTCTCAAAATTCTTGAACTATGGGCGAACTATGGGCCAAGTATGGCGGAGTATGGGAGGCGGGAAAAACACTTTTTTCAAACTTTTTGAACTATGGGCGAACTATGGGCCAAGTATGGCGGAGTATGGGAGGCGAGAAAAACACTTTTTTCAAACTTTTTGAACTATGGGCAAACTATGGGCCAAGTATGGCAGAGTATGGGAGGCGAGAAAGACAAGTTTTTCAAAATTTTTGAAGTATGGGCGAACTATGGGCCAAGTATGGCAAACTATGGGAGGCGAGAAAGCTCGTTTTTCAAAATTTTGGGACTATGGGCGAACTATGGGCCAAGTATGGCAAAGTATAGGAGGGGAGGAAAACACTTTTTTCAATTTCTGAACTGTGGGCGAACTATGGGCCAAATATGGCGGAGTATGGGCAGCGAGAAATAAACTTTTTTCAAAATTTTTGAACCATGGGCGAACTATGGGTCAAGTATGGCGGAGTATGGGAGGCGAGAAAAACACTTTTTTCAAAATTTTTGGACTATGGGCGAACTATGGGCCAAGTATGGCAAAGTATGGGAGGGGAGGAAAACACTTTTTTCAATTTCTGAACTGTGGGCGAACTATGGGCCAAGTATGGCAAAGTATTGGAGCCGAGGAAAACACTATTTTCCAATTTTTTGAACTATGGGCGAAGTGTGGGCCAAATATGGCGGAGTATGGGCAGCGAGAAATACACTTTTTTCAAAATTTTTGAACTATGGGCGAAGTGTGGGCCAAGTATGGCGGAGTATCGGAGGCGAGAATATCACTTTTCGCAAACTTTTCTGAACTATGGGCAAACTATGGGCCAAGTATGGCAAACTATGGGAGGGGAGGAAAACACATTTTTCTAAATTTTTGAACTATGGGCCAAGTATGGCGGAGTATTGGAGGGGAGAAAAACACTTTTCTCAAAATTCTTGAACTATGGGCGAACTATGGGCCAAGTATGGCGGAGTATGGGAGGCGAGAAAAACACTTTTTTCAAACTTTTTGAACTATGGGCGAACTATGGGTCAAGTATGGCGGAGTATGGGAGGCGAGAAAAACACTTTTTAAAAAAAAATGTTTGAAATGTGGGCGAACTATGGGCCAAGTATAGCAAACTATGGGAAGCGGGAAAAACACTTTTTTCAAAATTTTTGAAGTATGGGCGAACTATGGGCCAAGTATGGCAAAGTATGGGAGGGGAGGAAAACACTTTTTTCCAAATTTCTGAACTGTGGGCGAAATATGGGCCAAGTATGGCGGAGTATCGGAGGCGAGAATATCACTTTTCTCAAACTTTTCTGAACTATGGGCAAACTATGAGCCAAGTATGGCAAACTATAGGAGGGGAGGAAAACACTTTTTTCTAAATTTTTGAACTATGGGCCAAGTATGGCGGAGTATTGGAGGGGAGAAAAACACTTTTCTCAAAATTCTTTAACTATGGGCGAACTATGGGCCAAGTATGGCGGAGTATGGGAGGCGGGAAAAACACTTTTTTCAAACTTTTTGAACTATGGGCGAACTATGGGCCAAGTATGGCAAAGTATGGGAGGCGAGAAAGACACGTTTTTCAAAATTTTTGGACTATTGGCGAACTATGGGCCATGAATGGCAAAGTATGGGAGGCGAAGAAAACACTTTTTTCCAAATTTTTGAAATATGGGCGAACTATGGGCCAAGTATGGCAAACTATGGGAGGGGAGGAAAACACTTTTTTTCAAATTTTTGAACTATGGTCGAAGTGTGGGCCAAATATGGCGGAGTATGGGCAGCGAGAAATACACTTTTTTCAAAATTTTTGAACTATGGGCGAACTATGGGTCAAGTATGGCGGAGTATGGGAGGCGAGAAAAACACTTTTTTAAAAAAAATGTTTGAAATATGGGCGAACTATGGGCCAAGTATAGCAAACTATGGGAAGCGGGAAAAACACTTTTTTCAAAATTTTTGAACTATGGGCGAACAATGGGCCAAGTATGGCAAAGTATGAGAGGGGAGGAAAACACTTTTTTTCAAATTTCTGAACTGTGGGCGAACTATGGGCCAAGTATGGCGGAGTATCGGAGGCGAGAATATCACTTTTCTCAAACTTTTCTGAACTATGGGCAAACTATGGGCCAAGTATGGCAAACTATAGGAGGGGAGGAAAACACTTTTTTCTAAATTTTTGAACTATGGGCCAAGTATGGCGGAGTATTGGAGGGGAGAAAAACACTTTTCTCAAAATTCTTGAACTATGGGCGAACTATGGGCCAAGTATGGCGGAGTATGGGAGGCGGGAAAAACACTTTTTTCAAACTTTTTGAACTATGGGCGAACTATGGGCCAAGTATGGCGGAGTATGGGAGGCGAGAAAAACACTTTTTTCAAACTTTTTGAACTATGGGCAAACTATGGGCCAAGTATGGCAGAGTATGGGAGGCGAGAAAGACAAGTTTTTCAAAATTTTTGAAGTATGGGCGAACTATGGGCCAAGTATGGCAAACTATGGGAGGCGAGAAAGCTCGTTTTTCAAAATTTTGGGACTATGGGCGAACTATGGGCCAAGTATGGCAAAGTATAGGAGGGGAGGAAAACACTTTTTTCAATTTCTGAACTGTGGGCGAACTATGGGCCAAATATGGCGGAGTATGGGCAGCGAGAAATAAACTTTTTTCAAAATTTTTGAACCATGGGCGAACTATGGGTCAAGTATGGCGGAGTATGGGAGGCGAGAAAAACACTTTTTTCAAAATTTTTGGACTATGGGCGAACTATGGGCCAAGTATGGCAAAGTATGGGAGGGGAGGAAAACACTTTTTTCAATTTCTGAACTGTGGGCGAACTATGGGCCAAGTATGGCAAAGTATTGGAGCCGAGGAAAACACTATTTTCCAATTTTTTGAACTATGGGCGAAGTGTGGGCCAAATATGGCGGAGTATGGGCAGCGAGAAATACACTTTTTTCAAAATTTTTGAACTATGGGCGAAGTGTGGGCCAAGTATGGCGGAGTATCGGAGGCGAGAATATCACTTTTCGCAAACTTTTCTGAACTATGGGCAAACTATGGGCCAAGTATGGCAAACTATGGGAGGGGAGGAAAACACATTTTTCTAAATTTTTGAACTATGGGCCAAGTATGGCGGAGTATTGGAGGGGAGAAAAACACTTTTCTCAAAATTCTTGAACTATGGGCGAACTATGGGCCAAGTATGGCGGAGTATGGGAGGCGAGAAAAACACTTTTTTCAAACTTTTTGAACTATGGGCGAACTATGGGTCAAGTATGGCGGAGTATGGGAGGCGAGAAAAACACTTTTTTAAAAAAAAATGTTTGAAATGTGGGCGAACTATGGGCCAAGTATAGCAAACTATGGGAAGCGGGAAAAACACTTTTTTCAAAATTTTTGAAGTATGGGCGAACTATGGGCCAAGTATGGCAAAGTATGGGAGGGGAGGAAAACACTTTTTTCCAAATTTCTGAACTGTGGGCGAAATATGGGCCAAGTATGGCGGAGTATCGGAGGCGAGAATATCACTTTTCTCAAACTTTTCTGAACTATGGGCAAACTATGAGCCAAGTATGGCAAACTATAGGAGGGGAGGAAAACACTTTTTTCTAAATTTTTGAACTATGGGCCAAGTATGGCGGAGTATTGGAGGGGAGAAAAACACTTTTCTCAAAATTCTTTAACTATGGGCGAACTATGGGCCAAGTATGGCGGAGTATGGGAGGCGGGAAAAACACTTTTTTCAAACTTTTTGAACTATGGGCGAACTATGGGCCAAGTATGGCGGAGTATGGGAGGCGAGAAAAACACTTTTTTCAAACTTTTTGAACTATGGGCGAACTATGGGCCAAGTATGGCGGAGTATGGGCAGCGAGAAATAAACTTTTTTCAAAATTTTTGAACTATGGGCGAACTATGGGCTAAGTATGGCGGTGTATGGGAGGAGAGAAATACACTTTTCTAAAAATTTTTGAATTATGGGCGAACTATGTGCCAAGTATGGCGAACTATGGGAGGCGAGAAAGACACGTTTTTCAAAATTTTTGGACTATGGGCGAACTATGGGCCAAGTATGGCGGAGTATGGGCAGCGAGAAATAAACTTTTTTCAAAATTTTTGAACTATGGGCGAACTATGGGCCAAGTATGGCGGAGTATGGGCAGCGAGAAATAAACTTTTTTCAAAATTTTTGAACTATGGGCGAACTATGGGCCAAGTATGGCGGAGTATGGGCAGCGAGAAATAAACTTTTTTCAAAATTTTTGAACTATGGGCGAACTATGGGCCAAGTATGGCGGAGTATGGGAGGCGAGAAAAACACTTTTTTCAAACTTTTTGAACTATGGGCGAACTATGGCCCAAGTATGGCAGAGTATGGGAGGCGAGAAATACACTTTTTTCAAACTTTTTGAACTATGGGCGAACTATGGGCCAAGTATGGCAAAGTATGGGAGGCGAGAAAGACACGTTTTTCAAAATTTTTGGACTATTGGCGAACTATGGGCCATGAATGGCAAAGTATGGGAGGCGAAGAAAACACTTTTTTCCAAATTTTTGAAATATGGGCGAACTATGGGCCAAGTATGGCAAACTATGGGAGGGGAGGAAAACACTTTTTTTCAAATTTTTGAACTATGGTCGAAGTGTGGGCCAAATATGGCGGAGTATGGGCAGCGAGAAATACACTTTTTTCAAAATTTTTGAACTATGGGCGAACTATGGGTCAAGTATGGCGGAGTATGGGAGGCGAGAAAAACACTTTTTTAAAAAAAATGTTTGAAATATGGGCGAACTATGGGCCAAGTATAGCAAACTATGGGAAGCGGGAAAAACACTTTTTTCAAAATTTTTGAACTATGGGCGAACAATGGGCCAAGTATGGCAAAGTATGAGAGGGGAGGAAAACACTTTTTTTCAAATTTCTGAACTGTGGGCGAACTATGGGCCAAGTATGGCGGAGTATCGGAGGCGAGAATATCACTTTTCTCAAACTTTTCTGAACTATGGGCAAACTATGGGCCAAGTATGGCAAACTATAGGAGGGGAGGAAAACACTTTTTTCTAAATTTTTGAACTATGGGCCAAGTATGGCGGAGTATTGGAGGGGAGAAAAACACTTTTCTCAAAATTCTTGAACTATGGGCGAACTATGGGCCAAGTATGGCGGAGTATGGGAGGCGGGAAAAACACTTTTTTCAAACTTTTTGAACTATGGGCGAACTATGGGCCAAGTATGGCGGAGTATGGGAGGCGAGAAAAACACTTTTTTCAAACTTTTTGAACTATGGGCAAACTATGGGCCAAGTATGGCAGAGTATGGGAGGCGAGAAAGACAAGTTTTTCAAAATTTTTGAAGTATGGGCGAACTATGGGCCAAGTATGGCAAACTATGGGAGGCGAGAAAGCTCGTTTTTCAAAATTTTGGGACTATGGGCGAACTATGGGCCAAGTATGGCAAAGTATAGGAGGGGAGGAAAACACTTTTTTCAATTTCTGAACTGTGGGCGAACTATGGGCCAAATATGGCGGAGTATGGGCAGCGAGAAATAAACTTTTTTCAAAATTTTTGAACCATGGGCGAACTATGGGTCAAGTATGGCGGAGTATGGGAGGCGAGAAAAACACTTTTTTCAAAATTTTTGGACTATGGGCGAACTATGGGCCAAGTATGGCAAAGTATGGGAGGGGAGGAAAACACTTTTTTCAATTTCTGAACTGTGGGCGAACTATGGGCCAAGTATGGCAAAGTATTGGAGCCGAGGAAAACACTATTTTCCAATTTTTTGAACTATGGGCGAAGTGTGGGCCAAATATGGCGGAGTATGGGCAGCGAGAAATACACTTTTTTCAAAATTTTTGAACTATGGGCGAAGTGTGGGCCAAGTATGGCGGAGTATCGGAGGCGAGAATATCACTTTTCGCAAACTTTTCTGAACTATGGGCAAACTATGGGCCAAGTATGGCAAACTATGGGAGGGGAGGAAAACACATTTTTCTAAATTTTTGAACTATGGGCCAAGTATGGCGGAGTATTGGAGGGGAGAAAAACACTTTTCTCAAAATTCTTGAACTATGGGCGAACTATGGGCCAAGTATGGCGGAGTATGGGAGGCGAGAAAAACACTTTTTTCAAACTTTTTGAACTATGGGCGAACTATGGGTCAAGTATGGCGGAGTATGGGAGGCGAGAAAAACACTTTTTTAAAAAAAAATGTTTGAAATGTGGGCGAACTATGGGCCAAGTATAGCAAACTATGGGAAGCGGGAAAAACACTTTTTTCAAAATTTTTGAAGTATGGGCGAACTATGGGCCAAGTATGGCAAAGTATGGGAGGGGAGGAAAACACTTTTTTCCAAATTTCTGAACTGTGGGCGAAATATGGGCCAAGTATGGCGGAGTATCGGAGGCGAGAATATCACTTTTCTCAAACTTTTCTGAACTATGGGCAAACTATGAGCCAAGTATGGCAAACTATAGGAGGGGAGGAAAACACTTTTTTCTAAATTTTTGAACTATGGGCCAAGTATGGCGGAGTATTGGAGGGGAGAAAAACACTTTTCTCAAAATTCTTTAACTATGGGCGAACTATGGGCCAAGTATGGCGGAGTATGGGAGGCGGGAAAAACACTTTTTTCAAACTTTTTGAACTATGGGCGAACTATGGGCCAAGTATGGCGGAGTATGGGAGGCGAGAAAAACACTTTTTTCAAACTTTTTGAACTATGGGCGAACTATGGGCCAAGTATGGCGGAGTATGGGCAGCGAGAAATAAACTTTTTTCAAAATTTTTGAACTATGGGCGAACTATGGGCCAAGTATGGCGGAGTATGGGAGGCGAGAAAAACACTTTTTTCAAACTTTTTGAACTATGGGCGAACTATGGGCTAAGTATGGCGGTGTATGGGAGGAGAGAAATACACTTTTCTAAAAATTTTTGAATTATGGGCGAACTATGTGCCAAGTATGGCGAACTATGGGAGGCGAGAAAGACACGTTTTTCAAAATTTTTGGACTATGGGCGAACTATGGGCCAAGTATGGCGGAGTATGGGCAGCGAGAAATAAACTTTTTTCAAAATTTTTGAACTATGGGCGAACTATGGGCCAAGTATGGCGGAGTATGGGCAGCGAGAAATAAACTTTTTTCAAAATTTTTGAACTATGGGCGAACTATGGGCCAAGTATGGCGGAGTATGGGCAGCGAGAAATAAACTTTTTTCAAAATTTTTGAACTATGGGCGAACTATGGGCCAAGTATGGCGGAGTATGGGAGGCGAGAAAAACACTTTTTTCAAACTTTTTGAACTATGGGCGAACTATGGCCCAAGTATGGCAGAGTATGGGAGGCGAGAAATACACTTTTTTCAAACTTTTTGAACTATGGGCGAACTATGGGCCAAGTATGGCAAAGTATGGGAGGCGAGAAAGACACGTTTTTCAAAATTTTTGGACTATTGGCGAACTATGGGCCATGAATGGCAAAGTATGGGAGGCGAAGAAAACACTTTTTTCCAAATTTTTGAAATATGGGCGAACTATGGGCCAAGTATGGCAAACTATGGGAGGGGAGGAAAACACTTTTTTTCAAATTTTTGAACTATGGTCGAAGTGTGGGCCAAATATGGCGGAGTATGGGCAGCGAGAAATACACTTTTTTCAAAATTTTTGAACTATGGGCGAACTATGGGTCAAGTATGGCGGAGTATGGGAGGCGAGAAAAACACTTTTTTAAAAAAAATGTTTGAAATATGGGCGAACTATGGGCCAAGTATAGCAAACTATGGGAAGCGGGAAAAACACTTTTTTCAAAATTTTTGAACTATGGGCGAACAATGGGCCAAGTATGGCAAAGTATGAGAGGGGAGGAAAACACTTTTTTTCAAATTTCTGAACTGTGGGCGAACTATGGGCCAAGTATGGCGGAGTATCGGAGGCGAGAATATCACTTTTCTCAAACTTTTCTGAACTATGGGCAAACTATGGGCCAAGTATGGCAAACTATAGGAGGGGAGGAAAACACTTTTTTCTAAATTTTTGAACTATGGGCCAAGTATGGCGGAGTATGGGAGGCGAGAAAAACACTTTTTTCAAACTTTTTGAACTATGGGCAAACTATGGGCCAAGTATGGCAGAGTATGGGAGGCGAGAAAGACAAGTTTTTCAAAATTTTTGAAGTATGGGCGAACTATGGGCCAAGTATGGCAAACTATGGGAGGCGAGAAAGCTCGTTTTTCAAAATTTTGGGACTATGGGCGAACTATGGGCCAAGTATGGCAAAGTATAGGAGGGGAGGAAAACACTTTTTTCAATTTCTGAACTGTGGGCGAACTATGGGCCAAATATGGCGGAGTATGGGCAGCGAGAAATAAACTTTTTTCAAAATTTTTGAACCATGGGCGAACTATGGGTCAAGTATGGCGGAGTATGGGAGGCGAGAAAAACACTTTTTTCAAAATTTTTGGACTATGGGCGAACTATGGGCCAAGTATGGCAAAGTATGGGAGGGGAGGAAAACACTTTTTTCAATTTCTGAACTGTGGGCGAACTATGGGCCAAGTATGGCAAAGTATTGGAGCCGAGGAAAACACTATTTTCCAATTTTTTGAACTATGGGCGAAGTGTGGGCCAAATATGGCGGAGTATGGGCAGCGAGAAATACACTTTTTTCAAAATTTTTGAACTATGGGCGAAGTGTGGGCCAAGTATGGCGGAGTATCGGAGGCGAGAATATCACTTTTCGCAAACTTTTCTGAACTATGGGCAAACTATGGGCCAAGTATGGCAAACTATGGGAGGGGAGGAAAACACATTTTTCTAAATTTTTGAACTATGGGCCAAGTATGGCGGAGTATTGGAGGGGAGAAAAACACTTTTCTCAAAATTCTTGAACTATGGGCGAACTATGGGCCAAGTATGGCGGAGTATGGGAGGCGAGAAAAACACTTTTTTCAAACTTTTTGAACTATGGGCGAACTATGGGTCAAGTATGGCGGAGTATGGGAGGCGAGAAAAACACTTTTTTAAAAAAAAATGTTTGAAATGTGGGCGAACTATGGGCCAAGTATAGCAAACTATGGGAAGCGGGAAAAACACTTTTTTCAAAATTTTTGAAGTATGGGCGAACTATGGGCCAAGTATGGCAAAGTATGGGAGGGGAGGAAAACACTTTTTTCCAAATTTCTGAACTGTGGGCGAAATATGGGCCAAGTATGGCGGAGTATCGGAGGCGAGAATATCACTTTTCTCAAACTTTTCTGAACTATGGGCAAACTATGAGCCAAGTATGGCAAACTATAGGAGGGGAGGAAAACACTTTTTTCTAAATTTTTGAACTATGGGCCAAGTATGGCGGAGTATTGGAGGGGAGAAAAACACTTTTCTCAAAATTCTTTAACTATGGGCGAACTATGGGCCAAGTATGGCGGAGTATGGGAGGCGGGAAAAACACTTTTTTCAAACTTTTTGAACTATGGGCGAACTATGGGCCAAGTATGGCGGAGTATGGGAGGCGAGAAAAACACTTTTTTCAAACTTTTTGAACTATGGGCGAACTATGGGCCAAGTATGGCGGAGTATGGGCAGCGAGAAATAAACTTTTTTCAAAATTTTTGAACTATGGGCGAACTATGGGCTAAGTATGGCGGTGTATGGGAGGAGAGAAATACACTTTTCTAAAAATTTTTGAATTATGGGCGAACTATGTGCCAAGTATGGCGAACTATGGGAGGCGAGAAAGACACGTTTTTCAAAATTTTTGGACTATGGGCGAACTATGGGCCAAGTATGGCGGAGTATGGGCAGCGAGAAATAAACTTTTTTCAAAATTTTTGAACTATGGGCGAACTATGGGCCAAGTATGGCGGAGTATGGGCAGCGAGAAATAAACTTTTTTCAAAATTTTTGAACTATGGGCGAACTATGGGCCAAGTATGGCGGAGTATGGGCAGCGAGAAATAAACTTTTTTCAAAATTTTTGAACTATGGGCGAACTATGGGCCAAGTATGGCGGAGTATGGGAGGCGAGAAAAACACTTTTTTCAAACTTTTTGAACTATGGGCGAACTATGGCCCAAGTATGGCAGAGTATGGGAGGCGAGAAATACACTTTTTTCAAACTTTTTGAACTATGGGCGAACTATGGGCCAAGTATGGCAAAGTATGGGAGGCGAGAAAGACACGTTTTTCAAAATTTTTGGACTATTGGCGAACTATGGGCCATGAATGGCAAAGTATGGGAGGCGAAGAAAACACTTTTTTCCAAATTTTTGAAATATGGGCGAACTATGGGCCAAGTATGGCAAACTATGGGAGGGGAGGAAAACACTTTTTTTCAAATTTTTGAACTATGGTCGAAGTGTGGGCCAAATATGGCGGAGTATGGGCAGCGAGAAATACACTTTTTTCAAAATTTTTGAACTATGGGCGAACTATGGGTCAAGTATGGCGGAGTATGGGAGGCGAGAAAAACACTTTTTTAAAAAAAATGTTTGAAATATGGGCGAACTATGGGCCAAGTATAGCAAACTATGGGAAGCGGGAAAAACACTTTTTTCAAAATTTTTGAACTATGGGCGAACAATGGGCCAAGTATGGCAAAGTATGAGAGGGGAGGAAAACACTTTTTTTCAAATTTCTGAACTGTGGGCGAACTATGGGCCAAGTATGGCGGAGTATCGGAGGCGAGAATATCACTTTTCTCAAACTTTTCTGAACTATGGGCAAACTATGGGCCAAGTATGGCAAACTATAGGAGGGGAGGAAAACACTTTTTTCTAAATTTTTGAACTATGGGCCAAGTATGGCGGAGTATTGGAGGGGAGAAAAACACTTTTCTCAAAATTCTTGAACTATGGGCGAACTATGGGCCAAGTATGGCGGAGTATGGGAGGCGGGAAAAACACTTTTTTCAAACTTTTTGAACTATGGGCGAACTATGGGCCAAGTATGGCGGAGTATGGGAGGCGAGAAAAACACTTTTTTCAAACTTTTTGAACTATGGGCAAACTATGGGCCAAGTATGGCAGAGTATGGGAGGCGAGAAAGACAAGTTTTTCAAAATTTTTGAAGTATGGGCGAACTATGGGCCAAGTATGGCAAACTATGGGAGGCGAGAAAGCTCGTTTTTCAAAATTTTGGGACTATGGGCGAACTATGGGCCAAGTATGGCAAAGTATAGGAGGGGAGGAAAACACTTTTTTCAATTTCTGAACTGTGGGCGAACTATGGGCCAAATATGGCGGAGTATGGGCAGCGAGAAATAAACTTTTTTCAAAATTTTTGAACCATGGGCGAACTATGGGTCAAGTATGGCGGAGTATGGGAGGCGAGAAAAACACTTTTTTCAAAATTTTTGGACTATGGGCGAACTATGGGCCAAGTATGGCAAAGTATGGGAGGGGAGGAAAACACTTTTTTCAATTTCTGAACTGTGGGCGAACTATGGGCCAAGTATGGCAAAGTATTGGAGCCGAGGAAAACACTATTTTCCAATTTTTTGAACTATGGGCGAAGTGTGGGCCAAATATGGCGGAGTATGGGCAGCGAGAAATACACTTTTTTCAAAATTTTTGAACTATGGGCGAAGTGTGGGCCAAGTATGGCGGAGTATCGGAGGCGAGAATATCACTTTTCGCAAACTTTTCTGAACTATGGGCAAACTATGGGCCAAGTATGGCAAACTATGGGAGGGGAGGAAAACACATTTTTCTAAATTTTTGAACTATGGGCCAAGTATGGCGGAGTATTGGAGGGGAGAAAAACACTTTTCTCAAAATTCTTGAACTATGGGCGAACTATGGGCCAAGTATGGCGGAGTATGGGAGGCGAGAAAAACACTTTTTTCAAACTTTTTGAACTATGGGCGAACTATGGGTCAAGTATGGCGGAGTATGGGAGGCGAGAAAAACACTTTTTTAAAAAAAAATGTTTGAAATATGGGCGAACTATGGGCCAAGTATAGCAAACTATGGGAAGCGGGAAAAACACTTTTTTCAAAATTTTTGAAGTATGGGCGAACTATGGGCCAAGTATGGCAAAGTATGGGAGGGGAGGAAAACACTTTTTTCCAAATTTCTGAACTGTGGGCGAAATATGGGCCAAGTATGGCGGAGTATCGGAGGCGAGAATATCACTTTTCTCAAACTTTTCTGAACTATGGGCAAACTATGAGCCAAGTATGGCAAACTATAGGAGGGGAGGAAAACACTTTTTTCTAAATTTTTGAACTATGGGCCAAGTATGGCGGAGTATTGGAGGGGAGAAAAACACTTTTCTCAAAATTCTTTAACTATGGGCGAACTATGGGCCAAGTATGGCGGAGTATGGGAGGCGGGAAAAACACTTTTTTCAAACTTTTTGAACTATGGGCGAACTATGGGCCAAGTATGGCGGAGTATGGGAGGCGAGAAAAACACTTTTTTCAAACTTTTTGAACTATGGGCGAACTATGGGCCAAGTATGGCAAACTATGGGAGGCGAGAAAGCTCGTTTTTCAAAATTTTTGGACTATGGGCGAACTATGGGCCAAGTATGGCAAAGTATGGGAGGGGAGGAAAACACTTTTTTCAATTTCTGAACTGTGGGCGAACTATGTGCCAAATATGGCGGAGTATGGGCAGCGAGAAATAAACTTTTTTCAAAATTTTTGAACCATGGGCGAACTATGGGTCAAGTATGGCAGAGTATGGGAGGAGAGAAAAACACTTTTTTCAAACTTTTTGAACTATGGGCTAACTATGGACCAAGTATGGCAAAGGATGGGAGGGGAGGAAAACACTTTTTTCTAAATTTTTGAACTATGGGCAAATTATGGGCCAAGTATGGCAAAGTATGGGAGGGCAGGAAAACACTTTTTTCCAAATTTCTGAACTATGTGGCGAAGTGTGGGCCAAGTATGGTGGAGTATGAGAGGCGAGGAAAATACTTTTTTCTAAATTTTTGAACTATGGGCTAACTATGGACCAAGTATGGCAAAGGATGGGATGGGAGGAAAACACTTTTTGCTAAATTTTTGAACTATGGGCGAACTATGGACCAAGCATGGCGGAGTATTGGAGGCGAGAAAATGGCTTTTCTCAAACTTTTGTGAACTATGGGCAAACTATGGGCCAAGTATGGCAAAGTATGGGAGGGGAGGAAAACACTTTTGTCTAAATTTTTGAACTATGGGCGAACTATGGGCCAAGTATGGTAAAGTATGGGAGGGGAGGAAAACACTTTTTTCCATTTTTTTGAACTATGGGCGAACTATGGGCCAGGTATGGCGGAGTATGGGAGGCGAGAAAAACACGTTTTTCAAAATTTTTGGACTATAGGCGAACTATGGGCCAAGTATGGCGGAGTACGGGAAGCGAGAAATACACTTTTTTCCAATTTTTTGAAGTATTGGCGAACTATGGGCCAAGTATGGCAAACTATGGGAGGCGAGAAAAACACTTATTTCAAACTTTTTGAACTATGGGCGAAGTGTGGCCCAAATATGGCGGAGTATGGGCAGCGAGAAATAAACTTTTTTCAAAATTTTTGAACCATGGGCGAACTATGGGTCAAGTATGGCAGAGTATGGGAGGAGAGAAAAAGACTTTTTTCAAACTTTTTGAACTATGGGCGAACTATGGGCCAAGTATGGCAGAGTGTGGGAGGCGAGAAAGACACGTTTTTCAAAATTTTTGGGCTATGGGCGAACTATGTGCCAAGTATGGCGGAGTATGGGAAGCGAGAAATACACTTTTTTTAAAATTTTTGAAGTATGGGCGAACTATGGGCCAAGTATTGGCAAACTATGGGAGGCGAGAAAAACACTTATTTCAAAATTTTTGAACTATGGGCGAAGTGTGGGCCAAATATGGCGGAGTATGGGCAGCGAGAAATAAACTTTTTTCAAAATTTTTGAACCATGGGCGAACTATGGGTCAAGTATGGCAGAGTATGGGAGGCGAGAAAATCACTTTTCTCAAACTTTTGTAAACTATGGGCAATCTATGGGCCAAGTATGGCAAACTATGGGATGGGAGGAAAACACTTTTTTATAAATTTTTGAACTATGGGCTAACTATGGGCCAAGTATGGCGGAGTATTGGAGGCGAGAAAAACAATTTTCTCAAAATTTTTGAACTATGGGCGAACAATGGGTCAAGTATGGCGGAGTATGGGAGGCGAGAAAAACACGTTTTTCAAAATTTTTGGACTATAGGCGAACTATGGGCCAAGTATGGCGGAGTATGGGAAGCGAGAAATACACTTTTTTCCAATTTTTTGAAGTATGGGCGAACTATGGGCCAAGTATTGGCAAACTATGGGAGGCGAGAAAAACACTTATTTCAAACTTTTTGAACTATGGGCGAAGTGTGGGCCAAATATGGCGGAGTATGGGCAGCGAGAAATAAACTTTTTTCAAAATTTTTGAACCATGGGCGAACTATGGGTCAAGTAGGGCAGAGTATGGGAGGCGTGAAAATCACTTTTCTCAAGCTTTTGTAAACTATGGGCAATCTATGGGCAAAGTATGGCAAACTATGGGATGGGAGGATAACACTTTTTTCTAAATTTTTGAACTATGGGCGAACTATGGGCCAAGCATGGCGGAGTATTGGAGGCGAGAAAAACACTTTTCTCAAAATTTTTGAACTATGGGCGAACAATGGGCCAAGTATGGCGGTGTATGGGAGGCGAGAAAAACACGTTTTTCAAAATTTTTGGACTATAGGCGAACTATGGGCCAAGTATGGCAAAGTATGGGAGGGGAGGAAAACACTTTTTTCTTTTTTTTTGAACTATGGGCGAACTATGGGTCAAGTATGGCAGAGTATGGGAGGCGAGAAAATCACTTTTCTCAAACTTTTGTAAACTATGGGCAATCTGTAGGCCAAGTATGGCAAACTATGGGATGGGAGGAAAACACTTTTTTCTAAATTTTTGAACTATGGGCGAACTGTGGGCCAAGCATGGCGGAGTATTGGAGGCGAGAAAAACACTTTTCTCAAAATTTTTGAACTATGGGCGAACAATGGGCCAAGTATGGCAAAGTATGGGAGGGGAGGAAAACACTTTTGTCTAAATTTTTGAACTATGGGCGAACTATGGGCCAAGTATGGCGGAGTATTGGAGGCGAGAAAAACACGTTTTTCAAAATTTTTGGACTATAGGCGAACTATGGGCCAAGTATGGCAAAGTATGGGAGGGGAGGAAAACACTTTTTTCCAATTTTTTGAACTATGGGCGAACTATGGGCCAAGTATGGCGGAGTATGGGAGGCGAGAAAAACACGTTTTTCAAAATTTTTGGACTATGGGCGAACTATGGGCCAAGTATGGCGGAGTATGGGAGGCGAGAAAAATACTTTTCTCAAAATTTTTTAACTATGGGCGAACTATGGGCCAAGTATGGCGGAGTATAGGAGGCGAGAAAAACACTTTTCTCAAAATTTTTGAACTGTGGGCGAACTATGGGCCAAGTATGGCGGAGTATGGGAGGCGAGAAAAACACTTTTCTCAAAATTTTTGAACTATGGACCAAGTATGGCAAAGTATGGGAGGGGAGGAAAACACTTTTTTCAAAATTTTTGGACTATGGTCGAACTATGGGCCATGTATGGCAAAGTATTGGAGGCGAAAAAAACACTTTGTTCAAAATTTTTGAACTATCTGCGAACTTGTTTTTCCCCTTGATCTTATTGACCTTTAGGTCAAAAGTGATATAAAATTTGATAAAAAATTTAATGTTATGTTCGTCTCTAACTATAGGTAAAAAATTACCTTAAATTTCTAAATCTACTTACCTGGATAGATTTATAGAAAAGTGCTCTTTGAAATTTTCATGTGAATTCTTATTGGCAATTGTCGAAAGGTTATTGAAAAGAGAAATTTCAATATAATTATGTAAAAAACAAATACTTTTTACAAAAAAAGGAAAAAACTTCTAATGAAAATCGAAATTCTAACGGAATTTCTAATTAGCACGTTCCATTGAATCTTTCCACTTGTGATAATAATGATAATTATCAAAAAATTTCTTTTTATAGCTTACGTTCAGTGAAAGAAGAAAGGGGATGTAAGTTTCACGAGGGA
This sequence comes from Leptopilina boulardi, assembly GCF_019393585.1. Taxonomy (NCBI): domain Eukaryota; kingdom Metazoa; phylum Arthropoda; class Insecta; order Hymenoptera; family Figitidae; genus Leptopilina; species Leptopilina boulardi. The sequence goes on along the minus strand of NW_026137947.1, from coordinate 1,001,838 downwards.
GGAGTGGACAACCGTCATTAATAACCTCATACAAACGTTGCGCCACCCCAAAATTAAGAAAAATTCATTATATTTTTTTCAAATTAATTAAATTAAAGAAATTAAAATTTATTAAAATTAATTGTTATTATTAATTATTGTTACTATTCATTATAACTTCAATAAAAAATCAATATAATTATTAGAGGCACGAGACATTTTTTATTTAATCGTCATTATAAATTGAAACCAGATTAATTTTGTTAATCAAATTTTTATTAAAAATAATTAACATTTTTCTAACTTAAAAAAATATATTATCAATATATTAATATTTTCTTTAATGAAAGGAAATTTATTTGTAACATTATTTTTGTTTAGTATTTTCTTGTGTTTAATTTCGTTTATTGTTCTTTTTTTATTTATTTCTGAAATTAACTTCTTTAAATCTATTAATGTTTATTAAATTTTTTTCATATTTTATATATTAAGCCAAATTAATTTTCTATCCAACAATTTTCAATTAAACAAATATTTTTCTTCTTCAAAATCTTGTCTTGTTACCATTAACACCGAAATGCTTCGTATCAAATTCTTCGACCAAATTCTTTAAGTGAGTCAATTTTCCATGCAAATAATCGTGTCTCGTGTTACGTTGCTTGAAGACCGGATCGTTATTCATATTGTAATCTTTAAAAATTTTTATTTTTATCTGAAATGTAAAAAATTTTGTAATATACTTTTTGAGAATTAAAATTCAATTGGGAGAAACAAAATTCATAAATCTGTAATAATTTACAAAGAAATCTACAATTTTTCATTGTCTTTTAAATTAGTTTTGAAACGAAGGTAAATCTGTTAACTTTAAATAATTCCCGAAGTTTGAATTTTTTTCATCTTTTTTAAGAATCCAATACCGTTAAAAATCGAAAAAAATCAAGAAAATTTATATAAAATGTTTTTGTGCATCAAACACAAATTTTACGTTTTTTTCTGCTTGTAAGTTCTTATAAATTATAAGTAAGCTCTAAAAGATGAATTAGAAATTGAGTGATTTTACAAAAATTATTTCCATGAATTATCAAATTTTACTAATAAATATCCGACAAGGACTCTGGGGGAAATATAAATTGGCTCAAACAAAATATAAAAAATATTTTACTTTATCTATTTAGCAAAAAATATTTCAAACAATTACCTTGAGTTCTTGAAAATTCCCCTGAGCTTTCACTATATTATATTGCTGCTGCCACTTATAATATCGACTTTTACTGTTAACGTATTTTTATAATTGTTTATATTCCGGACAAAGATTGTTGAATTCCTCTTTATAATGTCTCCTCTGTTCGTAGTTGCTGTCTTTCGTATAATAACTAAAAATTCAAAACACAAAATTGTCGTTATAAATCTGATTTCCGTAAATCGACGAGTAAAAACCGAAGAAAAAATAAAATGAGAGGAAAAAGAAATCTTAAAATCGAAAAGAAAAAAGCCTGTTTTTAACAAAATTGTCTAAATCACAGTTTTACTGTAAAAGACAAATAATTAAAAATTAGTGATAAAAAATAATTATTTCAGTATGTAAACAAAGTTCCACATTTAATTGACGGGGAAAATACTGAAATCATAAGAGAATTATTGGTTTTATTTTCCAAATATAAAAACATCATTTGTGTTATTGTTTACATTTTTCTAACCTACATGTTGTTTGAAAGTGTTACTCACCTGCAATTGATTGCATAATCCTTTTATCAATCACTTTAACATTTAATTCCCGAACACATTTAATTATTTTAACACTCGGAATTATTTCTAAAACATTGAAGAATTTACAAAAGCCGCTATCGAAAAAACCAACCGATCAAAACAAACTTTTCTAGTGATGACCATTGATGACACCTGATCATTTGGCAGATCTGTCGGCAAAGAGTACGAAAATACAAGACTAACCGCAAATATTCATTTTCTAGCAGCAACTTCAAGTGGAAGGCATTTGTACGTTTTACTGTACAAGTAAATGAATGGTCAGACAAGTGAGGCAAGCAATGAATATAATCAAGAAATGCAATACAAAGCTAATTTATAATTTCAAAAATGAGTTGTTTGTAGAAAATGTTATTTTATATAAAGAATATATTTTTACTTTATTATAAAACATAATATATTATTTTTTTAAAGTTATTTTTAATTTTTAAATCTTTTTCTCAAAGTAATTTATATTACTTCATATCTATTTTTAAATAGTGAATAATTTTTTTCGAATCTTTTTTTTTTTTGAAAAATCGAAAAATGTAAAATTTATTTTCGTAATTGTTTCAGCCAATTGGAATGCACTTGAAGAAATACGAATGGGTGGGCTCGCCTGACGTTGGCGATTGCTCACTGTTGGTGAGATCAGCAACTTTAGAATTTGATGATGGTTTATGGCAATGCCAGGTCACGGCCAGTGATTTCACTGCACAAGATGCTTTAGCATCTGAACCAGCGAGGCTCGTTGTACGAGGTAAAACTTCCTGAATTTTTATTTTCTAAAATTTTTTTTAAAAATTCGATATTTATTATAAATATAATTATTATTTTAATTATTAACTTTTTATATTACTGTTTAAATAATTTAACTCTTGATCTTAGTAACCTAATATAATTTTTTGAGACATCTTATTTTATATATAAAATAAAATTTTTGTGAAAAACAAAAATCAAATCATAAAAATGAAGAATAATAATAACAAAGGTAGAATTTTGTTATTCAAGAATTTTTGTCTATCTGGCAAATATACTTTGGCTTATCTACTCATGAAGTTGGGGGGATCTTATTCATAACCATAATCCTGAAAAATTCAATTTCAAGTTTGGTTAGTTTCCAAATAGCGAGTAATAAGAGGAAATTTAAAATGTTCTCATTTATCTTTAACGATGACACTTAAAGGAAATTGACATTTAATGTTATCAAACGTTTCTTAATTATTGTCAATTTTAGTTATTGTTTTATTTTTTATTAAAATATAAAACTTGTAATTTTAAGTAAACTAAATTTTTAATTTTAAAAATTCAAAAAAAAATTCAGATGTTTATTAAATGAATTGTAAAGCAATATTGTATTTTTTTTTACGGAGAGAATATTTTTTTTTTTTTTTTTTTTTTCAAAGTGTTGAAATTATACATATATGGAAAATGGGTTTTTCGAGTGGGGTATGAGTAAAAGGGGATCGATATAAATGTTCTGCGTCAACAAATATCACGCGTAAACCGAAGAGCAGAAACGAGAGCTTACGAATTAATCTTTGCTAATTGTCTCATTCCAGTGAGCCCTCAGCGACCACAGATAGAGTACGCCGATAAACTAATTCTACCGGGTAGCAACGTGACAGCCCGTGCAGGTGAGACCGCCACGCTCAAGTGCACTGCACGCTATGGGAATCCTTCGCCTCTAATTAAATGGTTCGTATATAAAAGTTGCATATATATGTTGATTTTCAAAAACATTTAATAACAAATAATTTAACATTATTCTCCCCTCTCAATTTTTTATAGACAAAAATTTATTATTTTTCTCCCAGTGAAATTTTCCCGAAAAAAAAATTTAATTAAACCTAAAAATTACAGAATAAAGCGAATTTCAATTTATTATATTGTAATTTTTTTTTAAACTTACATAACTTTTTTTTTAGTTTTTAATTCAAATGGATATAAAAAAAATTTTTTTTTTTTTTTTGTTTGAAATCATAAAATGCATTTTATGAATGTTTTATATATGCTTCACTATAGGTACTGATGTAAAGTAAAAAAAAAATCCTTTTGCTAAAATAAGAGAGTTTGTCGTTGGCACGGCATTTTATATTCTATGAATAACCATGATTCATCTGAGATCTTTCAAACATATATGGAGAGAAAAAAAAAGTTTTTTCCCTGAAAAAAAAGGAAAAAGCATATCTACCATATATTGATGCAATTTAAACAAAAAGCAAGAGATTTTCGATTAAAAACCAAAATTTTTTTCTTTTTATTAATATATATTTTTACATTGAACTTTAAAAAATATTCTTTGAATCGCATTAATATGAAAATTTTAATTATAATGTTTGAATATAAAAAAGGAGTAAAATTAGTTTTCCGCAGTGGGAAAACACTTTTTGATCTTTTCCATCTGAATATACATATTTGTTTGTAAGGCAAAATTTTCTCATATGTTAAATTATTTTTCTTGCTGTGCTTAATACTAATAGTTTTTTCTATATAAATCCAAAAAGATATTATATATTAGTAGGGACTATAATATTTTTACTTTTGTCAAAAGGAAAATCTTTTTGAAGTATTAAAACCATTTTTGTGGAATTTTTAATTATAGTGTAGATAATTTATCAAACTGAGAAAAGTTAAAAGAAAAAATTTTTTTCGAAATATATATGTAGAAAGTGAGAGGGATTAACTCCGAAGAGCAGAAATAATTAATTGGAAGCTGTAGGCGAGAAATTACGAAATCAGTTTAATATTATCTTGTTCGGTTCTAAAGCCAAAACACCAGCTGAAATGGCAAACTTGAAATTATCTTGAAGCCTTTAAAGACACATAACATGAAACCACTGAAGCCACACACAGTTACAAATTCCTTCGTGAGAAGCATCTCCTTCCTCCTACAAACCATCTTTACTGGGAATTACCTTGACTAACTTACAGTATAATTTTACACATACACACACACGTGGATGTGTATTAGAGAAACATGTTAGTATAATTACTCAACAGTTTCTATACCTATAAAATGGTTTTCTATTCACCAAAGATAAATTTAACTTTTAAACATTTTAAAATTTATTTTATTATTGAAAAAAAAACAATGAGGTTGAATATATAAAAAATGAATTTTCTATAAATTATCAAAACGAGAAATATATTTAAAAATAAATGTAATAATTTACAAATAAATGTTTGTTTTTTATTTTAAATGAAAAATTCTTGGAAAATTAATTTTATAAAAAAATTACCAAGTCTAGTATTAAATTTTCTTGAAATTTTCATGAGAATTAAGTGCGAGAGACGAAAATTTCTTTTTAAATGCCTCGTTTCCTTAGACCCAAAGATCAAATGGATAAACTGAATACTACTGTGTGTGTGTATATACATATATAAGAAAAGGTAACCTGAACTCGAAATCGTTGGACTTCATGAAAGGAAATAAGAAAAAAAGAAAGAAAGGAAGAAAAGCCGTGGGAAGGAAACCAAGTAAAGCTAAAAAGCGTAAAATAAAAGGAAAAAAAAAGAAAAACCCCCTACCCCTCAAGCAGAAAAGGAAGAAAACAGAAAACACAAAGCCAGTAATGCTTTCGGGAATACTTTAGCACAAGGACTTAGAAGTCGTTGCTATAACAAGCTAAGCACTTACATTCTACCGAAATAAGATTGTTTTCAAACCATAGTCGCTTGGGTTTAAAGCAGATTAAATCCGATTACAAAAAAATGTTAATTAAAAACATTATTTGTTTTTCAAAGCAAAGTAAAATAATACAATATATAAAAATAAAATACATTCACGCATAGAATTTCAACTGTTTAAATTCTATATATACTCTCTGTAAAGTATTTTGAAAAGAATTTTGAATTTTCATTTAATTAGTTTACTAAAACTTTTGAAAATGCAAATTAATTCTACATTTGGAATAATCAAAATTTTTTGTGAAAAGAATTTTTAAACTAACTTTTGAAAACGTAATTAAATATACTGCTTTTAGAGAACGTTTAAAAAACAAATTTTTATTTGAATTAAATAAACTGTATTTGAACCAATAATTTCTGTATTTGAAAAAAAATACTATTTAATTGATTCAAATAATTATTTAATACAATTAAATATTTATTTGATAATTTACACTGCAAAAAGAAGTATCTTATAAGATACATTAGAAGCAAGTTACCAAAAGTATCTTCCTATCCATCTTATATCTTAAGAAACTAATGCATTTTTAGTTGTTTTAGATAACTTAGAAGCAAGTTATAAAAAACATCTTAAAAAGGCGACCAAAACATCTTAAAATAAGATACTTCTTTTTGCAATGTAGTTATTTTTAACTAAACCGATTATTTGAATCAAGTAAATTTCGAGTCTACTATTTTTAATAGTTTTTACTAGACAATAGTTAAAACAGAAAGAAAACTAAGTTAATTGAAATGTAAAACATTGTAAATATACTACGTCAACAGTTAAATATTTACCAGGGATTTTAAAATGCCGTAATTGAATATCGTTTTCAGGAGTACAAGTAAATTTATAATCAGACAATTAGTGTTAAATGAAAATAAAAAAAAAAAAAGAAATTTTTATTAAACAGAAAATAAATTATCAAAGAAAATGATTTTTTTTTGTTAATCAAAAAAAAAACATGTTTCTATGACAAACTCATTTTTATTATTATAATAATATAATAATAATTTTATTATAATCAGACAATTAGTGTTAAATGACAATAAAAAAAAGAAATTTTTATTAAACAGAAAATAAATTATCAAAGAAAATGATTTTTTTTGTTAATCAAAAAAAACATGTTTCTATGACAAACTCATTTTTATCCATAAGGCAATTATAGATCATTGAATTCCATTATACAAAGTAAAGAGATATTTGAATTTTGAAAACCGCTACAATTGGAAATTGAATTCTCATATATGGAATTGTTAATATATGATGTGCTCTATTGGTAAATGCAAATTTGAATGCTCGCAGGTATTTGGGTGAGAAGGAGCAGAGACCAAGTTCTCCTCAGGTCAATTCAACAGAGAGTGATAATCCCCGCACTTGGGCTACATACAGTGTTTGCAAGATTTTGGCTGAACGATCACGTTACGGACAACCAATACGCTGTGTCGCCATACATCCGGCATATACAAATCCAAGCATGTCGTCCAGTTCGGAGGTGCGATTTGACGTTCGATGTGAGTATCCTATATACTGACCCTTTCTCACCCATCCCCTCCCCCCTTTTGCACTAATTACGCACATTGCAATATAGCTTGAATTCCAGTATATAAGCAAAGCTGGAATGCTTGTGTCCTAACTAACTTAAAGGGATTATATGCCCCCTGTGAAATTAACTGCCTCTAATTTACAGTGAAACACTAATATAAGCATAGGGCCATTAATAACAATTGTGATAATAATAATAATAATTATAATAATCTCTATTTATTATTTATGAAAACATTTTGCCGAGTTGTTGAAAGTAATTTTTAACTGAAATTACTTGATTTGAATTTATTTTATTTTCACTATTATATTGAAACTATTTTTACTAATTAAACTTGATACAAGTTTGGATTGTCTGACTGAAAACGTATTATACTACTGTGATAAAAATTTAAGGATTTTTATACAAGCCATTGGACATTTACTACTAACATTACGTTTATAGCAATTTAAAAAATTATGTCTGACTAAACTTGTATTTTACTACTTAAGTTAAATACAAAATCAAGTCAAACTCTAAACTGATTTTTACTAATTTGACTGTAATTCAAATTAGTTAAAAAAATTTACATATTCAAATTTGTTGAGTAAGGTGTTTGTCTGACTAAAACTCACTTTTACTACTAAGATTTAAATTTGAAGAATTTTCTATATTTTAACTTTACATACGCCGATCATTACGAATATATAAATTTAATATTATTTTTGTCTTATTAAAACTGACTTTTACTACTCAGACTAAAATTACTTGAATCTAAAAGATACTAAAAAATATATAATATAAATAAGTAAATCAAATAAATTAAAAAAGTAACAAAATAAATGTAATTAATTAAATTCTTAATTGATTGTCTAACTGAAATTGTGTATACTAGTATGACAAAAATACAAGTTTAATATATTCTGTCTGACTATAATTGTATTTTACTACTTAGACTGAAATTGAAAAAGTACAAAAAATATTTTATCCTATTGTAACTAATTGAGCTACTGTTACTATAATTATTTTGCATTTTAATATGTATGACTAAAATTAAAAATAATTGTATTTCAAACTGTTTGTCTGACTAAAATGATATTTTACTACTTAAATTTAAAAATTTACAGAAGTAAAAATATTTTTTAATTAAAAACAACTTTTGATACTGTCACTACAAATTAATTAAATTTTTTAAAGTTTGTCTGACTAAAACTAAAAACAATTGAATTTCAAGTGGTTTGTCTGATTAAAAAAGTGCAATACTACTTAAATTTAAAAAATTACAGGGGTAGTAAAAATGTTGTTTGATAAAAAATAACTTTTCCTACTGTCACTGTAAATAATTAAATTTAAAAAATTAATAACAATAATTAATAATAATAATAATAATAATAATAATTAATAATAATTATTAATAATTAATAATAATTAATAATTAAATTTTTTTAATTTAATTTTTTATTTTTTATTTAATTTAATTTTTTTTTAAATTTATTTAATTTTAGTCAGTGTGTCTGACTAAAATTGTGTTTTACTATTGAAACTGAAATTTCAAATATTTAATATTTTGGACTGATAAATACTGACTATTACTACTGGCATTAAGAATATATCAAATTAATACACTATCTGTCTGACTAAAATTGTATTTTCTACTTGGAACGAAATTGCAATGATGTCTGACCAATACTGACTTTTACTACTGTGACTATAATTATTTGAATTTTTAAGCATTTTGTCCGACTTAAACTGTCTTTTACTACTTTTTATTTATTTATAAACGGCATTGAAAAAATCAGAATAATAATAAAATGAAAAAGTTCAAAATGTCTGACAATAACTTATTGTTACTACTTAAAACGAAATAATGAGAAAAGAACCTGTTTCTTATAATCTTAATTTTGAAATTTGAAGAAATCTTTGACATTCAAAGTAAAGAGTGAATAAAACTAATTTCCCTGCGACAAAGAATAAGACAAGAAAAGTCAGAAAGGGTTTTTTTTCTATATATATGTATGCTTGAAAAATGCATAAAGAGTGGAAATATTCATGAGAACTAATTTTTGTACAACTGAAAAAGCTTTTCGTCGCTTTTGTATGAACAATTCGCTATATATATACTTTTCAAGTATATGCAATATACTTTATTTGACATTCTCTTTTTATCTTTCTTGGCACAATAGCACACATTCTATACTATTTCTCCTTTATCACTGTAACCTTCTAATAAGGGTACTTTTTACTTTCATTTGTCCGTTTTACTATTTTGCCTGACATACGAGAAAATAAATAAAAGAAAAAAAAATTAGAGAAAATTTCTTCTCTTCTTATATAATATATTTGCGACACTTTTTTCTCTCTCTCTCAAAAAAAATAGCGAAACAATTAATCTTTCTCTTAAAGTATTTCTCATTTAATTAGATAAATTCTATAATTAATTTCCCATTTCAATTGTTCACGTTTCTAATTAAAACTTGTATGCGAATATACATATATATATACAGACGTTAATTATAGCGTTTAATATACACTTTTAACCTAATTTACCAAATTTTTTCAATTTCTAATTTTTAAATAATAATTATAGAACCATTTTGAAATGATTTTATCCAGATTACAAAATGCGTTTTCCTATATATATATATATATATATATATATATATATATATATATATATATATATATATATAATTCTATATTAATAGAATTTGATTTCAATGTATTTTCCATTATTGTTGAAATGTATATATAAAGCTTGCGGATTATTCTCATGGTTGATTAATTATTAATTTTGTATATATTTGATGAAGCATTTCCTATGAAACACCTAATTATTATATTATGAATTGTGTAACTTATTTAATTTTTAAATTATTATTAGAGAAAAAAAAATGAAAAAAAAATTTAATTTTTAAACGTAATTTACAATATCAATTTAATTTTCACAATTTTTAAATAAACGATTGTCTAAACATTGTTAGTTGAATTTATATCAAATCAATGTCAATGGTGAACTCGATGAATGCTAATCCTTGCGGTGAAATAGTTTGAAGATTAATTAATTCTATTATAACATGAATAACTGAAATGTTCTCTCTCTCTCTCTCTCTCTCTTTCTCTTTTTCTCTTTCTACTAAGAGGATTTTCTCCTTTTCTTCTTTCACTTCTCAATTAAACTGAATTCATTAATTTAATTTAATCTAAAGTTTCATTAACTTAGAAATTTAGCCAAAATTAGAGTCTTTATTTATTCAGGACTTTATATTAGTTTAAATTAACAAAAAAATGAAAAATTAGATAAATTATTTGATAATTAATTTCGAAGTAAATCTGAAAATTTTAAATTAAAATTAAAAATTATTTTAAAATATTATGCTTGATTGGCAGGAAATAAATTAAATTTATTACAGTTATTAATTTAAATGTTAGAATTCTAGTAAATATTTCAATATTTAATTACATTTATTATAAGATTAAAAGATTGTATTTGTGTAATTAATATATATATTTATTCATGTAATTATATTATACAGTTTTGTTTTTAATTAACAAATCTAATCAAAAGCACGCGTATTGGAAAATAATATAACTTTAGACGCGCGCGCGCGCGTATTATATGGGTGGAAAGTTTATCATCAAAGGCTTTCGCGGAGTCAGAAAATGAAAACTATACATTCTCTGTATATAGTTGGAAACTCGCCTCTGAAAACAAACAGAACCATTTATTTTCTTTGAACGTGGTCCTGACATTCTCTAGGCGGTGTAACGAGACGCAAAGCGTAAATACTCTACCAGTATCGATTACGGGTATTAAACGCGAACGTAAATTGAAAATCTGTGTTGCCTCGAGCCTCGATAGTTAACAAATTCTAAAAGAAGTCAAATGGACTTCGCGCAAAGCATAAAGATTATATCCCAACAGAGAAAAGTTTCAAAAACAATGTGAAGGGAAATCAATTTTTTCTTTATCAAAAAAAAAAATAACTGATAAATAAATATTCAATAAATGTTCATTCAATAATAATGAAAATATATTTCGCGGTTATTTGAAAATTTATTCTTTTTGTATTTTTAATTTAACAAAAAAATTTAATTTTTGTTTATTACAAATTTTTTATATAAAAATATTTTATATAAATTTTCTTTTTAAAAATCAGAGAATATATAATTTTGGCTTCGTTCCAAATTCAGAAATTATTGTTAATAGGTCAGAATTTTCAGTGTTTTAATTATAATTAATTACAATGTATAACATTGAAAATAAGTAATAATAATTATTTTTTAATTGATTTAAAAATATAAATATAGAACAAATATTCTATATAGTTTATATATTGAAGAAAAATTTAATTGTTTTGCATTGCCTTTGAAGTTTTTTGATTCTTTGTCGTATAATTTATTTTCCATCGTTATATAATGAAAGAAGAAGCGATAAAAGCTTTTGTAACGATTAACGTTCTTTTATTATTAAAATATGCCTTCTGCATCAACAGTATAGCTTTTGTCAAGTTTTACGCTTCTCTTTTCATTCTCTTTTGATAACTTTCTAAAAGTTTTACACAAAACTTACATTTTAAATTTTAACCTAAGCAAATAAAAATATAATTTAATAATTAGATTTAAAAAACTAAAGTGATTGTAATAAATAATGGAAATAAAAATTAAAACTCAAAAATTACAAAGTAATTATATTAGAAAAATAATAACAGTTAATAAAAAAAATAATTATATTTAGAATTTTTTTAGAAAAAAAAGTAAATAAGAAAAAATTCTGCACTTTAAATTCCAACTCATGTCTGACCATAACGTACCATTATCACTGAATCATCAAATATTCATAGATATTTGTGTGGTTACCATAAAAATTCAGAAATCCCAGATTTTTCTCCTCTTCTGTCGAATTGGGTCGTTGGCGAATTTTTTATTGCATCGAAGCTATCAAATTTTTAAATTCGAAATATAGAAAAGATATTCGAAGGGATTTCTAAAATGGAATGAGAATGATAAAAAAAAAAAGAAAGAAAAATTATGAATCAAATTATTAAATTCTCTTAAAAAATTTTTAACATCTATGAACACATTATAAAAATATAAAAATAAATATACAAAATTGTATGAAATTTCACATCAAATCAAATATGAGAATTAATGTGATAAGAATTTTGAATTTAGAACTCTAAATAATATATATGACCCCATTAAGCCTAATTCCCAAATGGAGAGAAAATTGTGAAATATTTAAATGAGACGTAAAATATCATTTATGTAACTCTCATGTGAGTATGAATCTGGAAACAAATATAAAGTCATAATGCATATATATATATACATATAGGTGGCTTTTACCCCCATGAGGTTGAGTGAATTCGTAACATCGGCAAACTGTCGCTTCACGCACATGACTTGCATTCCCGTTGGGAATAAAAACTCTCGGCGCAACTCGGTCGTACACCAATTAATTTCTTTCGTCGAATCGAGCGATACGCTGCTAGCGAAAGAGGATCGTTTTGAGGAGGGAAAAATGGAGGGGAGGGGGGGACGAATAGAGGTAAATGTGGAAGATGAAAAAGTCGGTGGAAAGCTGAATCAAATCATGATTTCCACTTGCCCGAATAGTTCGCGCAGGCTATTCATTTCACGTAACAATGATTTCAAAATATACGCGCGAACGAACACCCACTGACCCATTCACAAATTTCATACTGAATTCTCTATTAACTGAATCTATCGTATGCGATCATTGACCAAAGTGACTGGCACTGAGAATCTAGATATTTGAATAAACACATTTTTTTCCCCCTTTTTTTGGAATTTTTTTTCTATATGACAAAAATTTAAAATTCAAAATAGGAACAATTTTCTCAGAATGAAGAGAAATATTCTATAATTATTTTATTAAAATTTTTAATTAAAAATTATTTAATTAAAATGAGAAAATTATTTAATTAATATAATTACAAATTATTTCAGCGATTATTAAAAAAGAATTCTAATTCTTTACATTTAAAAAATATGATATGCCAAAAAGGGGAAATATTTCGCTTTTCTTTAACTGTTTAATGGAGCGGAAACAGGGGGAAAAAATATCATCATCAGATGAAGTGAAGAATTGGAAGCTTATAATTCAATTGCCGATAATTTATATTTTCTTTAAAGCGCTTTCATTTCAATGGCTCTTGACTTTATCTTAAAAGATTGACGGCGATTTACACAAAAAACAATTCTCTACAGACTTTGTTAAATTTTCAAATCTGATAGTAAAAAAAAAAATTAAATAACTGATTTCTATTAAATAGTTAACTTTTATAATTTCAATAAATTGAAAATGTCATTTACAATTAGAGAAATATTAGGTGCTAAAATAATTAATTTTCTTGAAAAAAAAAGTTTAATCAACTAACGAAATCAGTAATGAAACTAATTATATATACGTATAATAATTGAATTTCTATTTTCAAAGTTCATCGATAAGATCTTTTTTTTCATCCAGCTTTCATAGACTGGAAAGTTTCAAACTAAACCTCTTTGGCTTCTTCAACTTTGGCATTAAAAAAGTTTTTTCTCAACTCAAATTGCAGATGCACGCACAGCCTTGAATATTTATTTTCTTTGGAAAACTTTTAAAAAAATTTTATTTAATTTTTATCGTTCAACGAATAAAACTTGAATATTATGTGCTCATAGTTTGTTATTTTCATTTTTGAAACATATAGAATTATAGAGGAGAAATTTATATATAAATATATTGTTCCGATTAAATTTAATAAAAATAAAGTTAATATTTTTCATTTTGTGACAGACGCTCCGGAAACTCGTTTGGAAGGAGTTCCATTTGGTCAACTGGAAGAGGGTCGAGACCAATTGGAAATCAGGTGTTTGGCTGATGCCAATCCACCTGCTTCAATACTTTGGAAACGTACGAAAGGGCAAACTTTACCGGAAGTCGCTGGCATTGGTGAGGCTCTTTCCTTTTCTCCAATTTATCGAGATCACGCCGCTGTTTACATTTGCGAGGCGTCCAACACTGAAGGCGAAAGCAGTCCAGTCTCAGTTCAAATATCCGTCAACTGTAAGAACAATTTTCAATTTTACAAAATGTTAAATATTTATTTCAAATTTTGCTTTTAATTTTTAAATAAAAAATTACTATTTTATTGTTTTTTAATTTTCAAAATCGATATGTAATTGACGAAAGAAAATTTGCAGTAAAATAATTTGATGGCGAAAGATATTTTCATTTAACGAAATTGAGATACATTGGTCGTATGTTGTGAAAGCGGGAATTTTCCGATGAAGCTTTCAATCAATAGTAGAGCATTTGATTGATTGCTAACACACTGATTCTTGTAATCAAGTAAAGAGCATCCCATGATTTGCACCAGGAATAAAGCAATCATTTTCATTTTCCTGCAGACTCACCAAGAATCAGTTCAGTTGGTCCTGACAAACGAAAAACAGCTCTACTTTACTCGGCAGCTTCTTTTGAATGTCATGCTGATGCCATGCCACCTGCGGAATACAGGTAAATGATTAAAACAATTTTAATTACATTTTGAATTTATTTTCATTTTTATTAGTTTAATTTAATTTATGAAAATTAATTTTGATTCAATTTAATTTTTGCTAAATTCATTGAATTGAATTGAATTTTAATTATTGAAGATAAAAATTAAAATTAAAAAAAAAAATTAAAAGGTTTTTTTTGGAAAATATTACTTTAAATAATACACATTCAGGTGGGAACAAATATTTTCCGATGGTCGCTTGCCTGTGGCGTGTGGAACTGGTCATCGTTTGGTTTTAACGAACGTCACCTACGATCAACAGGGTGAATACATTTGTTTAGCCGCCAATAAGATAAACGGAAATGTCAGAGAAGTCCAAAGTGATTCTGTTTCACTGCAGGTCGTTGGCGCTCCAAAGGTAAAACTTTTTCCTTTTATTTAAACACTCTCTGAGTATATAAAACGGGAAAATACTTCATCCAAAAAAAAAAAATTATAATTTTCTTTCTGAAAAGAAAAAAGAAATCATAAATTGTTCATTTAATAAATTGAAATGCAAAAAAAAAATTAATTTAAAAAAAAGAAACATTTTTCAAAATTGATTGCACAAAATTCCAATTTAATTTCAGAGAATTTTTGTCATAAAAAGAGGGAGAAAAATGAAATAACTAGAATTGGAGTATTGTCCAGTTATTTGTCAGAGCGAGATTTAAATTATAACCCCCTTTCATACGTTACAATGCAGGAAAATTGAAAGTCATCATGAATACATTCCCCAGTTGTGTAGTCGGGAGCGAGTTTGAAATTAGAGCGTAAAATGTAAAAGCAACCTGAAACTCTGACGCTGACATTGAATCGGTAAATCAGTTTAACGCAATATTAGTTTCGTGTTTGTAGGTGATGAAACCAGCGAGTCAGGAGAAGTTCCTTGTGTCGACGACAGAAGGTAGTCCAGCACGTTTGGAAATCACACTTTGTTCTAATCCCAGACCACGTCTCGTCGCCTGGGAATGGGGTAGCACCCGCCTTCACGCTGGTTAGAGCTCAATCCAGTATTCCAGTTTGGTTTAAATTTCCATTTTAGTACGTTTGAATAACCATTGGCCCTTCGTTTTTTTTTTTTTTTGTTTTGTTTTTTCTTCACTTTTAGTTTCGTATTTTTCTTTCTTATTCCTTTACGGGTTTCGTTGACAAAAAAATGTCTCCAAAACAACCTGAAAGCAAAAAAGATGATTCAAATTTTGTTTAAAAAAGAGGTACTAAAAAAACTAAATTATTTATGTCCATTTATTATTTAAATTGATTTTCAAATGAAATTCTATAAAAAGAGAATTTATACATTTTACCAGCACCTTGAAAATTGTTCTAAGTTTTAAAAATTTTTTCACGATTGTTATCTTTAATCCTCTTGAACTAAAAATTTTCTCCATCCATATATATATATATATATATACATATAAACTAACAATGTTTGAGAGAACATTTCAATGACGAGGACTTTGCTCCACTTACTTTTTCATTCTTATATAGCACACAAGTCAGAAAGAATATTTAAAGTTTGAAAAACTTTTAAAGATCACAGACCATTCAAGAACGTAAATTCAATTTGCAAAGCAGAGAATATATCTTCTTTTTTTTTCTCTTCATTATATTATATCTGACAAATCTTCAACCTTTGACTTGAAACTTATAAAAAATTTCAAAAAAAATAGTTGGATGAAGAAAATTGACGAAAAAAAATGGGAATTTTTTAAAGATTTTTTTTTTATTCCTTCTATAAAAGAGAGTATTAAATTGAAATTGAAATACGTGCAGGTGAAGTTCTAGAACCACGTCATCGGGCCTTTGATCTGAAACCGCTGAATTCAGGCGATTGTTACTTAGCAATTCTAGAATTGAGGACTACCATTAGAGAAGATCAAAGATTATATCATGTGATTGTGGAAAATGATCGAGGAAGTGATCGTCGAGTTTTAATGCTGAGAGTAGATGAACCAGGACAGGTGAATTTTTTTACTTTCTTAATATAATTTCTATTTGTATAAATATTTTATACTAAATGTTGTTTAAAAATTTGAAAACTAATTAAAATACATTTTTTCAGATTCCCCTTGTTATTGGAGCTGTTGCTGGATTCACTGTTCTCTCAATATTGATAATGGGTTTCGTTTGTTTTATACGATCTGATAGATGCTGCGTTCCCAGAAATACTGTTCCCACTATGCAACAAGTTCATTGGTAATTAAAATCTCCACAATAAAAAAAAATCAATTTTTTTTTGTATAAAATACAATTTTTTATATTAGTGTGGAGAATTTTCAATTGATGTTAATTCTGATAAATTTTTTTCTTTTTCATAAAAATTTAATTTAAGTAATGATTTATTTTTTTTAGTACGAAAGCTTCGAATGCAATGATTGAAGATCCAAGATTAACAGTAGAAACAATGGAACGAGCTGCTCAGCAATATGTTTCGGAAAAGAGACAAAATCATATCTTAAAGTCTGTTCCATCTCAATATCATCAAGATATTTATCAACATGATCCACATCATCAGCAGCCTCATTATCAAAGGCATCATCATCATAGTCAATCTCATGGACCTCAATATGCCATCCAGGTCAGATAAAATTTTAATATATATATATATATATATATATTCAGCTTTTGAAATTAAAAAAGTAGGTATTTAATGTTATCATCGAACGATATAGAATGCAGCCTCAAAAATTGAGCTTTTTTTTCTCATCACATTTGCACCCCTGTTATTCTCTCCCCCTTCGCCCCATTCCCCCTCATGCACGATGAATGTCAAGAGCATATCCCTCTTACAGATTCCTTCATTTGAAAACAATGGCTCTTTTCAATATTGTTCTCCTCGACCTTTTTTTTTCTCCACTCGAACTTATCGTTTTCAAATCTCGAATTCACGACAGATTTACCATAAAGAAACGTTTTTAAAATCTAAATAAAAAGCGTAATTATAGTTATTTGAAAGAAATTAATTACAAGTTTGGCATTTCTCTTCTTTTCGACCTCTTTTTTGATTTTGAAAGTCAAGCCTTTTCATTGCAGCCACGCATACCACGGGATTCCAGAGTAAAAGATTGACTTATAAATACTTTGCAACCCATAAGACACTCACCAACGTCTGCATTTCAAGACTCGACAGCCACGTGCATGCTATAAAGTCCAAACGGTTGCAGAGAAAAACGATTAAGATGGATATTGAGAAGACGAACGAATCTTCACTTGAGAAAATTGTTCCTATAATATAAAAAAAAAAACATAGTAGTTTCTCTGCTGGAAAAGAGAGACACTTGATAAATATATACACGATTTATCGCAAGATTTTCCAATTATTGTTTCTTTTTTTTTTTTATTAATTCTTAAAAAAAACATTAAGATATTATTGTTGATAATAAAACATCTTTATCGTCTTTAAGATTCAAAAATCTTTAAGATTTAATTAAGTGCAAGTTGAAAAAAAAGAACAGAGTCAGTGCCTAATTCATATATAATTGACATTTAGTATCAGTTGCATGAATATTTGAAAGTGAACATAGACATCGAGATTTAAAAAAGCATTTCATTGTAGAATCCTACTTATTATAGAGTCAAATAAAATATTGTCTCTTTTTCCATAGAGATAACAAAAATTTAAAAAAAAAACTTATTGGAAAAAAATCCTACAGTAGTGAATCATCTCCGTAACAAATGCATTTTACACTGCTACCTGCAACGCAGTATAGATTTGAAAAACAAATTGCACTCCAGCAGAAACGTAATCTTCGCAGGAATTTTTTTTTTGAAACTGAGATGCAAAAATCTATTTTAATATATTTCTTAATTGTTGTTTATTATGATAAACAAATAAACTTAAAAAAAAAAAGAAAAAAATTTTGATCCACATTTGGTAATTAAAAAAAACCTGCGGAGTCTTACGGAAATTAAAATTTGTAAATAAGGTAATTTCCTTTTCAAAAAAAAATTACGTGTCTGCTGTATTTTTAATTGTAGAACGATTATCCAATTTTGTACATACCTGATTGTCATGAAATTTGTTACGTTTGCACTGCCGTTAAAAAGCACACGAAACCTTCCTCTACACCTTCATAGTTGTCTAAAATGCTCCAAAAGATCTCTCAAAGACATCTGCGAATAAAATAATTAAAGGACATCGAAAGTTAATTAAAGATAACCGAAACTAATTATATCCTCTGAAATAATTAAAATAGTGAACATCAAGTATCAACTAACAAAGAAAAAAAAGCCAGTTTTCTCAAGAAATTTCTTAAAATATCAATTTTTTATCTCAAATATTCTTTCTTGTTCTTTATTTCAAAATTACATTTTAATGTATACTTTTAATTTTAATTTAGACGTGAAAGTCTAATAAAATTAAATATTTCATTCTAAAAATAAAAAATAATAATAAATGATAAACTTTATAAACAAAATTTTGAAAAATTGAATTTTAAATATTTATTCAGGATGTTTTTGAGATGTCATAAGTCCTAGAATGAAAAGAACGTTAGTTTAGATATAATAATAACTATCATGTTAAAAAAAAATTGTGAGAATTATTAGAGAGCAATTTTACTGGAAAAAATTGAATTTCACGTTCAAAACTCTTATTGTTAGTGATAATAATTGTGCAGGGGGAGCAGCTGTTTCTAAAACCTGAACGTTTAGCGACGCTGAAGCCTCATTGCAAGATCGACAAGCCACCACAATATACCACGTTTAAACCAAGCTCACGCGATTGAAGATATCTCTTTTATATTATGGACACAACTATAAAGCAGAGAGCCAATTTCAAGTCAATCTTCCGTTTTTCATTAAGTGACAATCCTGAATAATATTTTATAAAATAAAAAAAAAAAAGTAGATTCAAATATTTAAAAGAAAACACAATTTTATCAAATTTTACCAAAAAGGAACATTCTATTAATTAATATTATTTAACTTTACTTTTAAAAGCACAAAAGTCAAAATTTTCATTTATAAAACGGGAAAAATCAAAACTTAGTAATAAAGTGAAAAATGAATAATTTTACAAAGTTAGAAATATTCTTTTTCTTATTTATTGATCCTTTGATGATCAGAATGCCAGTGTAATTTATAAAAGTACAAAACTAGTAAATAACGTAAAAAATCGCGATGATGAAGACGTGTATATTTCAAATACACAAATTGTAAACAAAAAATCGTATATCAAATACGTGACTGGCGAATATATATATATATAAATATAAAAACAGATCTAATATTATTCCAGTCAAAATCAACATCCCTTCTAGGATTTTTTCCAATTCGTCAAACGATCAGAATTTTATTGATTGTTCGATTAATAATAATAGTTAATTACCAATTCAATGCGAGATCAAAAAGTGTAAATATAGTAAGAGCTTGATGATGAAAAAATGAAATATTAGTTAATTAAAGCATCTACGGTATAAATATTGTAAATAATTATGTACGTATCGTAATTGCGTATATATTATCAATGAGTACCGTCCAATTGCGACAAAAATAAACTAGTAATAATTGTTTATAATTTTCTCATCTCGAACAAACTATCATGATGGTAATTAGTAACTTAAAATTAATATTAAAAAACAAATAATACACCAAATAATTTACAGTACTTAAAGACTTTAAACTATTAAAAAAAAGACTGATTCGAATATTTTTTAAAAAAAAATAATTATTTATTATCAACGAGAAAATTCATGTTGGAAAATTTTCCAATTTTTAAAAGTAAAAAAATTTCACTTCACACATAATCAAAATAGCTATAAGTATCTTAATATTCATGAAAAAAAACAATATTTATAGCACATAATTCGAGATGTAAAATACTCCTTTTTGTACGTTTCAAAATATATATCTATAAATATAAAAAAATACGTATAATTGTGGCTTTTAGACGGTACTCCGATTTTCTTAAGCGAATCTCGCGTTTTCAACTGCCAAAAAGTGTGAAATATTATTAAAAAAAAAAAAAAATCTGTCAATGTATTAAAAATCAATACACAGCTTACAATTCAACAACTATGCTATGTGTATAAAACCTGAAATACAAAACTTCCCAATGAAGAACTGTAATTATTGTATCTGTAATTACATTATAAATAAAATGGTAATCAAAAAATGTCCTTTCGCCAATAAAACAAAAAACCCTGTTATTTAAGTTTGATGGTTTTTATATTTTTTACTCGAAAATTAGAAAAAATATAATTTATATGGATTATTAAAAGAAATCTTACGAAAAAATATTATATAACAAAATGTGTAATTTAAAAAAAAAATGATATTAAGAAATTAATGTTTGATATTAAAGGAATTAATAATTTAAATTAAACTATAAATTATAAAGTTGCATTCACTCTATAATAAAGGGAAAAAAAGGAAAGTTTATAATATTTTTTCGTAAGGATTAGTAATTACCGCATTCATTATAAATTGTTACAAAAAAAAAATAATATTTCTTGAAAATAATTTCTTACTTTTTATGTACATTGTTTTTTCTAGCAAACGGACAAATTTCCTTATTGAGACACTCGGTACATTTTGGTCTTTGTGGCGTGCAAACAGTTTGACCAAAACCAACAAGAAGATGATTAACATCGGCCCACAATTCTTTAGGAAGCCAAGATTCTAATTCTTTTCTCGTATCCTCGGGAGTTTTAGTTGTTTTTTTCGCCCATCCCAAACGATTTGTGATACGATGAACGTGAGTATCAACACCAATTCCAGATATTTTATCCCAAGCAACTTGCATACAAATATGAGCCATTTTAGGACCAACTCCCGGTAATTCACATAATTTCTCAACAGTCTCTGGTATATCACCATTGTATTGTTCCTTTAAAATTGTTGATGTTTTCTTTAAATATTCCACTTTACGCTGAAAATTGAGAATATTTTTTATTTTTAAAGTAAATTATTGAAAATAATTATTACAAGTGAAAAATTGATATACCTTCCAAAAGCTAACGGGATAAATGAGTTTTCCAAGCTCTTCATCAGATGCAGCAATAATTGAATCAGGAGTACAACCAAAATCTTTAAGTCTTTGCATTGCAGCGTGAGTAACTTGATCTTTTGTTTGACTACTTAACATTAATGCTAATAATGATTGATATCTAAAAATTGGTTTGCTTGCATCGGTATCGGCACATTTATGACAACCCATTTCATCAACCGGTGCAGATTCATCTTTTCTCATTTCTCTAATATTTTTTAAAAGTGCTTCCCAATTTTTTGGCATCCAATTCCCATTATTTTTGGAAGAAGGTTCATTTTCAATTTCTTTTACATCATCATCACATTTTATTTTAATTGGAGAACGTTTTTTTAATTTAGTTTTTACTATTTTAGAATGTTTTTCATCTTCATCATTGTTATCAAAAAATTGCGAAGTTTCCGATTGTAAATCATTTGATTTCTCTGGAGTTTTTCGCGTACGTAAAGATCTTGTCTTACTTAATGTTTCTAATTTTAATTTCTTGCTCATATTTTATAAGTATTCAACTTTTTATAATTAGTTTTTTCAATTTGATTTTAACTTTGTTTTGATAAACACATGTGACAGCTAACCTCAAAAACAATACTTTCTTTCACTCTAATTAGCAGCACCAAATAACTTTAAGTTTTTCTGATTTTTCTTTTTCACTTTAAGAGAAAATTAATTTATATTTTTAGTGTGATAATTTAATTGAATTAAATAAATTTATTGTTACTTAATTCTTTTTAATGCACAAAATAAAACCGTTTGTTTTGATTAGTGTTAGTTTCATAGTTTGTCCGCCATTTGAATATAGATGGCGCCACAATAATTTTTTTAAATTTGTGCGCGTTTAAACAGCCAATGAGCGTTATCTTTTTGGACAACTGTCTTGGAAATAATGGAAATGTGTCTTAATGATTTATTCTCGCGTAAATTTGAAAAGAGTCAACATGTCAGTATATAAAATAAACTATTTCAGTTACGTTGTATTTAAATAAAATTTTTAGCAATTAATAGTAAATTAATGACATTTAAAGTGAAAAACTATAATATATTGGAATCACAGCATATCAGTCTTAATGACAACAATTAAAACTAATGGAACTTTAAGGTTATGTTGACTTTTCTTCTGTACAGTGTTTTCGACATTTCCGCACGGATTATCATTAATTAAATTATATTATCAAGGAATAAGCATCAAATTCGGTGAGTAAATTACAAAAGTAAATATTTTTAAAGCAATTTATTAGCACTTATTTAACGTCCTATTTATAATAACCAAAAACAAAATTCGTGAGGTATGTTTTAACAACTGCTATAAAACAATCATATTATCCAGTAGCTAGTTTAATATTTTACAGGTGATAAATTTTATGAATGAAACAAAAATAGTTGTACATAATTTCTAAGTTCATTTTTGTACAAATATAATATATACCTATATATTTATTCAAAACAAAGAACAAAAAAAAAAATGTTTTATCGTGCACATAAAGCGAATCGCTGTCTTGAGAATTTTCTTATTAACAAGTAGAAGTGAAATATTGTGTAATTTTTTTATAGTATAATAAATTTTTGAAATATCGTTAAATCCTCATTACAATATTAAAGTAGTTTTTACTGGAAAAATTGTGATACTTCTTATAAATATTTGAAAATTTTGTTATATAGATTAAAAATGAAAGATTATGATTTAGAAATAATTGTCGAGAGATTTTCGCACTCTCTCTTTATAAAATCGTTGTTTGGACGGAGTTAAAAAAATGTTGTGGACGTACGAATTTATTTTCAAGTTAAAAATTAGATACAAGTTTTCGTTAGTAAATAAAAACAAAAATAAATAAATTTAGGCATTTCAATATTAGAGGTGCGAAAATTGTGGAGTAGAAAAATCTTGTATAGTCATGGGGGTAATCACACAGTTGTAAAAAGCTGTGGATAAATTATTCTTATTATTAATGAAATTTTAATAAACGAAAATTCATGAATGAAAATTAAATCTTAAGAATTCTACAATAAAATAAAGATTGTATGTAATAAAAAATATTCAGTCAATCTATAAACATTTTGTTTGTGCAACCGACAGCGGAACTTAAAATCTTTCACGTGATTTTTATTATTCAAAATAAAAAACCGGACAGAAAAGTCGGTCACAAACATATTTTCAAAAAATACATATAAGTAAAAAATATAATTAAATCACTATCTTAGTTCTTAACTAAAATTAATGATATTTATAAAAAAAAGTATCCGATTTTAAAAATAGAAACTTTTATATTAAAAACATTTTCTCTGTTTTGAAAACAATTTTTACGTTTTAAAAACATTTTTCTTTTTGCATTTTAAAACGATTTTTTGTTTTGGAAACAAGTTTTGTTTCTTGAAAAACATTGTTTTGAAATGTTTTCTTTTTCTTTATGCTTTTAGAAACATTATTTTGATTAAAAATTAAACATTTTTTGTTTTTAAAAACATAAATATATTTAAGTTAGGGATTCACTTGGAGGAGAGTCAGCGAATGAAAGCTCTCGGTAATGTGTCATTGCATGTAGGCATTTTTAAATTCTAAAAATTCGAAGCTTAAATTATTATATTTATACATAATACGGGTGCACTGTGTGCAAATTGAAAAATTATCGAATAATTTTGCATGAAAGAGATGAAAAGACAAGGATCAAAGAATCTGCATTACGAAACAATCCAATTTTGAATTCGTGCAATTTTTTTTTCTTAAAGAACAGCTAATCGAAAGGGCAATTTTTCAAAAAGTTTTTCAACCTAACTTTGTTATGCAGAACTTTGTCGATTGTCTATGCTTCATTTATTAAGAGCAGAATAATTGCTTTTATCATCTCATTTAGTCTATTCTCATTTCTCCTTCCAATCCTCTAACCGGTTTTTTTTTCACTGTCTCATAAAATAATGAGAAACTATTTCTAAAATAGCGACTAACTAAAAATTGTGAAATATATGAGAATATTTATATGTAAGAAACCAGATATTATCTAATATCTAACAATTCTGAACGAATGATCTAACGGCCTAAGACTATATTGAGCAGAAGTTATGTAAATTTTTTTTTTACATAGAATTAATGCTCCTTGATAATTGGAATTATTGCGATTTTCATTGTAAATCAAACTTCGCGAATCTTTTGAAGTTTGAAGAATTTGAATTCTACTTTATCTAAGTCAAAGGAAGCAGCATTTGCAATCTGCGAAAAATAATCAGTGCCCGCGGCCTCTTTTTTTTTTATTAATTGAGACAAAAAATAAAATTATTTTCTTTATATACTTGATGTTTGATACCCAAGAGCGATGTGAGACATTCATCCTGGTATTTGACTGGTGACAATATTGTTACCACCACCTCCTGATGCAGTTGGTGGCGATGATGGTTCTTGCATAAGTGTATGCGTTTCCTCCTCCTGATCGGATAATGGCAATGTGACTGGTGTCTCTCGTGCCTCCGATGATGATGATTTGAGTTTCATTTGACTCGGCAATTCAGTG
The DNA here is from genome assembly GCF_019393585.1 of Leptopilina boulardi. NCBI lineage: Eukaryota > Metazoa > Arthropoda > Insecta > Hymenoptera > Figitidae > Leptopilina > Leptopilina boulardi. The sequence goes on along the minus strand of NW_026137947.1, from coordinate 976,889 downwards.
AGAACTGGTCCATACTGCGAAGTGGAACCCACCAGCAAGTCAGTGGATGGATTCAAACCGCCCAACATCTTAATAGCAACGCGTACAAAAAAATAAAGTAAAGGATCGAACAAAGTGGGTTTTGAGATGCATGGCGTAAAAGAAAAGCAAAAAAACCTATTGCGTATGCGATATTAAGCTATACATATACGAAAATAGAAATTTTAAAATTATACCTGTCCACCACCACCGCTCAATCCCCCCCTCGGGGATTTACTTCGTCGGAAAAATCGAAGCCACACCCAAATAATGCCCAAAAATAATCCAAAAAACATCATTGTCGCGCCCACTGCCAATGATCCACTGGAACCACTTCCCACGTGTTCCTCAACTTCTGTCGTTGCATCTTTCACTGGCGGTGTTTTCTTCTCCGTCTAAAAAATTAATGAGAATCAGTAATTGCTTTTAAAACTATAAAAATTTCTAATATCCCAAAAATAATTCTCTAAAATCGATTTTGCCGTTTTTATATAATTTCTATGCAGAGATGTATATAAATAGAAGCGTGAAAAAAATCAATGTCATTCAAAATACGTCTTTTTTTTTTTTTTTTTTTTGTAAACCGACTCTGTACTATTATACAAACAGTTAATGTAATTCAAAAATAGTATACATAATTACATCCTGAGCTTTGTTCTTTGTTGAATCATCGTCTGATGCTAGATTAACAATCAATTCTGTCAGGCCAGCGACAAAGATACAAAATGAAACAGATAAAAGAAGCCACTCGAGCCATTTTCTCGAGCTGAATTTATGTCTTGAAAAGAGTCTGGAGAAACTATTTCTTAGACCACTTGTTATACGTGGATCTCTTCCATTATCATAGGCATAGCCCACTGTTGTTGGTTGATAAACAGCACTGCTTTCTGGCATATTTGCAAATTCTTCTTATTCGTTTTCCTAGAGAAAAATAAAAAGATTTTCACTTTTTTCTTTTAATGCGCACTCAACAAATCACACATATATACTTTTTGGCACAATGCGACAATTGTCTCGGGGAATTCTGGGACACCACTTTACCAGGTGCAATGAAATCAATGACGAGATAATTTCACAGATAAATGAACACAGACTTTTATACTAGACCGATCATTTCGCGTAAGATGCTGTGTAATAATTTTTTTATTCTCCTTGTTTAAATAATAAAAAAAAACTTGTTATTTTGCACTCGAAAAAAAAAAACAAGACTTCACGCGAACAATGGTTTTTCCATTGTTGTGTGTGATGACCTGCGTCAGCGTACTACTGTAATTACAAACCCATATATGTATAGATATTACCTTTCAATATTTTTTTATTTTTGAAATTAGTGACAGGAAAAATACAATATTATTTATAATTGTAATATTTTGTATGTGTCCCGTATTTTTGTGACAATAAAAAGTACACTATATTTCTGACAGAAATATTAAAAAAAAAGAAAATATTAACTTATTGAGGTTAGGTGTCACAGTAAAAGACGAAAAATATGTTAGCGATAGTAGCAAACCTATAGTGAAAATCTCGAAACTAAAATTGTCATCTTCTGCTCGTCTGATAATCGTCTGCTATTATGACGCGACTAATAGTCACAACAAGTGTTACACACGTGTTGTTAAAATGAAAATAATTTAATATATCACTTTCCAAATAATGAAAACAATAAGAATTTTCACTAATACATAAAAAAAACAATAATTCACATTAAATACTTAATATTTGTATAATGCTAAAAATTTATAACCTCAAAATAGTGAACAAATGATTATTAATGATTCGTCTTTTTTATAAACAGTTTTCGAGATTGTTGTTTAATGGCAAAAAAAGTGTGAATAAAAGAAGGATTAGCCTTTCATTAATATTAAATCAACAAAAAGAGAAAAACATGAAAGTTCTTAATGTTGCTGAGAAAAATGATGCTGCTAAAAATATAGCAAACTGCATTTCACGTGGTGGTAATCGATGGGTAAGTTGAAATTTAAATTTTCTTTATTATTATGAATGAATTATTTCACTTAACCAATAAAAATTCTATTCTATTCTTTCAGAGAGATGGTTTATCAAAATTCAATAAAATCTACGAATTCAATACACAATTATGGAATCAAAATTGTCAAATGTTGATGACATCGGTGTCGGGTCATTTATTAACTTACGAATTTGTAGGAAATTATCGAAAATGGCACGGATGTCATCCTTTAAGTTTATTTGAGGCTCCAGTTGTAAAAAATTGTCCCGATGATTTTATTAAAATTAAACAAACACTGGAGAGAGAAGTGAAAAGTTGTAATGCTCTTATCATTTGGACTGATTGTGATAGAGAAGGAGAAAATATAGGTTTTGAAATAATTAAAGTATGCACTGCCATTAAACCCAATATTAGGGTCTACAGGTAAACAATTTAGAAGGATAAGTTTAAAACGAAAAAGTATCAATATAATGTAATAAATTTTATTTACAGGGCAAAATTTTCTGAAATAACAAATCAATCGATAAGCAGAGCTCTTGCAACTCTCGGCGAGCCAAATAAAGCAGTTAGTGATGCTGTTGACGTGAGAAGTGAATTAGATTTAAGAATAGGTATTAAATGTTTTACATTTTATTTTTCTTTAATTTATTTAATTGTATAAATTGTATTTATTAATTGTATGCTTGTGTAGGGGCTGCATTTACTAGATTTCAAACATTAAGACTTCAAAAAGTATTTCCTCAAAAATTAGCAGACATGTTAATTAGCTATGGAAGTTGTCAATTTCCTACTCTTGGTTTTGTCGTCGAGAGATTTCTTGCTATTGAACGATTTCAGCCGGAAACTTACTGGAAAATAAAAGTGCTTGACGTGCGAAATGATCTTCATGTTGAATTTAGATGGGCGCGAAATAGACTTTTTGAAAAATTACCTTGCCAGGTTCTTTTTGAAATGTGTCAAGAAAATCCTGTTGCTACTGTTGAAAAAGTAACGAGTAAACCAAAAAGTAAATGGAGACCATTGCCTTTGGACACTGTTGTATGTTTTTCTTTGCTCATTATAATATATTATTTTCGTAAATGTTTTGTATGATTCAAAATTTATTTTTATTTTTTAATAGGAACTCGAGAAATTAGGATCACGAAAACTTCGACTTAGTGCAAAAGAAACAATGCAAGCGGCAGAGAAACTTTATACTCAGGGTTTCATTAGTTATCCACGTACGGAGACAAATATTTTTCCCAAGGAATTAAATTTACAACCCCTTGTACAACAACAAACAGAGAGTGGAAATTGGGGTGATTTCGCTCAACGTGTTTTGCAAGATGGAATTAATCCTCGGCAAGGAAAAAAGAGTGATCAAGCCCATCCACCTATACATCCAATTAAATTTGCCAATAATCTTCATGGTTTGTTTTCATTTACTAATAATAAATTGCATTTTTTTTTTTAATTAAATATTTCATTCTTTAAAAATTATTTAATTTAGGAAATGAAGCAAAAGTGTATGAGTTTGTTGTGAGGCATTTTCTCGCATGTATTGCCAAAAATGCCGAAGGTCAAGAGACAATTGTTGATATTGACATTGCTGGTGAGAAATTTATTGCCAATGGTTTGCAAATTATTGCAAAAAATTATTTGGACGTTTATGTTTATGAAAAATGGAACGCCAAAGAGATACATGCCTATGAACAGGGACAAAACTTTAGACCGACTAGTATTGAAATGCCAGAGGAGAAAACTTCACCACCAAATTTATTGACTGAAGCCGATTTAATTGCCTTAATGGATAAACATGGAATTGGCACTGATGCAACACATGCTGAACATATTGAAACAATTAAAAAGCGAGAATACGTTGGTCTTACGGCTAATCAACATTTTATGCCTGGAAAATTGGGTATTGGCCTTGTGATGGGTTATGACAAAATGGGCTTTCAAATGTCCAAACCCAATCTTAGAGCTGAACTTGAAAATGATTTAAAATTGTAACTATACTCTTTAATATTTAATTATTTAATTTATTTTAGTTTTTTTATTGGAAAATTTATATTATTGCAGAATATGCGAGGGACAAAAGAATCCAAACGATGTTCTCACACGGCAAGTAACGAAATATCGAGATGTTTTTAAAATTGCTCTTGAACGTGCCAATTTAATTGACACTTCACTTGCCGAATATCTTGACGATGTTCCAGTGGCTACGGCTGACATTGAAATTCCAGAAGTTGCGATGAATCCCACTATTTTGAAATGTCCCCGATGTGGTTTCGATATGACATTGAAAGATCGAAGAAATCAAGAAGGAAAATACATAAGTTGCATGAATTTTCCAGCGTGTAGTAACGCTATTTGGTTACCTTTGGCCGTTGTGAATGTTGAAGTTCAAGATCAAATATGCAATCAAGTGAGAAGAAAATTTTTATAATGAAATACAATTCTTTTTCTAAAATGAACTTAATTTTTTTTTTAAATTACAAATTTTCAGTGTCCAGGAGGAATGCACAAATTAAAATTTAAATTTAAACCTGGAGCAATGCCACGTTTTGGCGTGGAGTACACGACATGTATTGGTGGTTGTGACGAGATATTTAATGACAGTATGGATATAAAATTAAACAATGTTCGAAATACCGGACGATCAAATGATTCAGGTTATCAAAGTTCGAATAGCACACAACGAAGTTCTCAAAGTAATTCGTCTAGTCAGAGAAATAATAATGCCACTAGTAGTACAAATAATTCACGATCAATGTCACAAGCGAGACAACAACAAAGTCAAGGAAATTCAAATAATACAGTTCAATTTAGACAACCTGAGAATACACGACAACAAAATGGATGGTCAAGACAAAATAATCAAGAAACAAGGACAAATGTTGGGATGGTCACGTCAAATGCAAATAGTAATTCAAATATTAGTCAAAATTGGGGTTCTGTAGATGATGGTTCAGCAATTTTATGTAACTGTCATAATCCTGCTATTCAATTAACTGTCAGAAAGGATGGACCAAATATAGGTATTTTAAAAATTTTACTAAAGAAATTAATTTTCAATGGCGTTCATTTAAATAATGGCTGCCTTTAATTCTTAAAATAATAATTTAAAAATTCATAGGTCGACAATTTTTCAAATGTGCTCAACCACAAGGATCGGGTTGTAATTATTTTATGTGGGCATCCAGTGATGAAAATAACAGTACTGGAACTCAACCTCCTCCTTCAGGGGGAAACACGTATAATCAAAATACACAAAATGACTGGCGTAATAATTACAATGCACCAGGTCCATCAACAAATTGGTCAAATAGTAATAATTTGAATACATCAGGTGACAATGTTACTTGCAATTGTGGTCAACCTGCTAAAAAGTAAATTATTTAATATATCTAAAATTTTTTAAAAAATAATAACATTTTTATAAAAATAAATTCATTTTTTTTTATTTTGAATATTTTTCTTTTATTAGATTAACAGTTCAGAAGGAAGGAGTAAATAAAGGACGACAATTTTATGGGTGTCCGAAAGGAATGCAGAGTACTTGTAAATTTTTCCAATGGGCCGACGAAACAAACGCAAATGCAAGTTACAGAGGAGATGATGATGATGGAGGCGGTGATGGAGGAGGAACTTGGGGTGGCGGTAATAGAGGTGGTGGAAACTGGGGAGGTGGAGATTGGGGATCATCATCTTCGGGAAGAGGTCGTGGAAGAGGTGGAAATGCACCTAAAAAACCACGAGCTCCAGGTGCTAAAAGAAAATGCGGAATCTGTGGAACTGAAGGTACATTTTGACGATTATTTAAAAAAATATATATTTTCGAGGAATTATCCTCATATAATTAGGATATTTTAAAAAATTATTTTATCTTTGCTGCTTTTTTTTGTTCTTGCAGGTCATACGAAGAAAACATGTCCTCGAAATTCAAGAGATTGATGTGTTACACAAGGTACATTTTTTTTTCAGTAAACAGAATTTTTTAAAAAAGTTTTATTCTGAGAATCGAGTCATATTGACAAGTTTTATTAAACTACACGAATGAGAAGTTTAATTATCACTGTGATTTCGTTAAAAATAGTATACATTTAAAATGATTTTGTGCCTTTCTTAGGTTAAGGATACACTTTTAACTATATTTCAGATAATTAAATTTTTTTTCACTAGTTAAAGAAAATTGGATATTTATACTAAAAAAGGAAAGATCACAAAATAATTCAAATTCATGTAATATTTAACATAAATTAGTTTAGAGTTTAATAAGTTACAATGAATTATGAATTATTTGTGATTATTTTTAAAATGTACGTATACTGTATATATAGTAAAAGTGAAATTAGCTTTTTTATTTTTGTAATAAAGTATTTCATAAAATATAATAATTCATTGATATATATATATATATATTAATCTTTAGATTTCGATAGATTTCCATTTTTATTAAATATCGAAATTTTAAGTACCAGCTCGTTTAATAGATAATTGACTCCTAAGCCTTTCAATTTCTTCTTTCTCTAAATTACCCTCAGCTGTTGCTTCAGTTAACTGAAAGTAATGATTTATCTTTAAAATTTTATCTTTTTTTTTTGTTTTTAAAAAGTGCTTTCATTTACAACTTTGATATTCTTACCATGTCTAATACGATTTCAAATTTTAGTTTCAGCAAATTATTTTCCTCTTCTAATTGTTGTATTTCTTTTTTTAATATTTCGTTTTCCTTAAAAGTACCTCCAATTTCTCCAGTTTCTAAAATATAAATAATTCGTTATTCGATATTAAATTTCTTTTTTAGTGAAATTAATTTTTTTATTTATTTTTTAGAATACGAATTTGTTGCATTCTTACCAGGAATCCATACTCCATTTTCAAAAACAGCTTGCATTTCTCCCAAACAAATTCTAATCGGCCCAACTTCGGGTCCCAATTCTTTTTCTAATCTTTTGGGACTGAGATTTGTGTTTGACAATGACACAGGAGCCTTTCTTGGTGGTGTTTTTTTTGGTGAGAATTTACTTGAAAATAGAGGCATTTTTATTGTTTTAATAAAAATTCTATTTTATTTCAACTAATGAGAAAAACTTCTTAACATAAAATTATTAAAGTTGAGGTTATATTTTAGAAATATTAGAGTTTTATTTTAAAAACATAAGTAAAAATTGATGATATCATCATTTAATATATTATAATTATATTCTCAATCACTATACATAAATGTGTCTCATTAACAATTAATTATAAACAATAGGTATTTTAAATGAGTTGTTTTTGTTTACTATTTTGACACTGACAGTCACGTGGTTACCATGGTTACGTATTTACGTCGGTAAGAATAATTTGTTCTGTTTTACCATCTTAAAGATGGCGCTGTTATCAATCAGCTGACACATATATATTGAAAATTGGCGGTCTGTCATTGATCCGTGATGTCACATTTTTATCACATTTCTTTCCTTTTAGTCTAAATATGTGTGTTTAAAGTTCAACAAGTCTATCTTTAAAATTTTCCGTAATGTTTTTTTTAATTTATTAAATCATGTTATTTTAAATATTGAATATACAAGTTTTGTGCAAACATTTTTTGCTTATAAAAGCAGTTGTCGTGTTAGTATGCAAATTACTGTTGCACCTTGTTGACTGCTTTATTTTTTTGTCATTGCATTGACGTTTATAGTTTATCAGTCATTCTAAATATTCACATTGACAATAACAATGGCGTGGCTTGGAAATATTGCCAGCAATATGTTACGAAATGTTTTCGTTGAAACTGCCGAAGATGTTGTTTTAGAGGTTAGATCAGATCAGTACGGTAGTCGACATGTACATTGTCGTGAAGACGGAGTTGTTTTATATGATCCTGGAGAAAAATATAAGGATAAATATGAAATTGTTCTTCATAGACCTTGTACCGAAACGTTACATCAGGCCTACAGGTATAATCATATTTTTCATTTCTTCATAACTTGGTATATTTATATTTTTACTTTTTTTCTATATAAATAAATAAATTTGATAGTAAAGTTTTTGAGTAAATAGAATGTAGTTTTATCTCTTTTTAAATATTTTAACAGTAGAAAGATAACAGGAAAATAATTTAATTATCTTTTTGTTTTTATCTTGAAAAAATTTAATCCCGGAAAATTTGAATATAAAAATGTTTGTTCTAATTAATCAAACGTTGGACAATAAATTATAAGATTAATTATTTGCCATGCTAGTGGTTGTTTAATATATTTATTATTTTCTTTTCATGCATTTTTTTCGTAATGGAATGATACAGTCTATTTCGTTCTCAAAATTTGAAAATGACGGAGACAAGATTTCTGATTTTTAAAGATAAAGTTCCAATTCTTGTGCAGCTGTGCAGAGAGGTAATTTTATACTAAATTAATAGACATATTATTAAACATTAAATTGTAAGTGAAATATAAATTATTTTTAATTTTCAAGTTAAGCAACACGGGAAAAATTCAGAGACTATGCAGTACACTGGTGGAGCATCCAACATGGAATTTGGCTCATTTAGCAGCACATCTATTACTCTACGAAGCCTTCTCGCACGACATTGTGAACAGTCAATTAAATAGCAGCGATCCAGAAACAGGAGTTTCACCCCTTCAGGTAGCGATACAGACAAATAATTTAAAAATCGTACAAATGCTAATTGAAGCAAAAAGCTCTCTTGAACATTTGGACAACAATCGGAATACTGTCTATCATTATGCAGCATCATCGACAAAAGATATTATAACCATCTTGGGCTCAGGTCTTCCTAATACATTAAATAGTAAAAATAACGAGGGACATACACCAATGCATGTTGCTTGTCGTAGCGATAAACCGGAATGTGTTAAAGCACTTTTATTAATTGGTGCTGATGTCAATATTCCTGCTTCCGAAGGTCAGCCATCGAGTCCCGGTTATGTGGGTGATTTTCTTCATAAAAAGCCAAATGTTCTTTATCCAGAGGACATGAAATTTGGTGGTACTCCATTACATTGGTCAGTTAGTCGAGAAGTGATAAATGCTTTAATTGAGAAGAATTGTGATATTGATGCACTTAATTTTCATGGTCGTACGGCTTTACACATAATGGTTCAACGAAAACGATTAGAATGTGTTGTGGCTCTTTTGAGTCATATGGCTAATGTAAATATCACCGATGATGAGGGAGATACACCATTACATATTGCCGTTGCCGAAGCAACACCAGCGATTGTTCAAATTCTCATTGGTTTTATGGCTGATTTAAATGCAAAAAATTGGCTAAAACAAACACCACGTCATCGAGTGAATCTCGATAGTAATGATGGTAATAAAATTTTGTACATTCTTCATGCGGTAGGTGCTGAGCGTTGTGATAAAAATACATTTGGTTGTCACAATGGTTGTAAATATAATGAGGATTATAATGGTGTTGCTCCACCGGAACCACCGACAGCCGTTCCACGTACAATTCTCGATCAAATGTTATATGTTGCAAGTATGGAGAAATTGGCGTCTAAAAAACGAACACCATTGCGTGGTGGAAGATTATTGTGTCTTGATGGAGGTGGAATTCGAGGATTGGTACTTGTACAAACTCTTCTTGAGGTGGAATCGGTTCTTGGTAAACCGATAGTTGCTTATTTTGATTGGATCGCTGGTACATCAACGGGTGGAATTCTTGCTCTTGGTTTGGCAGCTGGTAAAAGTTTGAGAGAATGTCAAGCACTTTATTTTCGTTTAAAGGAGGAGGCATTCGTTGGTATGCGACCGTATAATAGTGAGCCATTTGAGAAAATTCTTAAAGAATGTTTGGGTGCCGAACGTGTTATGACAGATATTCATGGTCTCAAAGTGATGATCACTGGTGTTCTTGCTGATCGTAAACCAGTTGATTTGCATTTGTTTCGTAATTATGATTCACCGAGTATTTTAATGGACGTGCCGACGAGTATGAAATTTAAAGAGACTCTTGATCCAAAGGAACAATTATTGTGGAAAGCGGCTAGAGCAACTGGAGCGGCACCTTCGTATTTTCGGGCGTTTGGAAGATTTTTGGATGGTGGATTAATTGCGAATAATCCAACACTTGATGCAATGACGGAAATTTATGAATATAATTTGGCATTAAAAGCGACTGGTAGGGATGATGAAATTGTTCCATTGTCGGTGGTTGTTTCAATTGGAACGGGATTAATTCCTGTGACTCCCTTGACGGAAATTGATGTCTTTAAACCGGAAGGATTGTGGGATGCGGCAAAATTGGCAATGGGTGTTTCGACACTTGGACATTTATTGGTTGATCAGGCTACTGCAAGCGATGGACGAGTTGTTGATCGTGCGAGAACATGGTGTTCGATGATTGGAGTTCCTTATTATCGATTTAATCCTCAATTAACGAAAGAAGTTGCCATGGATGAGAAAAGTGATGTTATTTTAGCTGAAATGATATGGACTGCTAAGGCTTTTATGCACGCTAATAGGGATCAAATTAAAGAATTAGCCGCTGTCATGAATTCAATGGCTCAAGGCACGGATTGATGATTGCTGAATAGTGAACATTTTTTTTTAAACAAGCAGGTTCAATATTTTAATAATTCAAATAATTAATAAATGCACAAACATAATTTTTTTTTTACCTATTACGCTTTTGTATTTTCTATCAAGGAGGTGAGAATATCTTTGCAATAATTAAATGATATTTGATAGTAAATTAAGATTTGATAAAAATTAAAATAATTCATTTGAAATAATCTCTGTCAAAAGTCATTGGAAAATTGAATACAATTTACAGTAATTATATTTTGAATTTAAATACGGTAATTTAAATTTATAATCTGTCGTTAAGTTTGTTTCTTGAAAAATAATTTAAAAGAAATGATAAAATAAAATTATTGATCGTTAAAATATTTTCAACTTTTGATAGTGATTGTCGAAGATGATTTATCTTAATGAACAATTTAGACTTTTAAAAGTTAATGCCTTTAGATAAATTCAAATGCCTTTTTGTAAATATTGGCTTAGATTATTTTAGATTTCAGGGTGCTACAACTACGTCAACTTGTAGGAATTATTATAGCGAATTCAATCACAAAATGAAAATTAGTTAATTTATTAATTATTAAATAATTAATGAAGATTTTGATCTGAATTTCTATTTAATATAAATTACTGATTATTAATAATATTAATTTATTAATTATTACTTTTTAATAATAATTATAATTAATATAATAATTAGTTAATTGAATCATTGAATACTATTGATATAGACCAATTCGTATTTTTTTGGATCCAATTAATTAAATTTAAATTAATTCAGTTCCATCCGAATTTCTAATGAAATATGAATAATTTTATAAATGAGCAAGCTTTGTAAAAAATCAGCTCAAAAAAATCAATAATGTTTTTAAAACCAAAAATTAGATTCTAGTATACAATATCAATTATTTCTATAACAAAATTACGTAAACTTAAAGAAATATTTTTGAAAAATTTATGATTTACTGATTAAATAATAAAAGAAATAATCTCTATTTTCAATAATATTTGCATGTCACTTAATAATATTTATCATTCAAGAAAAACAAAGTAATTTATTCTTAAAATTTTTTTAATCTTCCATCCATTTTTTTAAAATTGTTTGATGTTTTTTTTATTTTGAAATCTATAATTAATTACAAATAACTATAATCCCTCCATGAAACAAACAGTTAGAAGAGAATACATTTTGAAAGTGACTTCTGCCTATTGAAAAATAGTAAAATAGATAAATATAAAAATTTTAAAATAGATATATAATTACATATTTATAATGAATGATAAAGAACTGTTTGTTCATGATTTATTTATTTAATTACAATATTTACAAGCACAAATATGCTTCTCTTTAAGAAAGAACAATTTTTATTTTAGGCATTGACAATACATTTCTCCTGTGAGAAAATAAAATACATAATCAATAATGTATTGGAAAAAAAAGCTTTTTATTGTGTGCCATCGATTATTGTTAAAAAAAAAACTTTTTAAAAAATAGTTTTTAATAATGAAAAAGTATAATGAATGTTCTAAATTATTCTTGACTTTAGTGCACGTCAGGGATTTTATAATGTTTCATATTTACAATTTTGTAAAATTGAGAATAAAAAAATCTTTTACGTTTTGTATGAATCTATATATATATATATACGAGTAGCGCAGAAGTTTTCAATAATAATAATAAAAAGAAAATTCTCGAAATACGTTTTATTTTCATTGAAAACAATTATATTTAATTATTGAATTCTTTTTTTTTTATTCTTGGGGTTTTTTTAATTCAATGAATAAAAAATCAACTTTTGTTTTAGTTTCGCTTTAATAAATATCAATTAAATTAATTTCATATACTAATAATATACATACATAGTTAGAGAAGTGATAAAATTCTCATTAAGTACAATAGGAAAAAAAAATTTTTTGTTTACAACAACGTACAATCACAATTTCAAACAAAGTTCTAAAATTAACATACAATTATAAATTATAATATTACATATATATAAAAAAAATTAATAAGTACAATTTTTCTTTCCCGTATATTTTTTATTTTTAAATGGGCAAAAAATTAATGTCGGCTTTCAGCAAAAATTGCAATATAAATTACAAATATCATTTGAAATTCTAATATTTGATTTGAAATTAAGAATTAATTAATTGAAATCATAATATTAGAATTTCATAATTAATATCCTTGAAATTATATTTAAATTATATTATAAAAATGTGTCTATTAGTAAATTAATTTTTCATTCAATTTAATAATAATAATAATATTTTTTCTAAACAGGAATTTTCTGTACACAGAAAATGCAAATAAAAGATTAACATCGAGGGCCCATATAATAAGGTGGTTGCGTCATTGACGGTGAAATATAAGGATAAAACGAATGAGTCGGTACCGTTTGTGGTTGATAATCACTTTCCTCGTGAACAGGATAACTTTCAGGTGCAGGATAATATTGACCATGAACATATGCATATGGTTTGGTGGTGGTTGTTGTTTCGGAAAATTTTAAATTCTCAGGATATGTTTTTGTTTCAGGATATTTTGGAAGTTCATAATTTCTTGAAAGATCATATGTTTTGGATTGTACTTCTGGATATTTAATACCATTTTCAAGTGATTTTATTGTCGTCGTCGATTCTAAATATTTTGGATCCGAGTAATTTTTTTCAGTTAATTCATATGGTTTACTGTAGTGCTCAATTGGACTTTTGATTGCTTCTGAATAAGTTGTTTTTGACAAATCCTGATAAGATTTTGATGTTGAATCATTATACGAGACGATGGATCTATCATAAGGCTGATATCGGGGATTTGTTTTTGAACTTTCAGAATAGAGTCGACTATAACTGCAGTTGGATGAGCTGGCAGATTCTAATGATGTGAGGGGCAAGGAACTACGATGAGTTAAAATGCTTACTTGATCATCTGGCTTTGGTTTCCTTCTGCGTGGCTGATACTGTAATTTACAAGAATTTTTTTTTTTTTTTTGACAATTTTATAATTATCTTTTAATTACTTATTATATTTTTGTGCGAGTAGTAATTATTTTTTTTCTATTAAATTTCTATTATTTTTATTTAAGTGAGGATTATTCTACAGTATTAGTTATTTTAAATTAAATATTGTGAATTTTTAATTCAATTTTTTATAGTAATCAAAAATTTTGGTTTAATTCAAATAATCGTTTATTTAATTATCATTAAATAAATATTTATTTGTATTAAATAATTATACGAATTATTTAAATTTGTTTCAAATACAATTTATTTATTTAAAAGAAAAATTATTTGATTCATGTAAATATTTATTTGGATAATATAGTCAAGTAACGGATTATTTATTATTTTTTTCGAAGTGGATAGATTTTTATATATATTTCTATTAATAAGCTTTATTTATTTTTTTTAATTTTCAGAAGAGAATCTGACCTTATAGTGAGGATGAAGTTGCTTGTGTGCATTGCGCAATCTTTCAGCTTCGTCTATGAAAGGCTGCTTTTCTACATCACTTAGAATCCTTTGAACAATAAATTTTTTAAAGGTAAGACTTATTATTTCTTTAATAAATAATTTTTTTAAAAACTAGTTTATAATCCGATTTGTTTTTTAAAATTCGTGAACAAATTAAATAATTAATTAACTAACAGAATAAAGAAGGAAAATAAAATAAAAAATTAATTAATTAAATTATATTGACGTTGATAAATATAAAATTAGAAAAATATATTTTAAAAAAATCCAAAAATAAAAGTATAATATTCCGAGTATCCACCTAATCAAGAGGCGCAAATTTGAAAATATTTAAAATCCGCGCTACTTTTTGATTGGCGGGCAAGAACGTTATTCTACGCAGGCGCAGTACTTTTAGAACACACGCATGCGCAGAATGATTTATATTTAAAAATACAGAAAATTTGAAATTAGCGCCATTATTTGATTGGTGGATGAAAATAATCAATTCTGCGCAGGCGCGACCAGTGTTCGTTTTGGCGCGTTCTACACCGCAGCAATGGCGTCACTTGCGTTATGGAACACTGAATCGCAAAAAGTTTGCATTTTTCAAGTGAAATATAAATTGGATACCTCCATAATCGTCCTAAAGTTTTTGATAATTCAGCATTGTGAAGTTGTGGATATTGATCAGCGAGTCTTCTTCTTGCAGCTTGTGCCCATACCATAAAAGCATTCATTGGACGTTTTACGTGTGCATTTCTTCGACCACCAGCTCTTGCAGTAACAGGAAGTAATGTCCAGTCGTATCCTGCAAAAATAATTCACAGGTAAAACTTATCTATTTTACAGTTCTTTTTACTTTTCCATTGAGACTTTTACTATATAATTATAATGTATCAAGTAGTATTAAAAGTGCTAGGTAAAAGTGACCATTCCTCGACAGTGCAATTGACAGCTGTTATTAAAACTTGAAAAATATAATAAATAGCAGTTTGCAGATTAAACTATACATATAAGGAAACAACGACAAAGAAATATTGTATCTTATACATATGTTAAAGTATACGCAGTATTTGATTACTTCATATTTTCTTCGATGTTTGATTTCGTGTCAAACATAACCTACATTTTTTTCACTTTTTTGCACAGCAAATTAAATTTTGTATTTATTGATCAATATTAACGTTTTAAGTTTTTGCTTTTCAAGTGATTGAATTTATAATTTTTTTTTTTTTTTAAGAATTGTCTAAGATTAGATAGGTATTTATAACGGGGGAAAACATAAACTTATTGTTATTTCAGTGTATTTTTGAGGGTTGTAAATGTGAGTTTACTCGACACTTTTTTGTTTACAAGAAATGTACAGGAAGCAGGTTCTTGGCAAGGAATTGGTTTGTAAATGAATACGATAAAAGGACACCTGTATCCTTATGGTATATTTTGCCGCTAGTATTTATATGAGACCTCTATTTGTCTTTTTGCTGCAGAAAATAAGATAAGGACCTAAAAGTTTTATGACTTTGAAATTACAAAGGTCGCTCGAGCCTGGCGGTTTTCTACTTATTATTTCAGTTGTAAACTAATTAGTTTTCCTTATTAAAATTAATACAAAATTAAATAAATATAGTCCATTCCGATTTCTGTTATTTTTCTTTTTTTTAATAAAAAATTTCAATTTTAATTTAATTTTTTTTGAAATTTAATATAAGAAATGATAAAAAAAAAATTCTAATAATAAAGATGTTTTTGGCTGTTTAAAGAGAGTGAAGAATTAATGTGATGACGTGTCGACAAGCATTTTCAATGTGCGCTTTTTCCCTTTAACACATGTTCAAGTTTTTACTTCATTGAAGTGAATTTTTTAAAGGGTGAGTATACACTCTGAGGCGTAAGACAAAATTACGTGAAAGACGCGGAAGGAGTGAAAGTCACTTTAAAAAGTTAGCAGTACGTTCCTAATTGCAGCGGCATGGAGAGGGGAGTAACTAGGATTTTTGTCGATGAACGTCACCGCGGGGAATCGAGAGAAAAAAAACAAGAACTTGGGAGCTAATTACTCAAAAGAGGATATGGTCCACCGATGCGGCATCTCTGGCGGCTTTCTTTCAATGCTGGAGGTCCTTTGTAATATCCCTCCGTCTGCGTCTGTCAGGATACGTGGAAATGCGGAAAGGGTTTGCCTCAACACCAGGAATATCTTTCACGTGAATTTATAAGTCTTCCTCGTTTTCGATGATCACAACTATAACTTCATTCTTGGTAAGTTCTTTCTCCCCGCATTTTTTCAATTGAAATAATATCATTTTTAGATTTTTATCAATTTAAATTATTTTTAATATCTGAATTTTATTTAATTATATATATATAGAAATTATTTGAAATTATAATAATTGAAACGACTTTACTGAAATGATTTCTTAATAAATTAAATATTATTAGGTTTTATTTTGTGGGATATACAATATGTCGTTAAATTGAACATCTTAATCCGTTAGTTTTTCTCAAATTGGATTGTTGATGTTTAGTAGAAAGATCAAGTGCTAAACAAGGCTCAGAATTCTGACAACAGTTGATTGTCCCCTATTGAAAGAACAAGTGTTTAGTTTAAGTCCTTTTCATCAATGACGACCTGTCGCGATACTTGGCACATTAACTCCTGCACAAGCTTCTACTTGTCAGCAAGTTTCACGTTAAATGCTCTAACACTTATTCTCTTCATCAATTAACCAATCTATCAAAATCCTTAAACATATTTTGAAATTAATTCACAAAATTGATTTCAATCCATAAATAATGTATTTATTCCTCTCTATTTTCTTTTTTCTATATTAACTAACCCCTTCTTTTATATTTCATCAGTTTTTGTAATATTCACATTTTAATTTTCAATCTCAATTAATAAATCATATTTCTAATTTTTTATTCTCAAGTCGCAGAATAATTTTTGGAATCAGAAAACAGTAAAATAACAATTTTTCCATGAAAAGAAAAAACAAAATTCTGAATTAATGGCTATATATTAGAAAGATTTTTGGTCGTATCAAAAATGGAATTGTCGTCAATGTTGAAATGTATCTTCTGCACGATGTCCAACTCAAAAGTTCTCCGGTTGCACTATTGCTCACGCTATAAATTATGTCAGCCAGTATTGCTCGTAACTACAAGATGTGTCAGATTTAATTCGGTACGCGCATAATTAGTGTGGTACAGCGGTTTCGCTCTGCTCGCAGCACCTGCTTCGCAAATCTTTCCAAGTTGTGCTGTTACTTCGACTCTTATTCACATCGAGAATCCTCCCTCTCTTTATATACACGCACTCCTTCAAAATTCTGATGCTCTCATTATCGCTAAACACATAGTAATTTTTAACTTTAAATTTAAAATCTTTCTTTTTTCTTCATCAAAACAACATTTGAAACATTCTTTTTTAATCATAAATGAAATAATTTAATTAATTAATAATAAATTAATTAAAAATTATCGAAAATTTTTTTTTATTTTATTGTAATAATCGCTTAATTGACTATTATTAAATAAATATATATTTATTTGTATCAAATACACAAACTATTGGTTTATTTTCCAATTAAATAAAAACTATTCTATTCAAATAAATATTATTTATATTTAATAAAATAATTAAATGATTGTTTGAATCAAATAAAAAAAAAAATTTTCAGTGAAATGAATGCAGTAAGTATTCTTTTTTGGGTAAATTTTTCCTACTCAATATATATATGTTTGTGAATTTCTCGAAGAGTCTATAAATCCTCTCTAGCCTCCCTTTTGTGCTTGTTTCGTGGTTTATTATCGCACGGATAAATCTGACACTCGGAAGAACGATGGTTGTCGACGTTGGCTTTCAGCGCCAATTAAAATGTCCTTGCTAAACGAGCTGAAGAAGACGCAAGTTGCATGATTGCTAAGAAAGAGGGGAGAAAGGCCAAAGGAGATACAAAGATGGTGATCATATTCCTCAAATATTGTCTTATTTGATATTCATCATCAACAAAGTGGCCTTGTTTTCATATATATTTAATATTCTCTTTATAATAGACTTTCTCACCCCAAAATATAATGACAATATATGCAAAATAACAATAATCAAAATATTCAGATTCGTATAACTGATTTTATTTAACTTTATTTGAAAAATTGTACCTTGTAGTAGTTTTCCCACGGCATCATCCAATGAAGAACCTGATGGATTTGATGGTCCAGCTTTTCTCTCAGCATCCGAATTATTATGTGATTCCATAGTTAGAAAAAAAAGTAAATTTGATATGGAAAATAATAATTTTTTTGTTAGAGAATATTCTGAATATAATTCTGAATCAGTTTAGAATATTCTTAATCACTCGTCAGTCAGACATTCTTTCGCGATAATCGTTTAATAGGGCTATTAAACATCAAACTGCACTTGACCACATGATCATCATTAAATGACTTCGAAGAGAATTACCATATTTATGGAATTTAAGTCTAATCAGTAAATTATTAAATTTCGTGAAATAATAAATAAATTATTGAACGAAGATCTAATTAGTGAATTAAATTCCAATAAGTTGTTTAATATTTGCAGATTTTATTCATTAATTTACTTTGATATCTCGCGGGAAATGTTTATAAAAGTATTTATATGATTATAATTAATACCGGGTTTATGAATTAAATTTATCGATTCGAGGGAATTGATGATTTTCCACGCTTTGCTTGACCTCCGCGCACTGGTTCACACAAACACACACACATTGCACAAACCCGGAAGTTTTTGTGATTTTTTTTTCTCTTTGCAAATTATTTTGAGATCATTTTTCTTATTTTTTTTTTATTGCCTTTTTTGTGATTGACTAATTTTCTTATTGATTTTAGGAGAAAATTTGATACATCTTGCGCGCGAGAGAAGATGATATTGAATTAGGAAGAACCGGATGACACGAAGAATCAGGGAGGTTCTAGTGGCGCACTGAGAGACACACCGGGACACACCAGGCACCAACACACGTGCACGAGAAAAAAGACAAATGCACACACGTGGACCAACACAGAGCGAGTCATGAGATGGAAGATCAGGGAGGCGGTTCCGTGGACCACCTCTCGCTGGTGGGGGGTTTCACTTCTTCGGGATTCAACCGCTGTCCTCTACCTTAAGCCGCAGCTTCCCAGGACCATCAAGGTATGTTGCACGGTTAGAGACTTTAATGGTGGTTCTCCATTTGAAACCTTTAAAAGTCGCTTTTTAATATTATATATATATATATATTATATATTAAGACAGTAAGAAATGAAGAAGTTGTATTAGATTTAAAGATTGAAGAAAGAAGTTATCATATACAGTCCTTTGAGAATGATCACCAGAAAAAAGGGGGAGGGGGGAAAGGTGATGAATTTTCGAATTTCTTTTGTAGTAAAATATTATTAGAGTCGATTAATATTAACTAGGATCAATTTAATCGTAGATCTTCAGTTTGAAAATTTCTGTATTTGACAATATAGTCAAGTAAGAGATTATTTAAATTATACCATTTTTTTTTTGCAATAGAAACGACAAAATTTGAAAATATTTTGAATTCTTAAAGGAATGTTTGCTTCAATTATATATTTGTGTTACGTTTATTAAATGAGCATAAGTCTATGATATATAGACATTGAGCAGAAGTAACTACACCCACGTCTAAATTAAATCCGGACTAGACCTGAGAATCGTATATTTCATTTCTTACCGACAAGCGCATTAAACTAGTCTCGTGGTCGCAGCCTAATTTCGCGAGAACGCATAAATTCTGACAGATGCTGCAGTCAATTTTGTTGCAAAAATTTTCAATTCCTTTGGAATTCAATGCTTTGAAAAAAAAAAATATTGAAATTTTCTACTTAGAATAGAAATAATTTTGTTATTCTGATTAAAATATTTAAACATTTTCCAATTAGCAATATTTTTAATGACTTCTTATCGTAGGAAAATATTTTTAGATATGAGAAGAAATTTTCTACTTTTGACTTAAATAAAAATAAATTAACGTGAAACAGATAAATATTTTGATTTGATCAGAAAATCACTGATGGGATTAATTGCGCGATGTTTCTATAAAGACACTTGGTAATTTTAATTATTCGAGGGTGCAGTATGATATATATTAAAAATAATGGATATAATGTCTGGAATTAAGTCTAACAAAGTTCTAGTAAATACGAAATGAAATCTTGCGTGTATGAGTGAGGGGGTTCTTTGATCTTTCACAAAAGCCGCCACACGGCATTGACCGTGGGTTATATGTGCACATGTATGGTGCACTGTCTTTGCTAGCTCACTCATTCATTAAATTTTGTTGTAAGTATAATTAGGAGCACGCGTGAACAAATTCTGCGTTTTAGTTCGCAAAATTCATCAAAACATACATATACGATAATGAAATTTCGAATCACACTTATATTGTCGCACCATTTAGTCAAACATTTTTTTCCACTGTCAACTTCGATATCGTTTCTTAATTTCCTAATATTATCGAATTGAGGATAAAATTAATTTCATAATTTAATTAATTATATTTACCGAATTTTCATTGAAAAGAATTTTTATTTAAATCAATTTTCATTAAACGCCAGAATATTTACATTTATTTATCGAATTTTTATTTGATAAAAATAAAAATATGATAAAAAGAACTTCAGTTTAAATTAAAAATTCTGTTAAATGAAAATTTGAGTTTAAATTAAAATTCGATAAATAAAGTAGTAATGATGATTTGTGAAAATAAAATTTCGGACAAATGAAGATATACAATGTGAGGAATTCGAATTCATTTGAAATGCTATGCAAATCACTTTGACTGATTTCTGTTTTCGCGTTTCTCAATGCTTTAGCAGTCATTCCATTATCTTTCATATAGGTGCTGCAGCAAATGCAAATTTAGCCGACGGCGAACAATAATATTGATTTCAAGGAGGAATTTCGCTCTTGTTGAGGTAAACATCCCAAGGCGCACGTGGTGCCAACATGTGCATTTTTGTTAGAGTTGTCTTGTTTTACAGAGGGATGCACGTATTTCTTCAAAAAAAAAAAAAAAAAAAAAAATTATCCCGGAATTAAAATGAAATTTATATAGGTTTTACATCTGATGTTGAAAATTTTTTTTTTTATAATACAATTATATTTACTTTTTACATTTTTTTACTTTCGATAGGAATAATGTGATAATTTTAATAGGAATTCGTTTATTTTTTTTTTATTGGACATTTTTTTAATTCTTGATCGAAATGTATATTGTAAGAATTTAAAGAAGAAAGTTATATGACCCATTTAAATGTCTAGAGGGCACTTTCGAAAGATTTTTGAACTCGAGAATTTGATCTGAGTTTGGATGATGATATAGAGGATACGTCGGGGAGAGTCAATAAAATAATGATTCCGGTAATTCTTGAGGTCGAAGTACTGCGTCGGATACTTGAAAGGTTTAGAATAGGACGTCAGGCCTTTGAGGGATCGGGTATAGGGGAAATCGACACATGTAAGATTCCCCCAGGAGGTGGGCCCCTTGACTTGGACCCCCAAGGGAGTCCCACAAAGCTTTGGCACATTCTGCATCGTCACTCGGCCACAGACGTCGAAACATTGAGCTAGTGATACAAGTGCACCGGTATGTTCAACGTTACACCTTACGTATACTTTTAATAACACACTCACACATGCATTCTAATATTCATATATGTATATGTAAACAAGATTGATGAAAAATCCCTTTCTCATTCGCATGTAATTCCAACAATTAATTTTATTTGCACTTTTCAATCGTCATTCTTCTCGCATCGCCTATATCATTTTGACTTTTTCAAAATTTGAATTTTTTTTTTTGTTTATTTTAAAATCTCTGCAGTCATTTTGTTTTATTATTGCGTCTGATATGAAATCGTTTTGAATAATTTACAGTGAGATAATTAGTAAAATTTAACAGGACAATTATTATATTTGTATTCCTTTTTATTCGAATTGAAATTCATCTTAATTATCTTCTTGTTGGTCCTTTATTGCATAAAGGAAGTAATCAAAATTTCAGATAAAGATCAAATTTTGAAATCATCTTTTATTATTTATATAGGATTTTTGAGTTCTTATCGGCATGAGTTTTTATTTATTTCTTAATGTTTAGAAAAAAAAACAAATATAAAAATTTGTTTGCCCTTATTATTTCGATATCTTGATTTTAATTAATTTTTTGATTACGATCGACTTATATATGGGGGTGTTAGGCAACCAAATGCTTGAGAATTTACCTTTCTGACTCATGTGTGTCATAACAGTTTGTTGATCATATATGAGATCGATGATCGATCAAAAAAAAAAAAAAGATAAATCTTTAAATTCCCCGCTTTCTTTTTGATGCATTTCTATCAAATAAAATTAGATAATATAATGAGAAATTTTAGTAATAAATAAAGGATAAAAATTAGAATATTTATTGTAAATGATGTAAATAATTGAATTAATTTTAATTTTTTCTTCCTCTATATAGAAATATTTTGTAAAATATTTCCGAAAATCTTCACCGTTATTTCCAGTTTCCGCGCACAAATGCAAATATTAAAAAAGAAAAAAAAAGCATATCTTCTCTGTATAGACTCAGGAAGCAGGAGATTAGAAGTGTCTGAAAAATAAACTTTTCTAGCAACTCATAAAAAAGAGCACACATACACATTAGGTGCATATGACGTCATATAATTATTGGCCACGAGTCGACCAATACCAGATGAAGTGTAGGTGGGAGGAAAAGGGTTAGAAAGGGAAACGGGATTAAATATAAAATTCAATGTTCAAGGGAGAAAGAGAGAAAGAGAGAGAAACGATATGGGAGGAGCAAGAAATTGTCGGATTGGTTCTCCACCTCTTGTAAGTGTATCGTTGCTATGGAAACTCTCTTCAGCTGATGAGAGACATGAACCAAAATAAATTATATTCTAAGTACTGTGTGTGCAAGAGAGAAAGAAATTATTCTCGTAAAAAATAGTGATAACGAAAATGTAGTTTTTTCCTTTTTTTTTTTATTAGGTACGAAGAAACAACTTTTTAGGATAATTTAGTTTCATAAAAAAGGGACAAGTTACATAACTTGTCACTTTTTTTATGTTCGTTTCGAAGTAGTTACTGGAATCATAAAAAAGCGTTTTATTTTATATAAATAATATAAGCAATAATTAAAATTAATATCGGATTTTTTTTTAAAGTATAAAATTGATATATTATTTTTAAAATTTGAATATTCTTCTTTAAAATTTTTATTAAACAAAAAAGGAAATATTCCGTTTAAAAATTAAACATTTTTTTAAAAATTAAAATATTTTTGATAATGGAATCTTCCTTTTAAAATTTGAATATTTCTTTAAAAAATGTAACATTATTTTTTAGATTAGAATATTTCATAAAAAAAATTGGAATTTTTTTAATAAAAAATGCAATATTTCTTTAAAAATTGGAACATTCTTATTTTTTAAATTTAATATTTCGTTTTATTTTGTTTATTATAATCTTCTTATCAAAACTGAAATATTCTTCTGAAAATTAAAACATTCTCATTTGAAATGGAATATTCCGTTTAAATTTGGAATATTCTCATTAAAAAATTAATTATTAGTCTTTAAAAAAAAATATTCTTCGTAAAATTGTAATGCCCTTCTTGAAAATGAAATATTCTAATCAAAAATTGAAATATTGTCTAAAATGAAATATTCCTTTTAAAATTGAGTTTTTAAGAATAAAATATTTCTTCCCAAACAAAACGAGAAGAATATTTTTATCAATATAATAGAATTACACGGTTACTATTTAATTCAACCCCTTTATTTCCCTCAATGAATCAAAAATGAAGATAATTTTTAAAGGCTAGTAAAATTGATTCATTTATACACTCTTGTCATCCCCTTAAAAAAATTTTTTTTTTTACATTTATCTCTTTCTCTCAAACGATTTTTAATAGATGTGTTTTCTCGTTTTGGAGCTTCTCCATCGCATTTATTTCTATATGAGTCCTCGAAGCAACAAGTGTTAACAGCAGGCGTTCGCTCCGCCTTCGAATGGTTAGTCGCGTGGTGGAAACTGCCCTGAGGCAATGCAACCACCTCACTTCTGCGCTGATCGTGTCGCACACCAGAAACTCACATCGTGAACAGTTTCACATTTTGACGTTTCTCGCATTGACTTCCGTATATAACACACAACACGCGTGACGCGTTACAAAAGAAGACTCAATTTTTTTCATATTCTTTGTGAAAAAAAATTTTCTACCTAAATATTTTTACCATCATTCTTCTTTAAATTTATTCCAATCTCCTTAGAATAATTTTATTTCTGAAATTCTTCTATATTTTAATACGGTATCAAATCTCATAAAATTTATTCCTAAAGATATTTTTACTACAAGGACAAAAGAAAGAAAATTATCAACGTGAAAATGTGATTGAAGAGTGTTCGCGAAAGTGAAAATTTGGAAATATTAAAGAATTATCACAAGAGAGAAGAAAGAATAACATTTTACGGTATCATTTTCCATTAATAATGAAATGAAAATTATACAGTTAAATGAGTGCATTTAACAATTGTTTCCTAAACATTGCCGATGATAATGAATAATAATAATGCAGATAAGATATTCGCAGTTTATTTCTGTGTTTTTGCGTCAGTCATCATTACCAAGTGTTGTCTTAATCAGTCAAATTAATTAAACCTGACAGTTTACGTGCGTGAGAAGCCAAAGAGTAAAGATCATCACCATCCCAGCTGGTTGTGATTTTTTTTTTTTTTATAAATTGTGCCGAGATTGCTTATATTCCATGACCTATTCCAATTTCCAGGAAGAATATGATAATCTCTTTCTCACTCTAAGTTTGAATAATTAAATTGCAATCACTTTTGTATATATATATATAAGATTCGAGTAAAACTTGAATTGTCTTGAGAAAAATGAATGAAATTATAGGAGACACTTCTAATTCATCGGGAGGAAAATATACATATTCTTGCACATCAACGAGAAGACGTTTAAACGATATGATGGAGGAGACAGAAAATGGATTTCGTCGTCCTGCAGCAAAACGAAGAATTGCTGATGATTCGACAAATAAAAATTCATCGGAAGAAATTTCCTATCATAATAATTTGAAAAGAAATTCAAATGAAGATGAAGAATCATATGAATTGAATAATCACCACGTGGGTAGTGATGTTTCTTCTTTTGCCTCGTGCGGAAAGAGGAAACTCAATGACATTTCAGATGAGATTCCCTCTGGTGCTGAAGATGCATATTCCTGTGTAAACAGAAAAATGAATGAAATTATGTCGACAGATGGAAATAATTTATCTTTAAATAATGGAACAGAAGCTGCATTTCGTTGTCCGGCGTTGAAGAAAAAAATGAATGAAATCATTGAAGAATCTACCGGTATACTTTCATTGGAATCTGAGTCTTTTCCCTCTTCGGGTAAGAGGAACAATAATGTTGATACATTATCAGGAATTGATTCCACTGAAATGGAAGTTGCTTATCGTTATGCTACGACGAAGAGAAAAAATATTGATGGAGAATCGTCGTGTACAATTGGCACAGGTGGTGTGATTAATGTGAAGAACAATAATTCAACCAGTAAAAATAATAATTCACTAATTGGACCAAATGGAGAAGGAATCAGCGCCGCCGTCGCTAAAGTTCTCAAGGGATACGATTGGAATCTTGTGCCAGTTGCTACCAAGTAAATTATTGTCTATCTTATTTTTACAATTCATCAAAATCACAAAAAATCGTATTGGTATAAAATAAGGTCTTCTTTAAAATATTTAATTCACAATTTTCTGTGATTATTAAAAATTATATTCACCAAAGGAAAGATATTTTATAAATATAAATAAATAGAAATCAATTTATAATTTTAAATTTTAAAACACGTTTTTTGGTGTTTTTTCTTTAGTTTCATTTTTTTACAACTAATAATAATTTTAATAATTTTTTTTTTTTTTTTTTTTTTTGACGGTAGAAATTAAAATATTCATTTTGTGAATAGGTAAAAATAAATTTTCAATTGTAGCCCCCAGACAAAATCGATTAACATTATATTGTTATTTAATTATAACAAAAATAGGACACCTTAAAAATATCGGCTTGATATCTGAATATACAATTAATAAGACATTAAAAAATGATTAACCTCATTTCATGATCAATTGTAACTATCGCTTATTAATAAGATCTATAACCGTTTTTAAAAAATTGGTTTTGCTTTTTTTTAGTAATAATAATTATATTCGATGAATGGTTTTGCAAAGAATGTAAATTTTCCAAAATTCAAGAATTATTTTCTATTATTATTATTATTATTATTATTATTATGAAGCAAAAATGTATTTTAATATATTACTATTTTCTTATTAAATAAATTAGTAAGTGTAAATTAAAAACGTTTTTTTGAAAATTGTTTCTTTTTTATTTTTATGTTTTCGATAATGGAATTTGAATTTAGTAAAAGAAAAAAAAAACGCCAGTCGTTGCGTAAATATTCGTTACGTTAAATTAGCGAAACGTTAAATGCAGACGTTTAAAGAATAAGATTTTTAAAAGGTAAAGTCCTGTAAAGTTGTTGCACGTGGAAATGTTTGAAGTGGGGGGAAAAAAGAGAAAAAAGAAGCTTTCATATGATGACAAGAGAGGTGAGGAGACCAAATGCATATAGTAGTAGTTTAACAAGAAAACAAAACAAAAAAAAAAATGCGTAACGCTAACTCAATTATGACGCACTCGTTTCCCCAGCCTGGGAAAGACCCGCGGAAAAAATGTCCTCGACTGTCAATTAACGCAAATTAGCTAATTAATACCCGATCGCTTGCGAAGTCTCTTTGGGGTTGCTTATTCGAGGAGTGGCGAATGTATTGGCAAATGCCGTGGGAAAAGAATATAATATATTTTCCATAAATATATATATATTTTACCTATTTAGAAAATTTGAAAAAAAATATTTTTTTGCACTTAAAAAAAATTTTTCTTGAAACTTTAAAAAAAAAAAAATGCAGTTGATATTGCGCCATCGATCTTGATGGATTTGATGATAAATCGGGACACTCGCTTTAAATGATGCAATAATCATATTAGTTTAAAATGGCCGAGCTCTGATCTGGTATTTCTAATTGCCCAGTTTGACTAATAGGATGTGTCGATATATGGAACGTTTAAAATCGTATAGATGAAGATATACGCACATGAAGAAAAAAAAATTCTGATTAATATTAATTATTTGTTTTGCAATCATTTTATTATATATCGAAATTTAAAATATTCTAAAAATTAAAAATTTACAAAGAATTTAAAAAATTAAATTTTTTAAATTTATAAATTTATTTTTAACATTTTTTTTTTTTTTAGGGATTGAGAGTATAATATAGAGATTAAAAAAAAAATTTATCTTAATTTTCATGTTGATTTAAAGATTAATCGACAAATTATTATTGTTTGAATAGTAGGAATGAGAATTTAGACGCACCTAAATTAACACCGCGACGGGAAACAAGGTTCAGTAAAAATCTCACAGGCTATCATATTATCCGGAATTTCTTATCAGCGTCACTTACCCTCGCACACAAATACAGAGGGTTATCAAGGGCTGTAGAAAGGGTATACCAATGTTTAAATTTCTAAAACATGTTGCGATAAAAGTCAATGAATTTCATTCTTATGGGAATTTTTGGTTGAATTTTCAAATCTACGATATTATTAATATATGCAAATAAAATGTTTTATCATCATCTATAAGTATAACAACAAAAACTATTGTTGATAAAATATTATAGATAATTGACACTGTTTCACGTGATGATTTTATGATATTTGATTTTATCTCTACATACCAGGTTTTTGATTGTTTTAGGGCAATATTAATTCTTAATTATCTTTTTAAATTATATTAATTAAGGTTAGTGTGCTTCTTGAAAATAAATATTAGCAGATGTAATTCAATTTCCGTCTTTTTTGTTACTTCTTTTTTTTTTGAAGAAATGAAAATTTCTTTAGTATAAGAAAAATTTCTTCTTTTTCTTCTTCTCTTTTTCTGATTGGAATCACGTTATTATTTGACAACAAATTAACTTATATGGTTTCATATAAAAGAGGCTGTAAAATTTTTTGAATAGTCGAGAGCTCTTGATGATGAAAAATAAAAATAAAGAGAAAAAAAAAACAAAAAGGAGTTAGAATCACGTCAGCCCGTACGTCAATTTCCTATCTCAGAAGCAAAAGTTTTATTATGAAGTCATCAGCTAGAAAAGAAAGGAATATACGTCCGTTTGTCCATCAAATGTATAGTGTTTATTTTAAGACCGTGCAGGTTTTGCTACGGCTGATATAGGGTAGCAGCCACCACAACTTTGAAACGAATATACTTCTCTTTCTCTCTCTTTCGACTTATAAGAGAGAAGGTTATTATTTTTTGCCAGTCACCGTGGTTATGTCTCTTGAGAATTTGACGAACCCTCCTTTTTTTCAACCCTTTATACATTTTCTTATCTTATTTCTTTTCCGTTTAATTGAGACTTGAACAAGTTCAAGAGGTAAAATTTCCACGCGTGGTGTTGCAATTCCACGAGGTGATATTTTGACTTGTAGCGCAGCTATTCGCAGAGGCAGTTTACCTTCTTAGAATTTTGCTCTTTGTCGGATAATATTTTTAAAATAATGCTTGTCTTTACAGTTGGGAAAAATGAAACTAAAGGAAAAATAGTAAAAAGATTAGACTAGAAATGATGTTGATTTTTTTTTTAAATTAGCGAAATGAAGAAAAATTAATTAAGTAATATTTGAAAAATTTAAAAATATTGTAATTGAAAGAAAATTTAAAAACTTTCTTTTGCTTTTTATCTTTTTTTTTTCCTTGTGTTAAGAAAATGCTTTTTCCAATGAAGATAATTTCTTTCAATTGCAGGGGTTCCGGTGACAAAAGAGCGGCTCATATAAAAAGGCCTATGAACGCATTTATGGTATGGGCGCAAGCTGCAAGAAGAAAGCTCGCTGATCAATATCCACAACTTCATAATGCGGAATTATCAAAAACTCTGGGAAAACTTTGGCGGTGAGTTAATTTTCCATATTTCAAAACATTTTAGAATAAATGCTCCAATAAGTCTTAAAGAGAAGAATAAATGAGAAAAAATAGTCATAAAAAATAAGGCAGGTTTTAATTATAAAATTTAATTGTAATTAGAGATTTTGGAGAAAGAGAATTGAAATTTTCCTGTTATATTCTTTTTTTTCTCCTTGGCTGCGTCAATTTCTGTGAAAGAGATATTTTTCGTAGATATTATGCACTTTTTTTTTGTGCAATTCGTGAAATCGTGTGTTGTACAAGATGAAAAAGTAGAAAAAAAAACAAAATCTTGTGATATATATTCCCTTTAGGAAGACACCGTTTCGATATAATTAAACGAGACCACGTGTCTTTAATCAGGGTTATACCAAGTACCGATCAGATAAGGTGAATTCTCACAGATGTGTGTTTACGCCATGAAACTAAGAACCAACCATGAGTACGAAGATCATCATGATTATCGTAAATTTATACCAAGTGTCCGCCTCTTCATTTCTCTGAATGTAAACTTTTCCCCCCTTCTTTTTTTGTCTGATTGTTTTGTTATACAACTAAAACAAAAATGGTCAATACGGTTCATTGCAAATTTTTGAATACAAAAAATTTTTACATTATTTTTGTTCCATATAAATAATTCAAATTTAATAATAATAATAATTATTATTATTATTTAACAACTAAAATCTGTTATTAACAAAAAGGGATTTTGAGAAAAAATACTTTTTTCAATATTATATATTTTCTAATTATACAGTGACACATATTCTCTAAATGACTGTTTACTGGACTAGTTAATAATCAGTTAAACAATCTAGATAATTTTTTTATGTTATTAGGTCAAGACCTACATTTAAGAATTAATTTGAAATTTTAATGGGAATATAATGTAGCATCATAGAAATTGGGTCAGATTAAAAATTTTCGTATGTTTATATTGTTAAAGAAGTTAATTTTAAAGACGTGATCAATGAATGATTTAAATGTTATCAATAAAGATAGATTTTTATATTTGAATTTTTAATTGAAAAAAATTCTAATTGTTTAAAAAACAAATAAACAAATATTGTCGAATAAAATATGGAATGTAAATTGTTTATACAGTTCCGTTTCCTGATTGATACTAACGAGGTTCCATTTGCCCCCCAATGATCATCAGAGAGTCCGCCAACATGAATCCCTGCTGGGAATCGTTTTATAATTCGAATGATCGTGATCCTCCGGTCAAACAACCGCGATTCGTGTACTACATTGACTAATGCGGTTTTTTTTCCCTCCCTTTGCAATGATCTTTGATCTAAATGTCTTCGATAACGTTACTTAATATCGATTTCTTTTTTTTTCACGAATCATTTTTAAACGTTCTAGTCACATGTATGTCCTAAAAAAAATAACAAAATTTTAATTTAAATTTTAAATGAAAAAAGGATTTAATTATAACATTGTTGAATTAAAATTTTTTTCCTTTATTTCATGAATATATTTGTATTTTTGTGTGAAAGTAAATGTTCATATGAACAACTTTATAATATACCTATTGCGCTTAAACACTTTTTCAAGTGGCCCGAAATCAAATTAGCACCTGTTGTAAACACGAATGAAATTTAAATAAACTGACGTAACGATTTTTTACCTTTGAGGTGAATGAACCGGTATATAGCGATTTCAAGGCGTGATTTTAAGAATTATTTCATTTACACAAAT
The DNA here is from genome assembly GCF_019393585.1 of Leptopilina boulardi. Lineage (NCBI taxonomy): Eukaryota > Metazoa > Arthropoda > Insecta > Hymenoptera > Figitidae > Leptopilina > Leptopilina boulardi. The sequence continues at coordinate 946,114 of NW_026137947.1, read as the reverse complement.
TTTCAATTTCTATTTGTTCTCTGTTATGAAATTATTTTTAAAAAAAATTTTTCAATTCGTAAAAATATAGAGAAAAAAAATTAAAAATAAATTTCTATAAAAATGAACCTTTGAATCACTTTGCGTTATTGACCCCCCATTGAATGAAAAAATAATATAAATAAAATTTCTTTAAAAAAATATTTTATTGACTTTCTTCGCGATGCTGAACAAGCAGAGATCGAATTTCGTTTTGTAACTGTTGTAGTGAAACAAATAATACAGTCATCTTTCCTAATGATCTCTCCACTGCAGGTATTAACAGATGAATAATTCGCTTTTACAATCTATAGAAATCAATAAGCAGATTTATCGTGTCAGATTCTTGAAATATATTTCGCAATTTAATTTAATTATATTTTAATTAATTTTTCTTTTAATTACAATTACCAAAATGATTATTAATATCACAGAATACATAATTTTTATTTAATTTTATTTAAAAAAATATTTTATTTTACCATACATAGACATAAATTCATCGTATTTAGTCAAATATTTAAAAATTTCTATAATAAGAAATCTCATATTATAAAGTCCGAAAATTCGCTTACGTTATCTATCAGTAGGTATGAATTTGATAAAAATCCAGGTGTGGTGGACATCTAAAATAAATCTCACTTCATCCTTAAATGGGACAGATGAGCATATCTGGAAAGATACTACATGTTGTTTATCAAAAAAGCTAGATAACTTCGTCCATTCTTGGCGCGTGCTAGCAGCTGCTATCCCTGTTTCTGATATACAAATAAAGAACGAAAAATTACAATGTGATCCTTGTCTTCGTCAGGTGAATTTTTCTTAACCTGCATTTTCAAAATTGAAAAAAAGAAGAAATAATCAATTTTCTTTCCTTAAATTCTTAATTTTATAGAATTCTTTTTTAATTTTTTAATTCATTTAAAGGAAAATAATATAGTTGAGATAAAAATTAAAAAGAGAGTGATTCTGTGCAGAAGTTCACTGCCAAAGATGTAAAAAAAAAAGAAAGATAGGTCGTTTCACCGTGTGAACTAGACTAGCGCTAGTAACATCTGATATGATACAAATAACTACGCTGATAGGGTGCCACATCTAAATTAGCTGACCCTGTTATGCATCTGGCGAGCAAAAAGTAAGACGAGTGTTATCGCGCAAAGCCCACGAAAGAAGAAGAAAAAAAAGCTCAGACAAAGTCCATTGACCATATGGGCTTTCTTTGTCGTATATATGACACTACACACATTAAATCTTGAAATGCTCTCTCATATGACACTTCCCTCAAAATATTCTTCCCACTTAACGAAAAATCTCAAGCTTCCTTTTTTTTTTTTTTGTTTCACGTCAATGTCAAATCTCGTTTCTCCGATAAGATGCGAAAATGCTTAAAAAAAAGTTTTATTTAAAATTATTTTTGATAATTATTATTCTTATGAAATAAATTTTAAATCAAATGAGAATATTTGAAGAAATAAAAATGATTTTTGTTTTTATTTTTTACAGGGTCCTGACGGACATCGAAAAAAAGCCCTTCGTCGAGGAAGCTGATCGATTGCGTTTAATTCATAAACGTCAGCATCCGGACTATAAGTATCAACCCCGTCGGAGAAAACAGAATGGACCCGGTGGTAGGGAAAATTCTCCCACTAGGAATCAAACTAACGTTACATTCAGTGTGGCAAAATCGATGAAACAAGAGGATATTAATGTGAGAGGTGCCAAATGTCCGAATTCACCTGAAAATTGTGTTAGTTCTTCACCACCTTCGACTCCTTCTCAAGGATTGACTCAAATGTCGCCACCGACGCCTCCGACAACTCCGAGATGTCAACATTACATTAATCAAGTAAGTTATTCTTGAATTTTTATCACATAATTTATAGTCACAAATTACTTTTTATAATTGTCGCTAAATTAATTAATTAAAATATATCAGTGTAATGAAATTGTCATTAACTTATTTGGGGTAATTTTTAATTAATTAATTTTTTTTTGCCCTCAGGGACATCAGCATCAACAAAATAATGCTCTTTATCATCAAGAAATTTCAACTCCATCCGCGGATTCGCCACAAGGTGATTTGAGATATCTTGATCTATCAGTGGAAGATAGTCAACTCAGTAGTTTGAGTTCGTTGGGAGGCGGGAATCTTGGTATTCCTTTTAATCTTCAAGAATGCGAGGTTGAAAGTAATGAATTGGATCAATATCTTTCTCCATCAGTGCAAAATCTTCATCAGTACAATTCCATGCCGCCTACTACTTCATCTCAATGGCCACTTAATAGGTGAGATAACATTTTTTACTGGATTTTGGATTCGATTAAAAAAATTTTTTTTTGAGCTCATTACCTAATTGATTAATTAAAAAATTTTATTTATTTACTTGATTAAAATAAAAAAAAAATTTCTTGCAGGTTCGAAGAAGATGTGGAAAAACCAAATAAGCGTTACTATCCAGATTCTTCCGTCTCTGAAGTGTACTGGGAAGACAAATCACAGGAGATGAGATATCATGATCTACAGCCACCGCTACCGCCTGTTCAGTATGTACCCACGCAACATCATTCACACACAACAACAACAACTCAAGTGGGTCATCCACATGTTTCTAATCCTTATTCTTCGTACCATCGTTATATGCCCAGTATTGAAAATTGGGCTAATTCCAATTTCCTTTAAAAAAAAGAATCTAGCCAAAGTCCCCCAATTAATTCACTGTCCTCTTTTTCCCTCCGAGGAAAAAAAAAACGTCCAATTATATTTGTTAAAATAATTCCGTTTTTTTTCACAAATCGCAAATTTTCTCTTTTTTATTTTAAATGATTTTTAAATTGTTTCTCAAATTATTCAATTGAAAATTTATTTTGAAACTCATCTTACATTACTGAATTAATATTAATTGAACTGAATTCTATTTTATATTGAATCAAAATTTTGACCTAAATTTAAAATTCCGAATATAAAACATTAATTAAAAATTGATTACATTTTTAATATTTAGTTGATGTTTTTTTAACTTTGAAATGAATGACATTTTTTTAAACAATTTTTCATAACGATGTTTTTTTTAAATTAACAGTTGTTTTTAAAACGCTGATTAATGTTTCGGAAAATACAGAGTATGACATATAAATATAAAATTGAAGACGTTCTGTGTACGATAACAGAAGTAATGAAGACAAAGAGTGGGAGTTGAAGAGATAGCCAAATACGATGTAATTAATGGTTAATTACAGTGATTATAATTAAATATAAGTACTGCGCGTGTCATTTTCGAGCGCAATTATTATATAGTCTATATTTTATATATATATATATATATTATATATAGAAATTATAATAAGTTCTATTATATAGATATGCAAATTTTGCATATATACTTCATGATATAGAGTATACGTTTATTAGAAATTAATATGGAATTTGTGCGTGTGAGAAATGCCTGTGAGGCAAAAGAAAAGAAAAAAAACTATAAGACTCCATGACATCATTCCATGACAGCAGATCATTCCAAAGCGGACAATTTCAGAACAAACAAATACCGCTTCGATATGTGCCTGATCTAATAGTATAAACTTGAACTGCATATAAACTGCATTCAATGTTTATTATACACGTTGAACTTAACTTCTATCACTGACACTTCAAATAAACTTCTTCAAATTTCCAACGTTGTATATGAAAATCATTGAAATTTCAGTTTCAATTTCAAGGAAACATAAATTTCAGTTTTATTTCCTTATAATTAAAATTTAAAGAAAGAGTTTGCTTTTCTTAAATTAAAGAAAAAATATTTCAAACGAAATTTGAAGAAAGAGATTTTTTAAAAAGCACTTTTGACAATAATATATAAGAGATTAATATGTCACTAAAATGAATTCCAGTTGGAAAGAAAAAGTGCTATTTTAAAAATTTTACTATTAATTAATTAAATCAATTTTTAATTAATTAATATAGCCATATTAACAAAATTAACGATTTTTATCATAGATTTGCTTTTGTACTTAGATATTTATTTAGCTGAGAAACATGTTTACAAAAAAAAAATGCTTTCTTGAAATATTTTTATTACGTAAACATAATTTTTAAAGAATAAAAGAAATTTCATGAAAGAGAAATTATAGATAGTTTTTAAAAATTATCTCTGCACGTTATATTATTTAATGTATTCTATATATAAACTATATCCATATATTTTCCGAAATATTTGAAATGTCGATTTACTCGAAATAAAGAATTCTACAAAGATAATTGATTTTTTATTAACCTGTCCTATTTTTTTGAGAGTATTGAGTTAAAATTAAAGTGATGTTAATTTTAACAAAAAAAAAAAATTTTATTACATTTAGAATTAAGTTTTCAATGAAAATTATTATTTATTTTGTATAATTAAATTAAATTAAATTTAATATTAATTAAATTTAGTATAATTTACCGATTATTATTTATGTTATTTCAATTGGAAATTTAATTCTAAACATAATAAAAATGTTAATAACTGTAGCAATAATAGAAATGAATAGTAAATAAATAGGGTATTAAAGTTTAATTATGTAATAAATTAATAAAAAAAAATTGAGTATTTATCGGGTTTTCAAGTATTTTGAATTTTTTTTTCTTTATATGTCGTTGTTTTAAAATTCATTTCTGTTGTAGAGAGAAAAAAAAGAGGAAAGAAAGAAGCAGAGCGGAAGAGAGTTATATGAGAGTCAAATATTTGCACTTCTTTTTTTATATTTTCGGTTCTATTGCAGTGTCAGGGTGACGGTGGACCATTTTGGAATTATGTGATCACAAGTCAACATCTTTATCAAAAACCTTGTGCGAAGAACGTGGGAATGTCGACGCCTTTTATGCCACTTATCCGCAACTTAAGATTAAAAACTTTGAATTGTGTGACTTATATTTTTTACAGGTCTTATTAGGACACTTATATAAGGACTCGATTCAATCAAATCTGAATGATATATCCTTTTTTATATTTAATTCAAATTTTCTTATACTTTTTTAATCTTTTAAAATTTCTCACAATCGCATCAATTTGAAGGGGGAAATAAATGAATAATATATTATTTCTTAATACAATAAATTTTTTTTTTTTTATTTCTTCTTCAATTTGATTTAAGTACGTTTACCTTTATTTCATATATTTATATATCTATCAAAGTCCTTAGCTGGAAATATATAGAATTCCAGCAAATAAAGAGTCATCATTTCCGGGCATTTTTTGACCCATCAACGATATATGTATGGAATCCCAAGAAAATAATGTCATGACCTGGGGAAACAATCAGATTTGTTTATTTCTATAAAGCTAAGTATTAAAATAATCAAAATTTCGTGCGAAGTGTGTGCCGAAAGGTTATCGTTTAATTTAATTTATGTCTTTTTAGAATATTTCAAGTTCTTCAAAAACAGGACAGTGACTTTTTCTCGACGCAGTGAAAAGTTTTCGATTTGGGTCAAGTAAATAAACCAATGGCAAGTCACTTTTTTTTACTTATAAAAATAAGAGATATCGCATAATATGTTTCTATAGATATAGTACTAAACTTTTAACAAATGTTTTTTGAGCAAAAAATGTTTTTTTCTTATAAAAAATGAAAATTTAAGAAAAAGGAAAATATTGAAAATTTCATAGGAAGTACTTTTTTTTTTAAAAAAAAAATGTAAAAACTTTCGTACATTCTACGATATATATATTTAAATGAGAATGAGCAAAAAAATCTATATTTTCGATTACATCATATATTATCCGGATTACATGATTTGGCCGTTAATGTCAATATTTGAAATTCGATAAAATTCGACAATTCCTGCATTGTGGCCCAGGATTGCGGAAGAATAAAGAGTCATAAACGACATCAGCTGCCTTCAATCGAAAATTATCGCATATTTAAATCTCTTTTACTTTTTCTAAATTGGAAATTATTTTTTACATACTTTATAGAAAAAAAATTTATTTAATTCAAATATAATCGATTACTTAATTATTATCTAATAAATATTTCATAGAACAAAGTTTTTATTTGAATCAAATAATTTTTATAGGAATTTTTGAATAATTAACAAAACTTAATTTTTTACATCAGTTTTTGTATAACTAGAAAATCGGACCAAGTTTCAAAATTATTTCTTAAAAAAAAAAAATGATTAATTTTTGTTTATATTTGTAAAATTTGTATTAATTGATGAAATTTTGGGTCATTTACAGGAAAATTTAATTGGCATTCAGCGAGAGTGATTTGCGGTAATAACAAAACAAGTTTAAAAAAAAGAGGGTCGAAGAGAGTTTTCTGGGAAGTAATCTCGTTTGCACGTTTTCGTCTGGACCCGACATCCTCATCTTTGCAGATTGAAGATATATAGGAAGACGCCAACCTAGAAGTCGTTCTCGCTCATTTGGTATGTAATCACGTCTTTTTTTTTACTCAAGATATTTGTAAGATAGAAAATGCACTTGAATCTAAATATAAGTAACATAATTTTCAAGAACAGTTTCTTAAACGCAGTATTTTTTTTTAAAAAAAAGAAATATTTTCTTGAACTAATACATATTATTTCTGGTTGGAAGAATATTTTTTTACATTTTCTGTTTATTATTTTAAAGAAAATTTTCCAAAACTTGTGAAAATCTTTTTTTTAATTACAAATTTTTTTTTAGTTTCAATAAAAAGAATTTTTTCTAAACAAGGAAAATAAAATCAAGAAATTTTTCTTTTTGAATTAAAAAAATATAAATCTGTTATTTTTTTTTTGATAAAGGAGTTTAATACACATAATATGATATTGAAAAATTTAAGGATCTTTTTTTTTCGAGATTTTTTCCTACTGATAAGAATTTGTATTTAGATAACGACATTATCAATATAGCAATTCATGATTCTCAACGTGGGGTATTTATATATATTTGATTATCGCAGGATTTTGTCGCGTAATTACCATGGTAACCTAGTGATAACGGGCTACTCTATTTGATTTGCTATTGACTTGTTATTTGAGGATCTATATATGCTTGTACAGTAAAATAACGTGTGTATGGGTATGCAGTCACGGCCTGTTTCACACGTGGTCGTTCTCGTCACGAGCACTTAAATATGTCAGATTAGAAAAGTTCTCGAAACCCCTTAGAATTTTTGCTTTTTTTTTCATCCTATATGAATTATTGTCACTACAAATCACAAATTTCGACTTAAATTAAAAATAAATTTAAAAGAATTTCAATGTTAATTTTATAAATGAAAAAATTTATTACTATTATATTAGAAATAGAAAAAAATCAATTTCTTTATTATTCTTTGCACAAAAAAAAATCAGTTATAATTAATTATTTTTTAAAAAGTAATAAGTTTGATTAATTAATAATATACTTTGATTATATTATCTGTATTATATTATTTAATTTTTTGAAATAAGTCACTTCTTATATTGCTTGAGTTAGCGGGATAATAAAAAGCAGTTGAGTCTGTCGTATATCACTCTCGCGTAGATTTTGTAGGTCTGTTTTTTTTTGAGCTTTGTGAAATTTGAGCGTCAATTTTTACGTTCAGTCTCACCTCTTGACCTTTTCAGCGTCTTTCTGTCTGAATTATTATTATTACAAATATAATTAACTTGGAAAAAACTCTAATAAATAGATTTTAGTGGGCATTTTTATTTTTACTTAAATATTTGGGCTTTTTCACATTTTTTTTTTTTTTTATTTCTAAAATTAACCATTTTTCCCTTTGTATATATTAGTTGACATTTATTGTTTATTGACTTACAATTAAATTACAGTGAGTGAGAGAGAAGATATTAGTGATGAAATAAATATACGCATAATAATTGAATTTAGCTTTCAGGTATCAAAAGTAATTAAAACTTTGACTTGACCCTAAATTATATGTTTACATTAACAATTGTCTACAAAGGTTCTCGTTAAAATTCGCGAAATTTCGCTTGAATTTATTCTAATCTCACAAAGTAGAAAATATTCTGATATATTTGAAAATAAATTGTATAAAAAAAATATTTTACTAGATTCAATTTTTTTTAAGTAATAAAGTATAATTTTGTATACTTATGTAAAATATTTTTTTCAGTTTATAGGCATCCGTTTCTTGAAGGATGGGCGTTTGTTGCAGAGCAGCTCCTGGAGGAGATCGGGCATAGCTGAGCGCAGTTCAATGTAAGTTAATTAACTTTTTCCCTAAAATTTTAAAATTACATTTAGAATATAATTATTTAAAACAGTGTCACAAATTTATTTAATTCGAATAATTGGATTAGAAACATTCTCTTTAATATATATAATTTTTTTTTCTAATTTTCAGACAGTTGGTGCAGAAAAGAGGGAAAACTTGTCCGTTTCGAAAGAAAAGATGCTGTCATCGTATATTTCTACCACGATGCAGAAATTTGCAATAGTGAGTCTTTTATTAACTTTTTCAAAAATTGATTTAAAAATTATTTTTCAATTGGATTTAGTTACTTTTTGAATGTAATTAACGCTACAGCGATTTTTATACATATTATATTGAAGGAGATTTTTATTTTCGTAGTTTAAAATTATTAATTAATAATTAATAATGATTTAGAAAATAGTAAAATGATTAAATTTTTTTATTTTTCAGTCATTGCCGAAGGACAGGAAGGATGTGGACGAAGAAAAGCGGCCCCAGTATGCTGCCGTATTTTTTTTTATAATTTTTTTTTTTTTTGGCGGTAGTGTAGCTCTTGACCTGTGCAGAAGTGCAATCAAGAGCAGGGATCTTCGAGAGTGGTCCATGAAGAAACAGAAAGGGGCAATATTGCTCCCACGTGGGATTCACCGATTGGTGAGTCGTTTTTTGATTTTCTGTTTTAATTTTTCTTAATTGTATTAAATATTTCTTTGTACTTGTATTATAACATTTTTTCAGTTATCGTGGTGAGCGATAATATTTTTACAATTATATTAATCATTTTTCCCTTTTAGGAATTTGTTTTGTATTTTATTAATTTATTACGTATATACTATTATTTATTATAATTATGAAAATAATTTAGTCACATTTTTCAAATTTTAAAAATTGTCCCCCCCCCCCCCCCGTTGAAAGTAGTAAATTTTCTTTGTTAGTTAATTTTTTCTGATTGGAATATTGAAAAATGATATGTTAACGTTTCCGAAATGCGGATGTGTTTAAAAAGATTATCCATAAATAGTATAGAGCTGTAAGCGATATTACTGGGATCGCGCCACGATTGCAATTTACTTAACGCAAGTTCAATATTTATTTGGCGTGCCCACCCACATATTGCTTATGGTACATATATATATATATATATATATATATATATATATATATATATATATATATATATATATATATATATATATATATATATATATAAACTCGTGTGTAAATCGCTTAAAGCTCCGAAGCCTTAAGCGGGACTTTTTAGTTTTTACCAAGAGTACACACATGTGTGCTCGGTCAGCGGCGATTCTTCAACGATAAAACTTATATACATATATGCCGTTTGCTTATAAGACCGGACCTCGCGGCTGGCAACTTGAGCGAATCGCAAATGCGATGGTGCGCACATCCGTTGCTGAACACTTTGCATGTTGGGGTATATATATATATATGTACATTATTGCATGCAATGTACTTATACTATGTAACTACATTAAATGCACCTACTACCATCCACATTGAAAATTTATGCCACTTATAATATTCTTTCTAGTGTTATGCCCTCTATATTGGACTCTTTAACGATTTTATATGTATGAAATATTTGCGTGCAAGGAATTTCTAAACTTTTATAGCACACAACTGCCTTCTTGAAGATAGTTGTTAAGATGAAAATTATACGAGCATTTTGCTTCTATATACTTCTTGAGATATTTAATTTATATACACAAATTCCCCTTTAGGCAAATTTTGTTTTTTGTTTTTTTAATTCTGTCTAGGCCCAAAGCTATAATTTCATAATTTTCTGATTTAAATATACTTATGAGTAATTTTTATTTTATTCGTAATTAATAATTTTAATTTAGTAATTTCTAATTATTGATTAGAAAATAATAAGTTAAAATTAATTGAATAATAACAAATAAAATAAAAATTAGTACCTGTTTTTATTTATGTTAGAGGATTTAGGTTTATTTTTTTTTCGGTTTTAATTCTAATTTTTGTAATACAATTCTGAGAAAAATGTTCCAATAATTTATACAGTTATATTTTATAAAAAAAACAAACATTGAGCTTATTATTTTTTTGTGTGGGTAAAAATTTTCTCCCAATATATATCTTCAACTATTTTAATTTACGACTAAATGACACACATTGAAACATTGAACAGAACATGAGAAGTTAACTACGAGTTACAGATTTACGAGTTTTAGTGAAAAAGCACCACATATTATACGCGTGATCATTTTAAAATTCTTTTGAGGCTCGTAAAAAATTTTATTTTTCTGTGATTAAAATTCTTCAATTCTAAGCAAAATTGTTTTTTTTTACAATGCAATTTTACTTTTTCAAAAAAAAAGAGTGAATATAAATTTTTAAATAGAAAATAATAATAATAATAATTTAGAAATTAAAATTATTTTTCAGTTTGGATTTTTTAATTTCTTTAAAACATTTTTATTATTATTCTTTTTAAAAATTGGCACGCTTCGAGTCCTCGTAAAACTTGAACTCTTGTTACGTCTAATAGGTCTCAATATTTTGGTATAGGATATAGAAGTTTTAGAAAAAAGTTCCGACTCCCTCATCTCCTATTTCTGTCGATAAATTTGCGTTGTTTACTTGTCAAAATATAGGCTAAAGTTACGTTGGCTATAAATTTTCATTCGAAGCCTTATTAAGAAAAAAAAAAAAAAAAAGAAAGAAAAAAATAATCTTAAAATACTCCAGGGTTAAGGGCAGTTAGTCGTGGGCGATATTCAATTCGGTTGCTGCAATACGAGAACGATTCTGTAACAGTTTATAGGACCTCAATTTGCCTAGGGATTTTTAACGACTTTGACCTTTTTTTTTTCTTGAAAAAAAAGAGGGCAGGTGACGAATTTTTATGAAGTGTATAGAGAATAAAAAATGTACCATTTCCGAAAATTTTGGTATAGTTTTTATTTTTAGAAGAAATTGTAAGAAAAAACGCACATCATAGAGAAATATTTTTTACTCTCTCTTTTTTTTTTTATTATCTTATTAGCAAAAGGATAATCGCATGACACTTCGATATTCTACCAAGTCAAGATGACAAAAAAAGAGTCATGAAGTACTACAGCTGCTTGCCAGACGAGCAAAAAGGTCGGAAAGACAACTTCAAGAGGCTTTAAGACGCCTTTGGACTTTTGGATTGTCTGGATTGATAGAATATCTCCTTTTTAAAAAAAAAAAAATATATAATTTAATCTTTAAAAATATTTCTTCTCACAAGAAAAACAATGTTTGATAAAATATTGTTACTTGGGGAAAATTTATTAATCAAAATTCTTTTATAGAAAAAAAATTAATTGAAAAAGAATAATTATATTAAAAAAAAAAAAAAAAAATTGTAACATTTTTCCAATGACAAAGTTTATACTGATAATATTTTATCGAAAGATTTTTTTTCTAGAGTGAAGAAATTCTTTGAAAAGAAATCTTGTAATTTTTATCAAGAATAGGATCATAGTATATCAGAAAAATAGAGATGCTGTCAAAAAATTTAACAAGAGACAAGAAGAACTCTTGTCAAATTTTTTGAAGGGTCGGTGCATCAGAAAAATATCATTTTTGAGAGTTGAAATCTTTATAAAGTTAGGAATCCCATCTAAAGTTTCTTTCTTACTCGGCTGCTTTGGCTGAAAAAACCTTTTGGTTTTTCTTATATTCGGTTCGTTTGACATTTGATAGTGCCGGCGTGTGAGCACGTGTACGAACACATTTTATATATATATATACAGTACATATATATTACGTATTCATCTTCAAATTTAATACATATGAAATTACATGAGGATGAATTAACACCGAGGGGGAAAAAAAAAAATTCTTCCTCATTCAAGAAAGTTGACTGCACTCTTTTAAAATTTTTAGAAAAATATTAAATTCTTAAATTTCTTAAATAATACTTGATTATTTAATATGCAATTATTAATTATATAATATTTTAAATTATCGACATATTTATATTATTCAATTAATATTATTTAATAACAATTATTTACAGTGAAATCAAATTTTTTTAAAATTAGCTTTTCAATTTAAATTTATTTTGAACAATTTGATATTAATTTAATTAATTCTTCTTGAATAATATTAATTGAATAATTTAATAAAAAATTATAAATAAATAAATTTTGAAATTAAGAACAAAATATTTAAATGCAATATTTATTTATTAAAATTCGTGATTAAAATGAGAAATAAATTTTTTTAATCGAGATGCATTTCTTTGCGATTCGAAGGCTCATCTTCTTGTAGGCAATTCTGTCCATAGATACGATCTTTTCCATTTGATAAATCACTACCGGAAATTCCGACAAAAAAGCACATCGCTCGTTCTCGCGCTCTATATGCTTAATTGGCGCAGTACCATTTACAAAACGAGAATTTTATTCAACTGCAATTACATACACACATATACCTCTGCAAATATGATAAAATCTCTCTTTTCGTTTTTGTCAATATAATTTTTTTCATATGAAATAAATTTTATTTTTTTCAATTAATTTTTAATTAATATAATAATAATAGTTTGGGGAAAAATAATATTGATGAGAATTTTGAGTACGTTGGATGTTTAAATATTAATAAATGTCGTACGAATTTAGCTATTCAAAATGTATTATTATTTTTAATTTTTTTTTTTTTTTTGAGTGCTTTGATGTCATATTGCAATTCTGTGGGCACTTGCGTTAAAAACAATTTATTTACGCGAATACATTTTGCCCTTGACGGCGCGCGACTCGCCGAGCGCGTGCTACGCTGAGGACGAAAGACAGTGCTCTCATTGTATAGCCTATTTATTTATCTGTCAACAATTACATTGGGACGTGGCCTACGAGAAATCACTCAAAAGGCAGGAAAAAAATTTCTGCACGTGATGTCCAAATAATTAATTCCAATTATATAAGCTAAATTCGTCTTTACAGTGAATAGCGATATTAAAAAAATAATCTGTCTAGACAATTTTCGAAAGTTTATCATATATATTTTCATAGTATTAATGATAACCTTATGTTTTCATGCTGTGGAATTTTTTTATAAATTTCATTTATAACAGAGTTTTCCTAAAATCAAATTTTTATGAAAAAAAAAAATTTAATTTTGTCATTTAAGCGATTTTCAATTTAATCGAATATTTAATTAACATAATTTTTGGTAAGGAGAATTTTTGTATGAATGAATTTTTATTTAGTAGTATTTCTTTTTAGAAAATTTTCTATATAAAAATTTGGTTGAATATAAACAGGGTGTCTACTAGTCCTGGAAGTCCTGGAAATGTCCTGGAATTTGAAAAAATGTCCTGGAATGTTCTTGAAAGTCCTGGAATTTTAATTTTTGTCCTTGAATTTTTTATATTTTGCTTTTAAATTTTCAAAAATTTCTAATTTTGTCAATCAAGTTAAAAAAAATTCATTAAATAAGTAAAATGAAAATTTACTTAAGTAATTAATTAATTTTTTAATAATTTCTGAAAACAATAGTTAAACTAAAAATATTTTATTCCTTAAAGTCATCCAATTTAATGTCCTGGAAAAATAAGAAATTAGTCCTGGAAAGTCCTGGAATTTTAATTCAGATTTTTAGTAGACACCCTGATAAATTTAGTTGAATATAAATTTAGTTAAATATAAATTCAGTTAAATAAAATTTAGTTAAGTATTTTGGTTAAATAAAAATTCTTCGGTATGAAAATTAGGTTTCATATATAATGACTGCTTTGATTTATGAAATTTGTATGAATAGAAAATCGAACTTAATTTTGAAGCACTGGGAAAATTTATATAAAGCATTTAGGTTCGCGAATATAATAATAATAATTATCATTTAATAAATAATGAAAATAAATAAATAAAGTAAAACAGTAAAATCGGTTTATATTTCCAATGTCATGCATAAGGACTATAAATTACATTCGAGAGGAAAAAAAATTTGGTGACAGTCAATTTTGTAAATTCATCTTTATTATGACAATATGTAGTCATCGCTGAAGGTATAAAAGAGAAAAATAGGATGATGTACCTGTTAGGATTTTTTTTTATCCATGATCATTCTTCATTTCCACTTACTTAGAATCTTCTTTTTTCTTCTTCTTCTGTTGAATTCCGAACAAAATCAGCTTTCACAATGATCTCAGAATCAAATCCATCTGTCAAATCATTGTGAAAACCAGTTTCGTCTAATTACGATGATCCTTTAGCTCCTCGTATAGATTTCTCGTTAGGCCATCAAAAAATTTTCGTTAACCCTGCACAAAAATACAAACTAGTTATATAAATTCGTTTAGGATCCATATATGCAATAAAAAATTCGATTATTTTAAAAATCTTCACAATAAACCCGAAAAATGAATGAATTTTAATTTTTATTAATTAGAGAAATACGTATTATGTTGTCGAAATCCAGAGGGAAATTAAAGTCGACAGTATGAAGAGTTTGTGATAGAGAGTAAGGAACGTTTGCTTATTAAGTAAATATTATTGGAACCATTTCATTCTTCATTATGAAAAAGTTTTGATTTTCACATTGTAGAAATAGGATAGTCATTTATTTTTCATCAGTATATAAACGTCTTTCTATTATTATAATTATTGGTTTGTGTTATTATTTTCTGAGGCTAAATTATCATATTATAAAATTAAAAATTTTTTTTTCGATTTATAATTTATCTTTTTTTTTATATATAAACTTTTTAATAATTTTTTAATGATCAAATTAGAAATTATTATGACTTTATGAAAAAGAAGAAAAAATTGTATCGAATAAAATTGAGTAAAGATCGTGTGTAAACTTATTACCAATGATTAAGATCAGAATGATTGTCTAGAATGCAAGGCATGATGATTAGAAATATTTAAAAAAAAATGTTAATCATCTTTGACCGCTAATCGATATACCGACAGAAGGCAAAACTCATTAGTTTAAAATAAGAGAATTTTTTTTTTAATTGCATATTTCATGCGTTAGATAATACATTTTTCCTGAATTTTTTTTTTTTTATTTATTTTTGACTATATAACAAGTCAGTGATTCACGAGACTCAACATCCTGAAATAAGAGAGGCATTAAAACTAACACGCAGAAGTCAAGTTCACACGTCACCTTTTGATCGTAAACATGAAAATAGTATAGCACCTGGGTGGTCACTAATAATCCCAAATATTTAATTAACTTACTCTTTTCTATTATTTTTTTTTTTTTTTGGTCGTCAATTCATTGGAAAAGTTAATTATAGCAGAAATTTGATAAATTAGATTTTAAAGAATATTTTAATTAGAACATATATATATGAATTGTAAAAATTGAATAGACAAAATTAATAGTTTTCAATTCAAGAAATGCAATTTAAAAAAAAAATGAGTAGACATTTTAATGACACAATTTAATGCGGCATATTTATTGAGAATTTTTTTTTTATTATAATGATTGCAATTAATTTTTTTTTTTTATAATGATTTTATTAAGGGGTTGATAATATTATTTTGCACGTGCGTTATCGAGAGTGATATTGAACGAACGACTGGTGGTTACAAAAATGACTTATGACCCCATATATGAAGATTCATTGGAAGAAAGATTTCCTTCCATAAAATTAAAAGAAAGGAGTGATTTGCTCTTATAATCATGCGCGCGATATCCTAGGAAATCCGCGACGATCTTCTCTCGCCTAAATGACACTTATTGTTTATTATGGATTCTGTGATATGCGCTATCGATATCATTAACTTCCTCACCGTTATTATGTCGATTACATATATTCTTCGTAGAAATGCCTCTTATTTTATCTAAATTAATGAGCAATATGCGTTCACTATAAAACTTAATGACATTCTTTTTTATTTTTAATTTTTAATAGGAATTACAATTAACCTTTGGGCAAATCCAATAAAAGTTCGATGATTATAATATTTTATTCATTTTTTTTTTAAATTTAATAGCTATTAATTGCATTATTACATTTTTAAAATATAAATTCTAATTTAATTTTGATTCATTTTTTGTTCATTTTTATTTAGATTTTGTTTCTTTTTTTTATTTTTACTGTTAAATATTATTTTAATTAGTTATTTAGTCTTATTGTGAAAAAATAAAGTAAAAAAGAAGAAATGGAAAAAAATAAAATACGAAAGAACTTTTATTGGATTTAAAACGAAAATAGTAATTGAACAGTAAAATTTAAAAAAAAAACTGTTGATAAGTAGTAAATCTGTTTTATTCTTCGCGGGAAGTTATCGACTGTTCGCGAGTAGATAAAATGGAAACGATTCGTTACCCACTGAACATAGTTTCTACTTTACCCAATGTCGGTATGTTATCCCCTGAGGTAATGCGATTTCTATATTATCAACACTCGTAAAACACTCGTATGGTAAATTAGATTTCTGTAAATTTTTAATTTCAAAAGAAAAAATCCTTTTGTGTTTGAAAATCTGAATTTTTTCTTACTTTTAAAAATTGTTTTTTATGTTTTTATTTTTAAGAAATAAATATTATTTCCTTCAATGAAGCTATTTTTATATTATCTTTTTAGTAGTTTGATAGTTTCTTGTTTAGTTCTTTTTTATTAAAATAGTTTTGAGATTTTTAATAAATCACAGTTAAAAACCAGAAAATACTTAGGAATACATCTTTTCCAGTAACTTAATCAGATGATGGAGGTAATCTCAAGGCTCTCGAGTGTATGTGCTATCCATATGATGATGTTCGATTACATAAACGTTATTTTCTCAAAGATATATACACGTCAAAAATACACTACTTATAGCAATATCAAATGAAGAAGTTGAAATGGGGGCGAGGATTGAGTAATTAAGACGAAAATAGAACAAATATAAATTGAATTTCATTGCACTGAAAAAAAAATTTATTTGATTCAAATACCGGTGTATTTGGTTATTATCAAATAAATATTTACTTGAATCAAATATTTCTTATTTGAATCAAATATATAGTATTTGAATCAAATATTTCAGTATTTGAAGCAAATACCATTTATTTGATTCAAATAAGAAATATTTGATTCAAGTAAATATTTATTTGATAATAACCAAATACACCGGTATTTGAATCAAATAAATTTTTTTTTCAGTGTGGCTTTAAACGAGATCTTTTAGAAAAAAAAAGTCAAATGCATACTCTCAAAAGATGTGCATATATATATATAAATATCAATTTCTCTAGTTTCATACATAAAATAACTTTGCGACGGTTATAATAGATGTGCTTATACAGTTTAGATGCCAATAAAATTTTATACGCGCAATTAAATTAACACTGTGGGAAAAGATGCAACTGCACGCAATTTCTTCTTCGCATCATTTCGATATTATATAAAGAACTTTAATGTATTTATCATTAAAATGAGATTGATTTTTTTTTCCAATTAAATTGTTTGCACCTGTTTTTATATTTTATATATCTTAAAAGTATGGTATACAAATTGAAAATTGAGAATAATCAAAAAGAGAAAGTGACGAAATTTATATTGAAAATTGCAATATATTTACGCAAATTGATATCTTGTACTTTTTAATATTTATTTTATTATTCACTTTCTTTTATTCAATATCGTTTTTCTTTATCTGTTATTATTACATTTTTATAATTTTTAAAAAGTAGACTAAAAACGATTTATTTGCTATTTTTTGCGAAAAGGATTTGAATTTCTATTGTTTTCTTTCCCCCCCCCCTCCCAAAGAAGTGGACTTGGGACTCGGTATTAAAATCTAAAATGCGAAAGCAATATACAAATGAGTCGGCAAACGGCATGACAGGAGGAAGAGAATCGTGGGCCCGACGATATCTTTCGTGGCCATATAGTAAAAGGGAAGAGAGACGTAAGAGTCATTCAGCCATTGATAGAGGCGACGAAGCGAGGTCAGCTATTTGTACGCGTGACAGACCCCTCCAGAGAATCTTAAGTAGATGCGGGCACGCACACTTATACGCCCGTGTGCAATTCATGATTAAAAAAAAAAAAAGCCAAAATTAATTGCTCTCGTTTCGATTTTATAATGAAATTATAAATTTTAAAATTGCAGTGTGAGGATTTATTAATAGATATGGAAAAAAAAAAATATCACAGCGAATGAGAAAAGAATTTTCATATGTGAGTGCTGTCTAAAGCTATTAAATTCACTTCCTGTGGGATCTTTTTTCAAAATGCGCGATTTCTTATGCTTTTGCAGTGACATGTTTCCGGGAATCGTCTCCGATGGCAGTTTGATATCGCGCGCGCAAAGAACGCCTTGACAAGGCTGTCACTATCCTCTGGAATCTGCGCGGTTCTCTGTACGGATAGTTGTATATATATATATACAACACACACACACACACAGAAAGAGACTAGAGGAGAGTGAGAGAAGTGAGAACCGAGGGAGAAAGACTTGGCTATAAGGTTAGTGAACTGAACCCCTCGCCGCATGGGCATTGCTCGCATTATCAGTCAGTTACATTGCTGGAATTGCAGCAGCGCATACTGTCACGTAACCGAGCATTAATGTTCTTTTCAAAGCTCTACTTCCTTAATCATTCAGTCCACCGCGATCAGCTGATTCAAATAATTCCCCCCCCCCCTCTCTCTCTCTCTCTATTTTAATTAATACATTTGAATCGCATTTTCAGCAACAAAATGATTTAGATCTCTTCTGACGTCATCTCTCTATTCTCGGACACATTTAATTGTTCTAATTAAGAGGAGTGCAACTCCGGAATAACTTCCAACAAGGTTATATTTGTCGCAATGAGTGCGTTCCTTTCCTCCATTTATGTGCTATTTTTATATACAATATATATATATATATATATATTTAAGTAGCACCCGCGCTCATTGTATGGATGATGACGAAGCTCATAAACTATCCCTACAAATGATGGAGACAAAATTATGCGAATTAGTCAGCTTTTGAGTATTCTCAACGCATTCTAAACATAGATACATACCTTTATTAGGTTGGGAGACTATTATATTTCTCTAATTACTTTGTAAAATCTACTCAAATCTCGAGAGGAAAGAACAAGCTTTTTCAAATACAAGTTGGAAGTAGAGAGAAAAATTTATATATACCAATCCTTTGGGACTATATGAGAATGTCACGTGCTCAATATAAAATCTACTTTTGTTCGATCAATTATGAAAAACAATTCTAGAATTAAAGATAGGATCAAGATAATAGTTGTCTTTTTGCGAAACTGGTTTTTTAAAGAAAAAGAAGTCCATTGCAAAAAGATCATATGATCACAAAATAAGGTCCTTGTTGCACTTAATCAATTTGGAATTAATTTTGTTTGGTCGCTACAGCTGATTTTGATCATCAGATTTCAGAATGATTATATACTTGAGGAGAAAACAAAGGAGATGCAAGTACAAAAATGGAGTATTAAGAAGAAAAAGCAAAAAATTATATATTAATTCTCACGGAAAAGAATTAAATTGATTTTTTCGATTAGTAAATAGTCACTTTCGGAAGCTGAAGTTGCCTCTTACGTCTCTTAAATGAAAGACATAAAGGATTCTGGAGTCGTAAAGTTACAAGCAAGTCCTCGAGCAGATTCTCAGAGGACTGAATTGGTTAACGATTAAGTAAGCAAGCAAGTAAGCAAAGAGAGAGAGAGAGAGAGAGAGAGAGAGGAAAAGCAGCCCTTTGGAAGAGGATGGCCACCTATACAAGGACCTACGGGACCAGTGGGAATGGAATGCAGGTTCGAGTCCAGTCCCTGCACTTCACCTCCTCGCAACTCGACAAACCTCTTCGGCATTTCTCGGCGTTGCTCACCGAATCACCATCGTGTATATACCTTCCACTGTGGTTTACCATCTCTCTCTTTCTCTTCCTCACACTATCACACACTGTGTGTGCTCCAGTCATCACACAGGTTTATCACAGGTTAAATCACCTGTGGCATATCCCCGTTTTCGTCTCACCAATCCTCTTTCTCTATATACCGACAATACACAACACACACTATCAAAGGGTTTCCAATTTCTCCCAGGCCTCATCGCTTTGATGTAGTACTCTGATAAATTACATCTCTTCACTTATCGATACCAATTCAGAATGAAAATGTTGGCAAGAATGCCTCAATATTCTAAAATTGCAGCTGAAATTTTTTAACTTTGTTTTTACTCTATTTTTAGTGTTATAGTAACACTTCTTTTGTGTACTATTTTGAAATTAATTAAAAAACAACTCTCTAAATTTGAATCAGCGGAATCTCGCTGATTCTCGCAGCTATAAGTATACCACTGTTTCTAATCAGCTTATATGCACTAATGAATTAGTGGAATTTCACTGATTTTTCAGCGTATATCCGCTGATTGGTGCGTGGTATACTTATCGCTGATTCAAATTTAGAGAGAACGAATCGAATTTTGATATACTGAGATGGTTCCAAGTCAATGAAATATATTACCATCTGTGTATCTATTTCGATTGTACTGCACGGAGAAAAATGAATTGTATTTACCAAATCTGGAACTATCAGATTTTCTTTGATACATAACAAATCTGTGTTGTAGGATTAACAAATTTCTTACTAATACTAACAATATATTCGTTTGTATATAGCAATACTTTGTTGCAGGAAGCAATAAAATTTTGTTGTAATAACTAAAAATTTGTTGTAGTATACACTGAGAAAAATATAACATTGAATCAACAGCATTACTGCGAAGAGTATATAAAAATTATTGGATTCAAAAGCTGAATCTATATTTATAATATTTTACAAATTCTATAGCATATATGCTTTTGAATCAATAATTTGTATACCTTTGGTAGAAATACTGTTTTTTTTTTTGCTAATACATATGTCATTCATTATGCAGTATTACAATTATCATCTTATGACATCTTCCATAAATCCTAGTTTAATTTCAATCAACTGAATATGGATATAGCTTAAGTTCTTGTAGGCAGCAACATTTTTGTGTAGGAGTACTTGACACCATTTGAGAATCTTGTTCTTGGAAATTCATATACATCTTGGTAGCAAAATTTTTTATTTGTAAAACGCGTCGATCAATTTGAAAATCGCAAAATTTATGAAATGCAACAGATATTGGAAATTAGGAGAATTTCTGTAAATTTATATTTTGATTTTTTTTTATACTTATTGCATCCAAGTGAAAAGTAGTTTAAAGATCGATCGGAGTCTGTATATATATGTGTGTGTGTTTATAAAGGGCCTGCGATTGGAATGTGGCATAGATATGCGGCCCTGTTTGCCGTGGGAGACAGTCCAAGCTTGACTCGACCTACTTGCATTTGTGTGTTCCTGTATCGTATTCTTTGTATGTCTAATAATGCAACAATTTTGCAATTTACCAAAAGATGAACTGCAATCAATTTATTAATTTGTCGGCACGAAAATTGATTGTTAGAAATCAACTGGCAAAAAAAATTAAAATTTAATTCCATTTTATTGGATTAATATAAGTTTTCAATTGAGCTGCCGGATCAAAGAAGGGCACATAACCCATTTGAATTACATTAGTTATGTGCCCTTATTTGATCCGGCAGCTCAATTAATCCATTACAACTTTTCGAGATTAAAATATAATTTTCTTCTTTCCGGCTATTCGTTAAATACAAAAGGCCATTAAAACAACAGAGGATGAAGAAGAAGAAGAAAAAAATTGCTTCATGAAACTATAGCACGCAATTTGGAAATGCTAACGAATCATTTGATCGATGATCATTTTCCAGAATTCAATATAGTTTCAAGGTGAAGTAACGATGGCGAAATTATAATATGATAATTTATTGATAATCTACATGAATAATGGAAGATTTCGTGGAGGTGTGCACTATTGCCATTGTCAATCGGATCAATTTAAATCCTTGAGAATCGTTCAATAATGGATAAGTCGCCCTGCCAGCCTTATTTTTATCATGCATTCACAGCTTATCGCATCTCTTTCTCTCTCTCTCTCTCTCTCTGGTCTATTTCTTAAGTAGCTTTATGGATGTCAATGTCACTCCTCTATTACACACGTGGATTAAGTTATTTTTGTCTCTCTTAAGTTGAAAAATTAGATTAATTAAGTTCAATGAACTCCAAACCCTTTTGTATGTAAATGCAATTACTCTTTTTTTAAAATGTCTGAAAATATTTTGTCATCTTTTTGACAGATATTTATCGAGTGCAGACAAAAAAAAATAGGGGAAAAAATCTAAAACACGTGGCGCTCATCTCTCTCTCTCTCTCTCTCTCTCTCTCTCTCTCTCTCTCTCTCTCTCTCTCTCTCTCTCTCTCTCTCTCTCTCTCACTCTCTCTCTCTCTCTCTCTCTCTCTCACTCTCTCGAACGATAATGACTGAGAATAAACGTCGCGAGACCTTGGCACCATTTCATCTGTTCTGTTTTTACGAGTCAACGATCCATGCAGTCAAAGTTGTGTGTAAATGTTCTTTCTGGAAAAATGCCGGAAACGGAAGGAGTTATTCTTTTTTTTCCTTCAAATTCTTTGTTAATGAATCCTCTACAGTGTCTTTGATTTTATTTTTGAAATAGAAGCATTATTTGAAAATTTAATATAAGAGGAGTAACAATTGAATAACAAGTATACATAAAATGTTTTATATATGTTATGTTATGTTTCAAGAATTCGTATAAAAAATCAGTTGAAATAATTGTGAATGATAGCAATTAATAGAGAAGAATAAAGATGATGATCAATAAAGATGTGACTAGTAGGTTAATCGGTAAAGAGGGAAATTAATTAGGAAGGTATAATGTGAATAGAAGCTCTCAAAAGAATTTGTTAGTAGTTCGGATTAGTGTATGTAAATATTCATTTACTTATTAAAAGATCATGCATATGACAATGATTGTCATCTGCATTTGAATAAATTCCCCCCTATCTCTTATTTTGCCTCAGCAATATTATAGCATTTGATAACGTGATATTTTCTGCTGTAACGTAACACATTAATGCAAGTATGAACAAGCTATGTTTTTTTTAAAAAAATGATTATATGTACGTGTTTGGAATTTGCGGCACGTGTTCGTTTTTCGTGTAATATCAAAAACTATATATGTACATAGTACCAAAATGACAACATTCTCGATAGCGTACCACATAGTCTGTACGTATAACGGGTATATAACGTATGATCGTAACCCTGGTTCTGACTGCGTTCCGTATAGTCAGCGTGGGACCACGACAACTCAAAAAGTCGCACGGCGAGCAGGGATTCTCAAACATTTAACCTTAGAATATATATATATATATATGTGTGTGTGATGATTCGCAGGAATTAAATCATTTCTATAAAAGTAGAGGTACAAGAATTTTAATTAATCCCCGATTATAAATATAATAATTAACAATTACTTACCAAAAAATTGCAGGAGAAGAACTTTTGATTGACGTGTTCTGTAACAAACAAAAAAATAAATTTTTAGTTTCGCTAAAATTAATTTTTAAATTTGCATTAAAGATTGGCAATATTGATATTTCCTTTCAAATTGATTCGTTAAAAATTTTAAATTTTGAAATTTAGTTGAATTACTTTTTATGAATTGTTGCAAAAGTGGTGGTTAACCCTCATATATATATATATGTATAAATGGGTAATAAAATGTGACGCCTCCCCACTCAAGTGCCTTTTTGACCCGTATTTCATTCTCCATTAGAATAAGGATGAACTGATGGAGAGGCAACTGCTTGCTACTTTGGAGACAAATGGCGCACCCCTATATATATATATATATATATATATATATATATGAAAAAAGATGAGTCCAGGCAGGTATTATGCTCAAGAACCATGATCATATTATTGAAACTCACGAGGTTCATATAATATCTCATACGCAGGTGCTCAAGCGAACAATAAATTCTTTCAGCAAAAAAAAAAAAAAAATGAAAAAATATAACCCAACGCGTTTATGAGTGTTTTATAACATCCCTCATAAATGATCTTATAACAATTCTAGTTGGAATTTTTCTTTTTATTTTTCTACTAAATAATTTAGTTTGAGTTATAAAATTAATTTTTTTGAAGTTTTTTTTTTTGGAAGCATTGTTAGTTTGAATATCAGATGGATTAAATATATATGTATTATTTATCTCCAGACTGAATAGTACTACAGAAAATTGTTAGGTATTAAAATAAGAATCATTAATTTAATGTTAAATTGGATTAAAAAAAAGTCAAAATTTCATTAAAATAAATTTTTATTATTTTATTTTAATATCTCACAATTTTCCGTGACTTATTAATGAATTCAGCCTCGAGATAAATGATGTTTAAAGCAAACTCTGATATTGTCGATGGAAATTTAGTTTTAAAATCATTTACAGAATCTCAGTGTTATTGTGTCTCTTCCATTTTGCGCCAGGTTGTGTAATTTCTTCTTTTGTTAAGCTTTTCAGTTGGTTCAAATTATCAGAAAATTTCTTATTAATTACAGTTGGTTAGGTGAAAGTGTGCCTGTCTTCTACGAAAATTGACACATTATAAAAGAACATAAAATTAATTTATATATAATGCATATTCTGTCAGTAGCAGAATTTTAGTATTTAAATTAAATTGTCGCAAAATTCAAGCAAAGATGATTCTAAATAATGAATTACTGGAATTAGTAGCATAATTAGAAAAGGATATCTGTTACAGGATGTTTTTTTTTGAAAAAAATAATTTTAGTTATATAAGATATATAAATCTTTGTCAAATCGTTGATGTGTCAGAGGCAGAATTTTCCTTTTGTCTAATCTTCTACAGATGTCCAGATTTTTTTTCCAAATGCGACGTAGAATTCAATTTGTTTTTAAAAAATGTTTATAAATTCCAATCACTGCGTTATTTATATAATTCCAAAAAATTAATAGAACATTAAATTTTAGAATTAGCTTTTTAGAAAGATATTTTTATTAAGAAAAAAAAAAATTGTGCCAGACTTAGTTTTAGTAAAAGACGACACCTCATGAATATACAAACATACAATGTGTATAGTAAAAGAGCAGAGGGCTACCGCGAATGCAATATACAGCTTTTTATTTGTGCAATGTGCATCGAGCAGCTGGGAGAGGTACAATTCGAATATATAATAATAATAAAAAGGAGAGCAAGAAGGACCGAGATAGAGTTTGTTGGTATGGAAGAACAGGGGTAAAATGGTGACTTGGGGGGTGAGGGGTTTCTACAGAGGTTAAAATTTGGAAGAGAAGGAAGTTATAAGGAAGGAAGAAAAAAAAAGTAGAGAGAGAGAGAGACAAAGACAGAGAAACTGGTCGTCATCGTTGGTTTCATTGCCACTCGTTTTTAGAGTTTGGTAAGAATCTCTCTCCCCCCCCCCAAAAAAAAAAGAAGAAGAAGAGAGGGACCCTCAAGACGGGCACGTGTCTCAAACGGGACATCTGCCTCTGGAGAAGGGCCCACTGTTACCTCCCCATTATATCGTTTACCTTAGCGGCAAACTCACCTTCCAATTCGTGTAAGCAGCTGCCCTTCGTCTCGTTGTAGAACTGTTACACCTGCCCCTCTAACCAAAGTACCAAATCGACTGTTACGTCGTCAAGGAAGCAGGATTATAGACCTGGTTTTTGTTTGCCACACCGGGGGAAATTTGAAAAGTTTTCGCGACGGATAAAATTGGAGCGCGAAACACAAACCAAGTGAATTTACTACGACAGAAACTGATCCTGTTTATGTTTCTTTTCATCGTGATTTTTTTTTTCTTTTCACTTTTATTACTTTTGGAAATATAATTCATCGGATAAATATATTCGAAAAAGTTCATTGAACTTTGATTCCAAAAAGAAAAAAAAAAAAAACTACACTGAAAAAAACACAGAAAATTAAAAGGCATTAAAATAAGCTCCAACGCTTATTATTTTAATCCAATTTTGCTTATTTTAATATACCCAAAATGGATTAAAATAATAAGCGTTGTAGCTTATTTTAATGACTTTTAATTTTCTGTGAAAGTATCAATTATTCTAATTTTCTTAATTGAAGAAAATTTATACTTAAAATTTTTCTTGGATCAAGAAAATATATTGAATTAAATAAGAACAAATATAAATGGATTTTGTTGGAAAAAAAAAAAAATCACTGGGCAAAGAAATGTGATTCAATTTTATTTCAAAGGAAAAAGATGTCTGAACTCAAAAAAGAATAAAGCAAATTTTGAAATATATTCTATTTCTTTTGAAAAAAATATTTATAAAGCAATATAAAACATGAATAAAAAAAATATGGAAATGCAAAGTGTAAAAAATAAAATGAAATCTACTGGTCCTTTTTGCAATGTAAAAAAAAGAGGGGTGAATATCTAAATCGGTTTAAAATTTACGATGATGTTCCACCATATATAGTGCAAACAGTGCAACAAACCGTAAAAAGCCACACGAATAGAAGGGGGAGATTTTTTAAAATCAAACATTAACATAAATAGTCATTAACATAAGTGGCATATAGATAAATGAGGATAATTTTTCACTTGAGGAGACAAACCATGGTTTTTTTTTTTTTTTTTTTTTTTTTTTAGAGAGAGAGAATTAAAAAAAAAGAAACATTTTTACTGCACTATAAATGACCTCTCGTTTATCGTACAGTAGAAAATGTCTTATCTAAGAAAACTATCAGAGAAGGGGTAAAAGGTTTCTTCTTTTTTTTTTTTTTTTGCACATTAAGATACCACAGATTACCTTTAGAAACTTCAGCCTCTGGAGACCTTTCGCCACTAAGTATTGGTGTCGTTTTCACCCAGAACGTTATTTTAATTTATGCCGCACGTGCGGCTGCCAGACACTTAAAATCGTAAGTAATTGAATGCCTATTTAAATTTATCGCGCAGTATATATTCTTTCCAAGACCCATTTCAATGTTAAAAAACAATTTTCCTGTATATGTATGGGTTATCTTAATAGAATCTTAACTTACGTGCAGCTTTTATAAAAAAAAAAGAAAGAAAACTGTTTTTGTGGAATTATTTCTTTTTTTTATATAAAAAAAAAGAATTTATTGGAAAGAAATTAAAAATGTTTGTAACGCGCTGCTCAGTTACTGAAGTTGAGGATCGAGTGTATTTTGGTGAGGGTACCTATTGTAGGTGACATAAGTTGCTAGCGTCGCGGCGCTTCTATTCCTGGTCGGACGTCGACCCGCAGACGCGTCCCAGACTATGTGTTAATACAGAGAGTACAATATATAGTGTATATTTCTCTTTTCCTCTGCTCACACATCACAAATATATATATATATATACACGTCTGTCACTCGTATAACTACGTCTGGCAATTTTTTTATTTTTTGTCGAAGAAAGCACACAGAAATTTCAATTTTTACTAAAATATTACAATTCGATTTTTTTTTTACTAAAGTTTTAATAAAAAGTGACTAAAAATTAGTAATTGAAAATTTCATCAAAATATTAATCGTAATATCGATTTCGAAAATTCTTTTTTAGTCACGATTATTCGATTTTTGATTACAGTTGATTATTATCGAAATAATCGATCGATAATCAATTCCAATGTCAATCATTGTTAAAAATTAATTATATAACTATAATTTTTTCTCAATAAAAATATTTTAATATAATTTAAAATTAATGACGTTGATATAGTTTTAATTTCATCGAAGGGATTTAAAAAAAAAAAAAAAAAAAGAATTGCTGTATGAATAGAAACGTGCGTATATATATACAGATGTGGCTGAGAGCGAATGGAATGCCTTCTAGGTACGAAAGGAAGCGAACTTCCTTCCTACGTCCGATGTCGTGCGCTCCATCGTTTATATAATCCATCCTGTGACGTCAAGTTGTTTAATTCATTCATTACTGGACTGGTTACAACCAAGCACACATATGTGGTCTATAATATATATTTACACACACACATTTACATATATGTATATATATATATATATATGTGGATTACGGTTTATTGGTATAGGTCGACATAAACTTCTCAATGAAATTCTTCCAAAGTGTCTTTTACTTTGAAAAATAAACGCCTATATTTATGTGTAAATATTTCAAAATTTTAAGTGAAAATTAATTTTAAATAATTTATTAATAATTAAATGAATGAAAAAAAATTATTTTTTTTAATCAACTTTATAATTAATTAATTAATAATTAATTTTAATTATTATTTTTATAATAATCACTATTATTATTATTAATTATTAATTATCAATTAATTAAGTAATTGTTAATAAACAAAAGAATTAATTTAATGTATTTAATTAATATTTTCACTTTATAGAAAAGTTGAAATATTCGTAGCTCGAAACTTCTTTTGTGGCCTTCCAATTTAATTAAAATAGATTGCGTAATTACAGGAAAAACATAAAATTCACGAACGACCCTTGAAATAGAATCGTAAAATGGATATGTATATATATATATATGTACACAGGAAGGGGCATGTTGGGAAAATAGATGTAAGGAGCTTGACACTCTCCTGGATTTAATTTATTTTTGTTTCGCATTGCATAAATTTGTCCCATAGTCTGTTTTTGCTTATTAGTAAATTAATCAATTTTTTTTCTATATTTTTTATGTATAAGAAAATAAACGGAAAGCTCTAATGTACTAGTGATTGACAAACAATTTTTATAATATGGAATTATAATTAGTTATTTAATAAAAAAAGGATGACATCAGATATTAAATTAAAAATAATAATAATAATAATAATAATAATAATAATAATAATATTACACTGAAAAAAAAATTTATTTGATTCAAATACTCAATTATACTTGAGTATTATCAAATAAATATTTATTTGAACCAAATAATTTTTATTTGAATTAAATAAATTGTATTTGAACTAATAATTTCTGTCTTTGAAATAAATACCATTTTAATTGACTCAAATAATAATTAATTGATACAAATAAATATTTATTTGATAATAGTCAAGTAATCGAGTATTTGAATAAAATAAATTTTTTTTTCAGTGTAATAATAATAATAATAATAATAATAATAATAATAATAAAATAAGAATAGAATATAATATCTTAGTAATGAATAAAAATTAATTATCATATTGAAAAATTATAAAATAAAAATTGAAAAAACGTGAGAAATGATAAAAAAAAAAGAAAATAATTAAATTGTACTGTATAAGTGAAAATGAATTCATTGTATTTATGAGAGAGAAAAAAAAGACTAGAATGTCGACACTTGTGTGACAAAACTTTCTCGGTCTAAATGACGTAAGAGCAGGACTACGCTGATAAGAATTCTGACGCCTCCATTCAAACGAACGACTAGGCGCCCGTGCGATATATAAACATATATACATATTGGAAGAAAAATCGACGGATTACGAAATATCTCACACATATGTACATATATACTTTTCAATGTTGCACTTAAAAATATTATAACATTGAAAAGCTTCATTTTTCTCAAACGTAACATATATATATATAATATCTTTTATTCATTCAACTGATTATATGCATTGAATTTAACTTTGCAGTCAATAAATAATATCCATATAATACATTATAGATGTTCAAGAAATTTTTTTTATAAAAGAAATTTAAGTAAAGTTTTTTTTTTAAAAAAAAGAATTTTGAAAGTTATATGAAATCGAAGCAGAAAAATTGGTTATATTATATTTATGTGTAAATCAAATATAATCGATTCAAAATCGATCTTTCTTTTAGAAAGAATTTTTAAAATCGGTTAGATTATATCGATCGATTATTTGCGTGATACACACATCGATTATATAATCGATTAAAAATCGAATTTAATCGGGATTTTTTACAAAGGAATATTCAAAATTGATCATCGATTAATCGATCAATTATTTGCGAGATAAAAATCGAATCTAATTGTGCGCTTTTACAAAGGAATATTCAAAATCGATTATGATTAATCAATCGATTATTTACGAGATAAAAATCGAATTTAATCGCGATTTTATAAGAAATCGATTATTGATTAATTAAATGAAAAAATTTACTCTTTTGAAATAGAAATTTTTTTTTTTCTCAGTGTTTGGCAATGTAGTTTCTTCATCAAATTCTTGAAATTCTTGTATATATATATATAAGGCGAGAAAAGTGCCTTTGAACTAAGGAATTGATTTAAGTGGCACTTGAATTTTGTGAGTTAAGTTCTCGGCAAATTGATTAGAGGGGGTTACCTCGTAAGTGAAAATAGATGGTCGAAGCTATATTGTGAATATATATGTATATATAGTAGAACGCAGCCTTTAAATCGTCTAGAGCTCATCCGGTCGTTCCTTTGCGTTCCTCAACTATTCTTTCTCTCTCTCTCTCTTGTGTGCGATAGGGACACACAAGGAGAAGTATGGCAACGTGCGTGATAGAGAATCCGTATATTTGCTCTTAAATATAACTATACAAATATATATAATATTTAATTATTAATATTATATTTAATATTACATTTATCAAATGTTGCAAAAATTTAGATTTTTTTCCTTACAAGGAATTTAAAAAAAAAAGTTTAAAAAAAATTCAGGAACATATGAAAGAAGAAAAAAAAAATTTTTTAATAAATTTTATTTATATTAATATTGGTAAAGATATACGACGAGAAGAGAGTCGGAAGAGAAATAGCGCAGAGGCATCGAGACTTCCCCAAAGAGGGAAGTGACGTATATATATATTTATGTCGCACAACCGGAAACCAGACACGAATTGAATATATCTACGATTACATCGAATGTGTGACCCACTTAAAATGCAACTGAAAAAAAAGAATGTCTCTCATTCCTCGCACACTTGAAGAAGTTATTTCACTTCCGCTTCAAGTGAGAAGACTTTGGAATTGATAAGAAAGTTGAAGCAAAGTTTTGATAACACACAAACTGTGTCAAGTAACTTCTCAATAGATTCATCTTTTTCAATATTATATATATTGAATTGACACTCTTTGAATGAAATAGACCTTGAGATGAAGAAAAATCAAAAATTATTCCGCGATGACTAAAAAAATAGTAAATAGCATTGCGACAAAAATTGATGGATTTTTTTTTATTTTTTTTTAAACTTAACAAACTAGATTTTTTTGCCTAGCAAAAAACTGCATAATTTTTATTACGCAATATAAGAATCTTGATGAGTGCGATGAATATATTAAATAAAACAACTGACTTGAACGCGAAGATATAAATTATATGTGTTAGCACTTTGTAAGAACAGTATAAGGGAAATAATAAATTAGAAGATCAACGATCTGCTTAATTAACGCAGTGATAACCTCATAGCGTCTTGTTATACGCAATGTGCTCTCAATAGGGGACCAAAAAAAAAAAAAAAAAAAACTGCTTCTCAAGAATCGAAATATTATTTTCTTTTCTCATTATTTAAAATTCGATTATAAAAATTTAATTCCTCAAAACAAGAAGAATAATTGAAGCTATCTTCGAATGAAGATATAAATGGATTATCTTAAACGGAGAAATTTTTTTTTCGTGATTGAACATACAAAAGGAATTTTAAGTACTGCGAGCGATTTTTGATTTTCAAATAGAAATTGAGAACCACTGTGGTGGGAAAGAGTTCCCACGCTGGTTCGCGCTGCGTAGCTATATATCGCGGCTAGATATATATATATATATATTCACGAATAGACAGACTTCTAGACACACATATATAAGTTGATTGGCCTCAACGTGAACCAATCGTGAAGAAATAAACGCAATAAGAAACGTCAGATAAGAGAGAGAGAGAGAAACCGGAAGTTCTGATCTAGAAATCGAAAGGATATTTTCAATCAAAAAAATAAAAATTGTTTATCAATAATAATTTCATAATGAAGAAAATTTGAATATATTATAACAATTGAATACTAAAATGAAATAATAATTGAAAAAACATAATTTATTTATGTGTGTGAAAAGAATGCAGCAACGGCCACCTTATGTGCCCTTAAGCACTAAAGATGGAAGATTTAAATTTTCTCAATACACACATACATATACAAAGAGAATCATAAACTGGTTTTAAGTGAAAAGTTTATTGCACTTAGAAACAAAAGGATGTAATAACTGTAATAAATTACAAATGAAAAAAGAATCTTCTATCTTCGTATGTTGAATATTTTTTTTAAAAAATTTTTCTTTTAAAAGAAAAAAAAAATTGTCAATTTTACTTGACGAATGAAACATTTTTTTTTTGATGTTATTTGGCATATGTATGCGCATGATATATTCGCATAAAAGTTTGCGCAATTGTAGGTATGTATATATATGTATATGCGTGCATGCCAGAGTAAGAGGGACAGTTCAAGTTGAACGAACCCACGTGCCACACACTCGAACCTTGCTAATTTTTCAAAGGTTCAATCACTTCATTACTGTTCGCCGACAAAAAAAAAGAATTCACCTTGAATTTATATATGTATATATACTGCGTGCCTTTAAACTTTTTTTTTAAATTCCCATCAGTTATAATTTCACGCTCCAAAATTCAAATCGAAAATGTACTCCAAAAAAATAACAAAAATAACAATAATAAGAATAATAATAATTAGAATAAAATATCTAAATATTTTTCAGTAAAGAGAAAAATTTATCAAAAAAAAAAAAAAAATAAATAAATTTTTGAGGAAAAAACATTTTGTATGTATATAATCATTACAAAATGCTTTAGGCAAACATATATTGCACATTCCATTAAATTTCAGTATCGCTTCGTAATTGAATTTAATATCAAGTTTCCGATTCTCTCTGGGACAGGCGTTTTATTAACTTTATTTTACTTTTTTTTTTTTTTTTGCCATTTATGATATTACAGTAATCTCTAATTAACGGATAAACAAAATTTCGATATTATAATAATGTCCGCACTTCAAGATTCAAGCAATTTTAAAATTGCCATATACGTGAATTTAATAAACTCTCTTTCTTTAAGGTGTATAATTATTGATACTCAATTATAAAAAAAAAAAACCGTGACTAATTGCAAATATGCTTTTGCATTCTTTATATTAAAAAAAAATTATCCTTTTTTTATCGATCGTTTGCGAAAAAAATTATTAATAGATTTTTTTAAATCGAGATTTTTATTAAAAAAAATTACGGAAGATTTTTTTTTAAATAATTGATTATATTTTAAAGTATAAATATTAGTATATATATTTGGGATAATTGTTAATACATTTCAAGAGTTAGTGCGGCGTTTTATTTTTGAAACGAGAACAAGAACGTTAATATAGTTAAGTTATTAATTAACTTTAATTATTATTGTCATAACAGCAGTGTGCTAAATATTTTTAGTTGCCTATAATAAAAACATTTTTTTTACTGAAGAAAACATCAATTTAAAATTATATCATCAATTAAGAATATTCAATTACACAGAAAATTAAAAGGTATTAAAATAAGCTGCAACGCTTATTATTTTAATCCAATTTTGCTTATTTTAATACCAAAATGGATTAAAATAAGCAAAATTGGATTTAAATAATAAGCGTTGCAGCTTATTTTAATAACTTATAATTTTCTATGTATTTATTTAAAAGTAAAAACAATCATCGACATTTAAATTTACTATAAATTTAATCTAATGATTATTGAAGTTATACATTTTAACTAAATGAAAAAAAGGGGGAAAAAAATAATACTTTGAAAGAAATCGTTAACAGAAAAGAACTGTTATTTTGTAAATGAGAAAGAAGAATGAAATGTATACATATATATATATATATATATGATTGTCTGAGAGAAGTTGTCTGTCGGCTAGATTCACATCAACTACCTACTGTCATGCAATGCAAATTAATCAGGGTCGAGATCGCTAATAAAATTAGCATTGCCAGTCTGAATTTTAGTTTCTCAGCACGAAGAAGCTTACACACACAATAAAAGATGATCGTTTTATATATATATATATATATATATATATATATATATACATATATATATGAGAAGGAACAATGCTGTCAGTTGAGAGATCCACACTAAATACACAGCAATGGAATGACGTCATCACGACTGGAAACAGCTGACCGCATTCCAGGATAATTGCTTTGCATAATCGTAAAGGCGCTGTCTCCATGGGATTTTTACCGATATAAATATATCGTTTAACTCGTGCCGCATAAGAAATTAAAATTAATTTTCTAATTATATATTTAATTAAATATTAAATAATTTTTAATATCGGAAAAATCTAGTTTTTATTTTCATAAAAAAAACAAAAAAAAATATGAAAATAATTTGTCGCATACAAATAACTTTACAATGAGTATACAATATATATATATATATATATACCAATACTTTTACTGTTGGCCGCAATGCCTTTTAAAGTTTAAAGAGCCACAACCTCGCGCGCGCCGTCTAGGCACGACAGTGGCTCTCATTCCATGCCTAAATAGCTCTTCCTGGTATGGGTATTCAACGACCGGAACGCCCCGATTTCCATATCCGGAGAACAAAATAATAAAAAAAAAAAATCTATTTCTTCATACTGCGATTATTTGCTCCTCACAGTGCAAAAAAAAAATGAAACTTTCCGTTTCAATGATTTTTAACTATTTGACCGTCAAGGATTTTCTATTTTTATTCTTTTATTATAGTTACTATTTACTTTATTTCTTATTTTAATATTTTCTTTTTCATTTATTTTTCGTCTATTTTTACTCTAAAACTATCATAAAAATTTTTTTTCCTTCCCTTTTCTTCGTCACATTTGCAACTAACATCAATAATAATAATTGAAATTTATATTAACTAACAGTTATACTATTTTAGTATAATAAAATGATAATTAATTGAGGCTATCATCGATAAATAGTTATGATATATAGACAATATGAATTATCATTGAATTAAAATACTGAATTATAAATTCTTTTTAACATTGACGTTGACCTCTTGAAGTAATTCCTTAATTCCATCAGGTTTCCGTTGTATTTTTTGATGGTGGCGTTAAATTTTGTAACTGTTACTCTTTGTCTGAATTCAATTCAATAGTGATTGGTGAAATATTTCTAGGTTTAATTTTTTTCTCCTCCAATGATAGTTTTTCATGATATTCTAATTTTTCTTCAACTTTAAAAATATTTAAAAACATTTCAGTTTCTTTATCTATTTCTTTTTCCCATTCTAAAAATTCTTCATCTAGCTCGAAATTTTTATAACTTCTGCTCGTATTCATGTCAATTGTAATAAAAATTGTGAAAATTACTGCACGGAAAAAAAGAAAAAGTAATTTTTAGTACTTTCATAGTAAAACTGTCCGAAATTTCTGCGCATCTCTGGTAACTTTTACTCCAAAAAAATAGTAAAATTTACTCCAGAAACAGTAAAAATTATTGCGGAACAGTAAA
This sequence comes from Leptopilina boulardi, assembly GCF_019393585.1. NCBI lineage: Eukaryota > Metazoa > Arthropoda > Insecta > Hymenoptera > Figitidae > Leptopilina > Leptopilina boulardi. The sequence continues at coordinate 910,622 of NW_026137947.1, read as the reverse complement.
ATTTACTACAAAAATAGTAAACTTTACTACTCTCTAAATCTGAATTAGTTAAAATGTTAACTAATTTGAATTAGTGACTCACTTTTTGCTTCTGAATTAGTAAAATTTTACTAATTATTTGTAACTTTTACTAACAATTAGTAAAATTTAACTAATTCTAAAGCAAAAAATGAGTCACTAATTTAAATTAGTAAAAAATTTTACTAATTTAGATTTAGAGAGTATTTTTGGAGTAAAAGTTGCCAGAAATGCAAAGAAACTTCGGACAGTTCCTGTTTTACTATAAAAGTAGTAAAAATTACTTATTCTTTTTTTCCATATTCAAAAAATAATGAAAATAATCTTTCCAGAGCACTTGTGTTGAAATTTTGTGAAAATTGTTTAAACACTTGAGATTTTGATTCACAGACAACTTACCAATAACATAATCTTCATTAGCAGATGGTTTAGTAAATTTTCTGGTTTTCAATTCGTTTTTTATATGAAATATAGATTTTCACACACTTGAGATAATTTTTAATTTTTTTTTTTTTAATAATCTTAGAATTTCAAGTACAGAAATAATAATGATCAACACTTGTCGACTTTTGTGACTCGATTAAAAAATAAATATTCCTCCCCTTTTTAAGATAGTACCTTATTGGTCCATTTAATAATTGATTTTGATGTAACGCAGACGCTTATCTGAGTGGATGCTTTGCGTCAAATCCATTTCTGAAACGAATCTAATTGGTCGTGTTTATAGTGGAGGGGATAATACGCATTTTTCTTCTCCTTGTCTTATATAAATTCTCTTTATATAAGTCAAGGAGAAGAAAAATGCGTATTATCCCCTCCACTATAAACACGACCAATTATATATATATATATAAAATATAAATTAGAAATAAATTTAATCAAATAGTGACAATTTGTGTTTACTAATTTAATTTAGAAATTTTTACCATAATTTTTTATATTACTATTTTATTTAGTAATTTTTTCACTTATTTATTTGAGTCAAATAAAAATTATTTGGTTCAAGTAAATGTTTATTTGATGTCAAGTAACCGATTATTTGGATTAAATAAATTTTTTTTTCAGTGTAGAAATTTTCATTAATTTAAAATATTGAAATTAGTGAAACGAAAAGGGGAATATTATATATGAGAAAAATGATTGTTTGATAGAGAAAAAAAAACTCTCGATGAAATAACCCAGTCGAGGGATATTTGAACCATATAAGGCCCCGTTTATAGTGGCATCCCACGTTTTTATATTCAAGGTTTTGTCTAACTTGTTGCTTTGCTCACAGTGTCATAACGTTGAGGAATTTCGCGCCTTTCTATATCACAGGAAATAGACTTTTTCTAAATGAATTCTTTTTTTTTTTTTTTTTTTTGCGAAAGAAACATCTTAAGTGAGTTGTTTATTTTTTCTTTTACTATATTAAAACTTTTGTTATTCTTGTGAAACATTTCGCTGTTAGAGGTAAATTTTTTTTGTTTAAATTATAATTATTTAAATATTGATTCACTATTGGGAAATATGTATAGGGAAGTGAGGAAAAAAAAAATTGTAACGGAATACAAAAAAAGTTTTATGGATTTTTTTTCTTAATTTTTTTTCTTTTTTGTTTGCATTCGTCAAAGCGGATTTAATAACACGAGTTATTATAATAATATAAGTATATTATTTTTTACGAGACTTCCTGTAGTTAATATTGCATATATAGACCGACAAAGTATTGAAACACAAGTTCTGACAGCGTAGGCGCTGCGCTATGCAGAACGTTCATTACTTCGAAATATGCATCTTGTATATATATATATATATATAGGTATAACAATGAAAATTAACATATAAACTGGAGACATGTTATAGGTAGTATATACTGTACTTGAGTATCTCAACACGTTTTACTGACAAGTTTACTAATGTAACATCTCTACCGTTAAATATTATTAGCATTACATTTATTTTTGGGGCCATAATATTTAAAAAAAAATCGTGAATTTTCAATGTGTTTATGCTTTTTAATACCTTATATAATTTACAATAGAAATTTTGTTAAATAAAAATTTCTTTTGATAAAAATAATTTTTCTCAACGATTTTGATTTATAATTGTGCATTTGTTTATATATATAGCATACATTAATTTATTTCTCTGTTATTTATTCAATTGAATCTTCACTGATCCATTCAACCACTCGTTTAATTCGCTATCGCACTAATATTCCATATCTGAGGAGGCTGAAATATATATATATATATATAATGGAATTCAGATAATAAAAATTATACAGAAACTTAGCATGTTTTTCACACATGATATTTTTTTTCAATATAGAAAAAAAAATTTATTTGATTCAAATAATCGATTACTTGACTATTATAATAAATTATATTATAAATTGTATAATAATAATAATAATAATCATGTAAAATTAATAATAATAGTAACAATATTAATAATAAATAAATTTTTTAAATTTTATTTCGGTTTATATAAATTTTGAAATTAAAAAAAAATTGAGAAACAAATATAATTTAATGCAAAGTGAATGATTATATACTATATATATCTGAAAATAATATCGGAAATATAAATGTGTGTGCGTATCGTGACACGCTGGCGCTTTCAAAAAGAGCGATGTTCGCTAACATTGCGGCGTTCACCAAGATGGCACGTACCATCCAGGAACGAAAGAAGAATGCGAATCACAACCTTATTGGGACAAGTACGATTTCGTGGAAACCTCAGTAATAAAAACTTGCACACTCAGCGTAATACCACTGTTCTAACGACTTCTTTCCCACGCGTTTATCGTATATTTGTGGAAAAAAAAAAAAATTCTCAAAAATATATAAAAATTCTTTCACGGTTCATATATATATATATATATATATATATATATATATATATATATTATGCAAATTAGATTTCAAAAAAATATTATTACTTTCGGTTACCATTAACTAAAATTATCACTATCATTGATGGTATAGGAAAAAAAAATTTTTACCAACGAATTAGTAAAATTAGAATTATTATTATTAATTCGAATTTAGCTAAAAATTTTAGAGAATAAAATTATAATTTAAATATTTATAAATTATATTTTATTAATTAAATTTACAATTGAAAAATTAAAAAAAAAATGGCAATATCAAAAACTAGAGGCAACATTTAAAATGTATACAATTATTGTATATGACATATTAGGAAAATATGCGAGTGAAAAATGATAGTTAACTGCAAAAGTTGAGAACACCAGTAAATTCTATTTTAGTTCGTATAAGTTATCTGTACGCGATCTAAAGTCACGTTCATGCCACAAGGAATGATAAAAGAAACCAAGTATATATATATATATATATATATAAGATACACACAATTTTTGTTATCTGCATTCCAGTGTATTTTTAAGTAAGAGAAACTATTTCCTTTTAATTTCAAATAAATATATAAGATTAAAAATCTCATTTTTCAATTAATGAGATTTATTTTTAAAGACCCAAAATCTACCGGAGCGATGGGAATATTTCGAGAAAAAAAAAAATTCTCATAATGGAATTTCGAGTCAAATGGATATTTCATCATTATAAGAAAAACGTGAATGATTTTTCTCTGCCACACTCAGAAAAAAATTCGTTTGAAGCAACTAAATTTTGGTTAAATCAACAAAATAAATGCATTGATATACAGTTAACCAAACATTTGGTTGCATAAACCAAACGTTTATTTAGCTCAATTTTTTTCTTTGTTCAAAAAATTTATTAAAATAAACCAAACAGTTATTTATATCAAATAAATATTTATTTGAATTAAACAAATTTTGTTTGAACTAACCAAAAAATTGGGTAAATATAAAAAAATGATACATCTTTTTTCTGAGTGCAGAGTCATAATTTTTGAAACCAAATAATTGAATTTATTAACTATATTTGAATCAATAATTTCTGTATTTGAAACATGAAATTAAAAGGCATTAAAATAAGCTGCAACGCTTCTTATTTTAATTCATTTTGATATTAAAATAAGCAAAATTGGATTAAAATAAGAAGCGTTGCAGCTTATTTTAATGGCTTTTAATTTTCTGTGTTAGCTTCAAACTTTTTAATTATTGTTATTATTATTATACAAAAAATTAAATTTATAAAAAAAAAATCGTAATTTTCAAAATTTGGTGTCATGTTAATTCGTGAGGATATTTTTGATGGTGCACATACATGAACAAAGTGTATATAACTATAAGGTACAAGCTGCATACGGCTGGCGCAACAGACCGTCCCGTCTCGTCGTGCCTCAGACCTTAATGACGTCATTATCTCTAATTAGAATTCTTATAACAGGCGAACTCTGCCGCTAGCTATCCAATCCTTTCTTATATACAGCTGGTAGGACGACGATTCACGTTACTCGAAAAAAAAAAAAAAAAAAAAAAAATTTCCCCCATAAAAATGCTTGTCACTAAAAGGATATAGACACTTTTTTTTCCCCTAAAAAACGAAATATTTCAAAAGATAGATTTTTTCAGTTTATTATTTTATAAAAATTCTTGAATATTTATTTTTAGCTCAACTAAAATGACATAAAAGATTTTTATTTTTTGAAAACTTTTCCCACAATAAAATGAACGATACAAATTTATTATTCTTCATTGAGACATAAAAAATGTCATTTAAATTTCTTAGTTTTTTTTTTTTTTTTATTATTTACGATTTGGAAAAATTAAAATATTTTTTTCCAGATATTTTATAAATAACTAAAATTTTTTTTGAAATTCAAAAATATTCTATAATATTTCAATTTTAATTAATATAAAATAAAATAAATACTTGTTAACGATTTCCATTATATATGATTTTTAACTTTTTTGATAAATATACCGACATATTATAATTATAATAATAATGAAAATTATCCTCTGTTATAGAAATAAAATGAGAAAAAAAAAAAAAAATTCTTTCTAATAATATTTGCAAATTGTTATCTGAAGACAAGTCCGTTTCCAGGAAGTGTCGTTTGTCTGTCAATCTTGTTGAATAACATTCACGTAATAGAACCCCTCTTGTCCCCTCCCCTCATCTCCACCATTCTGACACAACATTCGGCTCACAATACTGCATCCACACACAAACACACATGCATGGGGGATATTGCTCATTGGGTGGCGCTTACAAAAGCAAAAGACGCCGGCTGTAAGCATGTGCGCCTTGATGCAACTGTGTGACGTCAGCCCAAATACCTGTTGCATGTTGCATGCTACATATGACTGGCGATTATAGACGCTGCACATATATAAACTGAATATTTTTCTTCTCTTCAATTTAAATATATTTATATACTAATTTCAAATATATTTCAATATATCGCTAAACAAAAAAAAATTATTTGATTCACGCAGGGAAAAAAAATATTTACTTGTAACAGCAATAAGTTTCACTGGAACAGCGATATGTTTCACTAAAACAGCGAAATTTTTCCTCTATTCTAGAAAAACGGAAAAAGAGATTTTTTCGTTTAGATAATTGGTTACTTGACAATTTAGACAATTTATTTAAATCAATTAAAAATTATTTGGTTCAAATAAATACTTATTTGGTTTAAATAAATACTTATTTGGTTCAAATAAATCTTTGGCAGTCAAGTAACCGAGTATATTTAAATCAAATACATTTTTTTCAGTGTACTTTGAAAAAAAAACTCTAAAAATGCAGTAAAGTGCTTTTTTGGATTTCTTAATAAATTAAAATTAATTAGGTAATTAATTGATATAAGCACAGAAAATTAAAAGGCATTAAAATAAGCTGAAACGCAAAATTGGATTAAAATGATAAGCGTTGCGCAGCTTATTTTAATACCTTATAATTTTCTGTGAGATCGTTATGATCAGTAATTAATAATTTTTATAAATTATTTATAATTATTATCGATTATTTTAATCAATAATCCACAATTATAAGCAATAATCCACAATTATGATCGATAATCAATAATCATGATCAATACTCTTCCAAAATTTTGAGCAATAATACACAATTATTATGAATAATTAATAATTGTAATTACACTGAAAAAAAAAATTTATTTGATTTAAATACTCGATAACTTGACTAGTATCAAAAAAAAATATTTATTTGCATCAAATAATTATTATTTGAATCAACTAAATGGTACACCCAGAGAAATGATTTATTTGAACCAAATAAAATATATTTGAGTTAAATAAACGTATATTTGTCTTAGAGCCTACTAACTTATTTATTTGGTGTAAATAAAAATTTTATTTGTCAAAAATAAATTTTTCTTTGGCTCAAATAAATTTTTTATTTCAATGAAATGAAATATATTTGCAACAAATAAATGAGTTAGTTGGCTCGGAGACAAATATACCATTTTTCTGAGTGTATTTATTTTAAATACAAAAATTATTGGTTTAAATACAATTTATTTAATTCAAATAAAAATTATTTTCTTCAATTAAATATTTATTTGATAATACTCAAGGAATCAAGTATTTGAATCAAATAAATGTTTTTTTCAGTGTATGATAAATAATTAATAATGAGCAATGTTTCTCAATTATAATGAATAATAATCAATAATTATAAGCAATAATCCATAATTTTTAGAAATAATTCTGTATTATGATGAATAATCCAGAATAAATAAATTATTAATTAATTATTAATTTTTAAAATAAACAAAAAATTAAATACTAATTAATTTTTTGATGTAATAATTAAGAAATTAGATTATACACTATACATATTATATCTTTACAATATATGTGAAATAGTATTTATAATGAATGAATTAAATGAATAAAATTGATAAATTTTGATATATATGAGATGAGGGGGAAAAAAATAATTTACATTAAAAAACAATTTGCGTTTGTCGTGTCTTTGCTAGTACATCATTTTAAACAGCTGAATGTTTGTAGTAAATGTATTAGCAGGTTGTTGCGAAAGCATTCTTGTCTCTAATGGTTACATTAACCTTTATATGCGTTGAACGCGCGTCGTTCTATGCGTGCAAAGTACACTTTATGTGTTGCACAAACCCATTAACCCTTTTATGAATGAATCATAGCTCGCGCGGGGAATCCTAGAAAAGATTCGACTTTCTTTGTTGTAGGCGACAGTTTTTTTTTTTTTAAACAATAGTCAAAAAATAATTTTAAATTCCTCTTTTTTTTTGTTTTAATTATATAAATTTAATTATAGTGAAAATTTATTAGCAATTATCATGATAATTAATTATATATTTAATATTCCTTTCAATTTAATTGGAAATTTTTTATTTTATTTTCATTTTCATAAAATTTTCGTACAAAAATAAATTTATTTTTAAGAAAATTGAAATTAGCCGAATTAGACGGAACTATAACGGAGCTCATTTGGACAGGGGCCAATAGAAATAGATAGGTTGAAAAATTGACACAAATAAGATAAGAATTGTTGGATTATTTTTATGCGGCACTTGAAATAATTATGACTTTGCTTTTTTGAATTATTATAATTATTCCAATCTTTTAAAGTCAACTAGCAAATTAATTGCAACTTTAAAATTAGAAATATTAAGAAAAAGTGGTTGAAATGTGGTTTTTATATATTATTCATTATGTCGAGAGATATTCAGTAGAAATGGCCATTTTTAGTCAGCCACGATTCTTAATACTCAGTGATTAAATTTAGTGATTTAAATAGGGGATGAATATCTGAAAATTCTAATTTGTGTAATTTTCAGTAGTTCAAGTCAAGTTCATGTCAGACATGAAAATTGAAAAAATTAACATTTTGAACTTTAACAAAACAGAATTAGTAGATGAGATCTGTTTTTTAGTTAGATAGAAAATTTTCGAGAATTAAAGTTTCAATGATTCTTTAAATCAGTAGTATAACACAGTATATATTCAGACAATTTTTTTAAAAAAAAATTTTTCCTTATTAATCGAATTGAATGAAATTTCTGTTTAAAATTAAAAATTACAAAAAAATTATATTTTTATCATACAATTATAACTTGAAAATAATGGAATTGAAAAATTTTTACGGTTCATTTATTTTAAAAATTTATTTTACAAAAAAAAACAAAGATAAGAATAAAGAAATGGAAAGTTTTTTTATTTCAAACTTTTTCAGTGAATAAAACCCTTTGATATAGACATTAAGGCCAAGAATTTTAATCTGTTAGTCTTATCGGAATCATTCACACGCTTTAAATTAGTGATGTTTAGTTTATTGAGAAAGAATTTTCCCACAGGCATTTATATATATATATATATATATATAATCAGCTTGATAATGATAGATTCATTAAAAACTAAATGTCAGTATTCGAAAATAAACAGACGAAATAAAATTATAATATTTAGTTGTTAATAGATTTTCAAATACTTTTTTTTATATTTTACTTTTAATATGTTTGTTAGATTTCTCTTTTCTAAATGCATCATTAGGGACCACAGATTAATTAATTTTATTAGTTATTTATTTATTAGCTATATATTTCTAAGTGCTACATTTCTATTTTTTATTTCTATTTTTTATTTATTATTTTATTTTTTCTATTTTTTTATTATAGTTTTCTTCAATATATTTTTAATGAAGTCATAAAATACTTATAATATAAAATTTTAATATAGATTAAATGAACAAAATATCTTTAAATGAAAAAATGAAGATTAAGCATGTGTGTGTGTGTGTGTTTTCCGTTGAACAAAAATTTCTAAGTTTACACACGCCACATATATGATAAGAGCTGTTTGCTTTTCATAGTCTAATTAGATTTTTAAATGTGCAATTATGAAACTCACAAAATTCCCGTGTCATTGAACTCAATAATAATTCTAAAAAAAAAAGTTTGCATTCTTTAATAAAATTTTTTTTTTATTTTTCCAAAGTAATTTCAAATTGTCATTTGATTGTTTAATTAGTTAATTAGAATAAAATTAATTTTTTCCAATAATTAAATTTCTTTTATAAAATAATTTTTCCAATAATTTATTTTATCTGCTTCAACGGTAAAATTTTTTTTTTTTTGAAAAATTCTCTGATGAATAAAATTTATTGTCATTAAATATTTCGTGATTCAAACTTGGGTGTAAAAAAAAATGCTGATTGAAGAGGGAATTTTTGATAATCCTTTAATGAATTTTTATTGCGTTTTTCACGTTATGGTATATTATATGAATTCCATATACATATATTCCTTGCATTAATTTTCTGTGTTTTAACGATAGTGTAATAGAACCACAAGATACCTAATAAGGTTTCTTAAGTCGCAAAAAAAAAGAAAAAATCTCCATCCTTTGTTGTAGATTGTAGTCTATACTCTCGGTTATTTATGAATCGACGTTTATGGGATACGTTTTATATATAGTTGAACATATCACACAAGCATTTATGTACGTCATATATCATGGCAACGATGTTATTCTACGTGACCTGAACGGTGATGAGGCTATGGGATCCCATTTACGCATTACGTAAAAAATCATTGCCGCGCGTTCATTATCTCAAATCGTCTCGAGTTCCTCATTTTTTTTTAAAAAAAAATTTACCAAAAAATTGATTAAAATTTTTTGATTTTTTATTAAATAGAAAATTAATATATTTATTTATCCGAAAAAAAATATTAAATTAATATATGGTAAATAATTTTATTTATGAATCTAATATAAATAAATTACTCGAGTAATTAATAATTGATTAATTTACTTCAATTTCTGAGGAAATTATTTACTAAACTAATTTGATAACTATTTCACTAATTAAGTAAGTGATTAAGTAATTAATTATTTCAAAGAAGTGATTAAACATTGAAAATTTGGCGAAGCGTGAAATTCTACCTACGCATGCGCTAAGGATCTTAGAATGCAGCCAATATTTCCGGATGGAACTATATATTATAATAATTGCTATACCTTGAAAAATATAAAGATTAAAATTAAGAAAAAAAAATTGAAAAAACTAATATTAATTTTGATTTACTATTTAGAAAAAAAAACCAATTAGAAGATTTGATTTCTCTTTATGATTTGAAGCTAGAAATCATCTGTTTCAAGGTCATTTAGACATACCTCTCGTTTTTTTTTTGTATTAATTCCTCTTCGTTCGTCCGGAACTTGTCCTACTTGTTGAACGATGTGAAAATCACTATCTTCAATTGTTGAAATTATACAACTTTAATTATTTTGTAATAATTTATGTCCCCCCCCCAAAAAAAAGGGTACAAAAAACCACAAAATTTTTAAAAAAAGTTCTCCACTGTCCTTTTTATATATATATATATATATAGGGGAGTGATCAAACTAAATTCACGAGTAATTTCGACACTGAATCGCGAAAAACGATCTTTGGACTCACGGACGTCGGACTTCAGATTTTTAAAATGACGAAAGAAGACAAAGTGCACGAAAGAATAAAGTGAACAGGAAGAAGAGACAATAGAGGAGGATATTTAAAAAATTTAAAGGGAAACATTCAAAAATGAAAATTAAAAATAATTTGAAATGACGAATAATGAAAATAAAAATTAGAAAATTTCTTCAAAAGAAGAAATGTAAAAAACGAAGAGGGAATGAAAAAAATTGTTAATTAAATAATTTTGAAAAAAATAACACTCGATGAACACTATAAAAAAAAAAAAAAATTGTAGAAACACTTTGGGAAAAGGAAAAAATTTGAAAAAAAAAATGAGGTAGCAAATAAAAAAATTGTGAAAAATAATTTTGTTCTTCACTGAGACTGATGAAGGTATAGTCTTCAGAAAAAAAGGATACAAGAAATAAGAAGATGGAACAGGAGAGGAAAATTTTTTGGGGAAAAATTGAAGGGAAGAAAAAAAAATTGAATAAAATTTTAAAAAAATGGAGATAAAAAGAGAAAATTAAAAAATTAGTTTTCTGTGTATTAAAAAAAGGAAAAGGCGTAAACTGTCAAAAGCACCTTTCGTAGACGATCGGCTGGCGAACGAGAACTGAGTAGGCCAGAGCCGTCCGCTGTGAGTCCCCTCTTTTCCCTATTTCTTTCTCCCTCTCTAAATTGTCTCTCTCTCTCTCTCTCTCTCTCGCTCTTTTTCTATATTCTACCCTCACTTCTTTTACTCCTCCACCTTCTACTTCTTCTTCTTCTTCTTCTTCGTCTTCTTCTTCTTCTTCCCTGGCGATGCACATCTCAAATCGAATTGGTGGGGGAGTTTGAAAAATGTACCATTTCTCTCGAGAGGAAAATCGAAAGCAAAATCGGAGAAAAACGAGATGAAGTTGGCGATGGGGAAAAAAAAGAAGACGAAGAAGAAGAAAATGAAAAAGAAGATAAAATGCGGGATTTTCTTAATCAGACGCGCTCTATCGGCAAGACGACGAAACAAGGCAAGCGTGCAAAATGGCTGTGCCCTGCCTCGAATTCCGATCTGGTACAGATATATATATATATATATATATATTTGCTTCACGCTCGTTTGTTGGAATATCTGGTGAACGCGAGTGATAATCAATTTTTTTTCTCCCCCTCTCTTTCTCTCGGTTGTATCCGTCATAGAGTTGATTCTAAAAAGGATCAATCCTTTTTTAAAAAATTCCTTTTTAAAAACAAAATTGAATTTTTTTATTGAGGCTCAAGAGTGGAACTCTTTTTTTTCTCTAAGAAAGACGCACGTGACGAATAACGCGCAATTTGCTGGTGGCCTTCGCCCACTTCGCACTCGCTCTTATTGCATGCGCAGTATACCAATGTCTATGTAGATACGGGATTGTCCAAAGGACCCAAAAGAAATTTTTTCTAGAATTTTTTTTTATCTAAATGGAATTGTTTTGTTTTTTTTTGGTAAAGAAATACAATTTTTGTAATTTAGAGAAATGGATTTTTAATATTCTTTTTTACTAATAGGTATATTTTGCGAAAATAAAGATAAACTGATTTTTGTTGTCAGTAGTGACAATAGGGTACGGTCAGACAAAACGATTTTGAATTATTGAGTTACTTTTTATTATTAGTAGGGACAGTAAGTTACGGTCAGACAAAATTTGATGATTTTTTGATTTTGTGAATTTCTGTTAATTTTTGTTAATGACAGTTTTAGTCGGTGTTTAGGAATTTTTTGCCATTTTGGAATTAGTAGTAACAGACAGTGTTGGTCAGACAGAACGCTATTTTTCAGGTTTTTTGTAACAATAGTGGGTTTTTTCAAATCCTTAGTAGTGAATGTCAGACTCTAAAAATTCTTGTTATTTTGTATCAGTAGTAAAAGTGCGTTTTAGTCAGACTCAATTTTTTCTGTTTTCATATCAGTAGTAAATGTACGTTCTTGTCAGACTCTAAAAAATTTTGTAATTCTGTATCAGTAGTAAAAGTGTTTTTTAGTCAGCCACAATTTTTTTTTTTCATTTTAATATCAGTAGTAAATGTACCTTACTGTCAGATATTTTTTGTATCAGTAGAAAAAGACAATTTCAGTCAGACATTGTAAATTTTTAACTATTTAAAAATATAAGTAGTACATGCAAGTTCCAGTCAGACAAGGCAATGATAAAAAATACCTAATAAAAATTAATAATGAAAATTAAATAAATTAAAAAGTGTCAATTAAAAAAATGTTTTAATTAAATTTAAAAATTACGAAAAAAATATTAAAGTAACAATAAATGTGTGTTATTCGATATTTTCGACTTGTATATCAAACATATATACACAAGAGGAATATTATAGCGTCTTTAATTTTCGCGACAGTTTTTGTTTAAAATTTCCATTTAATGGAGAAAAAAAGTATCAACTTTTTTTATCAGACAATATAGAGGAAATTTCAAACTTTTTCAACAATTGTTTCATGTACAATTATTTTGAAAGGAAAACATAATTTTAATTATTAAAGCTACCGTTAAAAAATATGAAAATAACGTCTTTTTCACCCACTGATAAATTACGCTAAAATAATGAAATTAATATAAATATTTGTAAATTTGCCTACTTTAATAAAAGCGACACAAGAAAAAATTATAAAAATTAACTTCATTTGAAAAAATTATTTAAAAATTCTAAAAAGAAAAAGGTATACGCGGCAGAATTTTTGAGAATGAATATACATTCAAACTACTCCTCGAATAATTGTGTAAAACTTTATCAAACTGAATTATTAATGTTCAATTTACCTTATAATTATATTATATATAAAAAAAAATTATATTTTTATATGAAATTAAAAATTAAACAATGTCTGACTATAATTTATCTTTACTACTTAAAAATTTTAAAGAATTTCTCGGTATTTGACTTCATTTCGATTACTTTATTGATAAAAGAAAAGTGATAAAAAAAAAAACTTTATCTTGATACTCGCACGTGTAAAGTTTCTTTTTTTTACTTCACCTCGTTTTTGTTACATTTAAATTAAAACACATATCTTTTCAAAAATTATTCTTATTCTAGTTAATAGAAAAAAAAAAATTTTTTCGAAATTTTTTTCACAATATTGGACAAATAACAAACAAATACTAAAAATTAATTCATAATTTTGTAAATATAATTTCGTGTAGGTTGATTGCTTTAGGGTCAATATGAGAAAAGAAATTTAAAAAAAAAAATCTTTTTTTATATTTTCCCTAAAGCTATATCAACCTACACAAAATTACGTTAAATCACTGAATCACAAAATCATCATTTTCAATTATTAAATAATTATACAAAAAAGAATTTTCTTTTATACTAAAAAAATTGCTATCAGAAATTTTAAAACAAAAATGTTTCGTTTTAATAATTTTTCTTTTCATTCAGATGAAGAAAATTTCGAAAAATAGGTATTTTTTTGTTCTTTAATCAATTATAAAATTAATTTTCAATTAACTGATAATTATATTGATTTTATAATTGATTTTTTTTCGAAATTACGGTTTAAAAATCTATTTGAAAATTGTAAAATCCGTCCCTGAATAAATAGGCGTGTACGTGAACAGATACCATTGAATATATAGAGCAGACATATATTCACAGATACAAGTATATATATGTGTGTATATATATATATGTATATTGTACGCACATTTGCGGGTTACGAGGAACAGTGGGATTGACAACGAAGAGACTAGCGCGGCGCTACCGATGTCTCGAAATATCGTAGACATATAAAATGGTCGTGTCGACGCCGGCGCATGAAAATAGAAAATATAAATGGATTAGAAATAGAGCCACAGCAGTTGCGGCCTAGAATTTTATAGAACATACAAATACGCCATCTTATCGCCTCGCTCTTTTGCATTAATCCTCATCGTTCGAGATCGAAAAAAAAAAATTATATTAAAAAAAATCCCTCCCCCCAGTAGTTTGAAAAAAAAAAATTTTTTTTCCACTTTTCATTACTTTTTATTGTTTTCATTTATTATCAAAAATTTATATTGTACCATAATTTTCTTATTAAATTATTATTTTATTAATAAATATTTAAAAGTAATTTCTATTTGAGAATTTTGATGATAAGAAGCGAACAATAAGAAGACAATGAAAAATTTGTGTTTGAAAAAAAAAAAACACCTATTTCGGTTCAACTTATCGAATTTAGGTTAAGTATTCGGAAAATTGTCACTAAAGAATTCGAAACCGTATATAGGCTAATAAATTACACTTGTGTATGCACCGAAAACCAATAAATGTCAATATGAAGTCTGACGAGAAAAGTGTCTTCAATAAAGGAAAACGATCTTCGGTTTATTTTAAGTACACTTCCATATCTTTCCTTCTGTCGCCATATGAATTTTTCATTTCAACTATATATATTAATAAATATATAAATATATATATATATATATATATATATATATATATATATATATATATATATATTATATAATATATATTGATCAATGATAGATATATAACTCAAACAGGTCAATGAATAAAATAAATTTACATAATATTTGTGAAAATGTTATTAAAGTTAAATGAAAAATTATTTTCTACAGTCGTTTTATTATAAATTATTTAATTTATAATAAAACGACTGTAGAAAATAATTTTTCATTTAACTTTAATAACATTTTCACAAATATTATGTAAATTTATTTTATTCATTGACCTGTTTGTTTTTGTCAATTAAATAACAAAAATACATTAAAAAAAAAGAAATTACGACTAAAGAAAATAAAAATATGGAAAATGTGGATATAATGAAAAACAAAAAGGAAAAATTGAAAAATCGTGTAAATGAAGAACTGGAAAAATATAGTAAACTGTAGAATTTTTCAAGAAAATCTACTCCGGATAGGATGTGGCATTATTTTTTTTTTTTTAATTCTCGTATTATTTTCTCTATAAAGTATAATAAAGGACAAATATAAGATATGAAATTAATAAGTCCACTATATATATATATATATATATATATACATATATATGAATTCGATCGTCTGGAATCTAATTATGGGATGAATAATGTATGATGCATCGATGCGATTAGAGGCACCCTGTAGATGGCCAGACGGAGTTACACTTCCTCGAATGCGACATCCTGCCGTATTGAAATTGTCCATAGTTGTGTATTAACAACTGGGACGTGTTTCACAAGAGGAAGGGACAACAGTTTAACGCCAACACTTCCTTCCTCCAGTGGAACGGACGAGTAAACGCGAGTACGCTACTTTGCCTCACCATCATCGCGTATATACACACACACACACACACAAACTGTAGGCGATAGTAGTTTCATTCATAAAGTCACGCATTTCGCCTGTAACGCAGAATCGCATTGCATATACATATATATTGTGAAAATACTACAAGATTTGAAAAAAAAAAATTAAATGAAAAACGAAATTTCTTTTTCCCACACGAAAAAGAGGGAATCAAAAAAATTTTCTAAAATGTGTCCTTTGCAAAATAATTTAGTGTTAAATAACTATTAGTAAAAAAAAAAAAAATTACTATTAGTAAGATTTAACTAATTTATAAGCAAAAATAATAATTCACTAATTCCAATAAAATTTTTACTAATTCTTAGAAAAAATATTTTTTTTTTGCGAAAACAGAAAGTTTTTTTTTACAAATTGACATATATATGCAAATATATGAATCAATACACAATGTATACATGTTAAAATATGTATGGAATAATGAAAATGGAAGATATAATTAAAAATAGTATAAGATGAAATTATAGTTGCGTTACGTGGAGGAAGTGAAAAGAAGATTTTTAATTATGTATGTGAGGAGTGAAGCAGGCTTCCGGTTATTTTCTGACATACATATACACTTTTTTTAATATATATATATATATAGGTATATATGTATAAAGTTCGTATGTGTTATACAATATAGTAAAATTTTCCTATATATATATATATACTCTTTTATAACATCTTCTTATTTCCGGCCTGAGTGCGAGAGAGATTTCTTCCATCCGTTCTTTTTGCATTATCTAAATCGTAACGGCGAGAAGACGCACGAAAGAGAGGCCTTCCACCGTTAAAGATAAAGAAAGAGAAGAGATAAAAAAAAGGAGAAGAAACGGATTCCCCAAGCACACGAAGCATGTATATTTCAAAGGACGGTGACCCTACAATCCTGGGCGGAACTCCTTCACTTCCGGTGCTGTTCCGCCAGGGCTATTTCTATATATAAGCTCGTGCGCTCCTATGCGTTTATAAGAAGAATATACGCACGTGTGTCATATATATATATATAGCGTATATTTGTCTACAAAAGCCAAATGCATTCAATCTCTTTTACCCCCTACCCCCTTTGAAAAATTTATCCCCAGCATCTCAATTTTTTTATGCCTCATAAATCTGTTTTGACTAGTTTAAAAAGATAAATTCTCAATTTCATATGGTTTCGCGTCCGTCTGTCCGTCCGTCGTAAACTCGTACGGTTACCATGGTAACAGTTACTATAGCAATCGTTATCATTTTTAATGAAACTTATTCAGAATTTTGACCTTAAACAGCGACCTTAAATACCCCTAGACCCAATCAAAAATTTACTAATGGCGCAGTACTGGCGCACTACTGACAAGTGTTGGCGCCAGAGTTGGCGTAACTATGGGATGATAACATTTTACGAGTATTGGCTGACAGAGTACCAGTACTGGTAACCACTACTGGTTCAGTACTGGCTGAGTACTGGTAGTTTTGTAATTTATTGTATACGAAAAGAAAGCTTTAACTGTAACAGAGATAAGTTTCACTGCAATAGTAAAATCTCTGCTCCAATACTTTTTTTTTTTTTTTTTTTAGGAAAAAGTGTGTGGAATTTTTAGTAACCCAACACAAATTAAATATTAATTAAATTAGTCAACTAACTAATTAATATTTTATTATATATAAAATCGAAAACACCAAGAATTTTTATTCCTTATTAGGTACAAATATATATTGCGCAAATTATTATTTCCAAAAATCAAAAAATAAATATAAAAATATGTTTATTAAAAAACCATAAAGTTTTTATAATATATAAAAAACAGTTCAGTAAAAATAAAAATGTTTATAAAATAATTATAATGTATATATAATTATACAATTAGCTATTTAATTATTTTATTATTCACTTTAATTATTATTTGCATCAAAAAAAATTTTTGAAAAACTTTTTTATGAAAATAAAAGTTGTTTTTTAATTTTTAACAAGTGTTGTCAAGAAAATTTATTTAAAATTTTTATTTTAAAAATTATTAATTTTTTTATAAAAAATTTTATTTATATTTAGTTTGATCGTTTAAAACTTTTTTTTTGCTTATTGCATATCTGAAAACAATAAAAAAAAAAACTTGCAAAATGTTTTGGAATTAGTCTCAGGAAACTTTTTGTTTAAATAATTTTAACAACAAAAAAGCAAAATAAAATATCTTTTAATTTTCAAAAATTAAATCAAAATGAACAAATTTTTAAAAATAAAATATTTAAACAAAAAGATTCATCAGGTTCACTCTTGGACCTTTTTGTAAACTAGTATTAATCAAAAAGAAAATCTATTTTAGCCTGTACTGGCTCAATATCGACTCAGTAATGGTTTGCCAATACTGGAAGGGTGGTACTGCACCAGTACTGATACAATGAAAATACCAGTACTGGTTCAGTACAGTCTGCCCAGCCTCGGCAACCAATACTGAACCAGTACTGCGCCAGTAGTTAACTCTTGTATAATACTGAAATTTTTGGTTGGGTATAACAAATTTCGTAAGAATCTAATAATTTTTACAAAAAAAGTCCACCATATTGGATTCGCCATTTTGAATTTTGAAAATTCGACGTCCAATTTGATATTGTGCTGTTAAATATTTAAATTTTATATATATATATATATATATATATATATATATATATATATATATATATGCGAACAAAAATTGAATGAACGATGTATATTTTCCGCTCAATGACAAAGAAATCTTGCGCCGTGTCGTAAGTTCCTCGACATTTGTTTCATGATAGAAAGAATGTCGTTTGGCATAACAGGAGCGAATACCGTTTCTTGAAAGCCGTTGTTCTTTCGACCTATACACTGTCCGAAAAGATTCCTGACAATTTCTCAGTAGTATATTTATATTTGATACAAAACAAAATAATGTTATTTAATTTTTTCAAAAAAAATTTTAAATACTAATTAAAATTTCTAATATACTTAATAAATTAACTATTTAGATAATATTTAGATTGAAATAACGTCAAATATATTTTGCATTACTTTTTCTTTATTTGCGACAAGTATATTGATTTTTTTTAATGGTTTGATGAGAAAAAAAAAAAGCGGTGAGAAAAAGTGAATGACGTCAATAGTATATAGTAAGAGAAGCGAAATTCCTTCAATCTTTCTTTTGATCTAGAAAATGTACTAAAGTATCATAATATACATTTTCAGATATTTCGTGTTTTCCTTTTTTTTCATAATAAATTATTACAATTATTATAAAAAAATTAAGAAACTATTAATAATTAAAAAAACATTGCAAATCAGTAATCATTAATTAATCATAAATTAATAACTAACTAAACATTAATTACTAATTAAACAGTAATTATTATTAGGAAATTCTCTAATGAATATGAATAATTATTAATTAATCAAATGAAAAATCCTTGATTTGAATGAAAAACAATTAAATGCAAACATTATTTAATTCTTTCTAGAGTGAAAATAACTGTAATAGTTTAAATATTTTACTCACTTAAAAAAGCAGAAAGTTTTCTTTCATAATTTCACGCCCTCTTTTCTTATTTCTTCTTTTCTTGAATGAAAGATCCATTCCCAAAAGCACACTGTATGGATTTTTGAGTGTTTTGCGAGTTGTAAAGATTTCTTTTTTTTCCAAAAAAGGAATCTCCACCGATTTCACTATATACCTTTTTCCAACTTTGCATGAAGGAGAAAATTGGCTTTTCTTGAAAATGAAAAAAAATTTATGGCAGCTAGTTTTACGTCTTATATAGACGACTTCAATTTCTTAAACTTCATTCCTACTTTATAATTTTATTTTCCATACTTTTTTTGCAAAAAACAACTTTACTTCTGTAAGCAATTTAATAGTAGGCTTCAAATTTCCAAGGCAATTTCGATCTTTAATTTTTCGCGCTAATAAATAATATGATGCCAAAAAGATGTAAAAAAAATTATAAAAAAAAAAAAAAAAATAGAAAAAGTAAAACTTTTAAATAACGATTTCCAAATCAGAGAATAAAATTAGAAAAAAATCTTTTTCCCTTTCTTAAATATGGGTATAGAATACTGGTCATGCAATTGACTGCTTCCTACGACTTCCGGTTTACGCTCGAGGTCGT
This sequence comes from Leptopilina boulardi, assembly GCF_019393585.1. Taxonomy (NCBI): domain Eukaryota; kingdom Metazoa; phylum Arthropoda; class Insecta; order Hymenoptera; family Figitidae; genus Leptopilina; species Leptopilina boulardi. Next base: position 890,866 of record NW_026137947.1, on the reverse strand, counting down.
TGATTACGTTTCAACGAAAGTTCGTTGGCCACAGGGGAAAAATAGAAAGAGGTATAGATTTATATATATATATATATATATATATACAATATTCAAATATTTTTGTCACATCAATATGTATAGTTTTCTATTAAAAAAACAAAACAACATTATCGAAAAAGAAATTTTTTCAATTACTTTTTAATTCAAAAATTTCGAATAAAGAAGGAAAAAAATATTTCTAAAAAAAATTATAAATTAACAATTGAAGTTTTTTGAAAAATCTTATTTTTAGGGGTGAATATTTTTAAAAATTTAGATATATATATATATGTAAAATGTGTATAAGACCTGTCAACCAGTAACTGTCACTCGTTATTGATATAGCAGCCATATAAATGCAAACGTTTCTTCGGTGTACCCATTGTGTCAACTAAGTGTAATTATATGTATTATATGAGAATAATTCATAAAAGAAGCTGAAGAACTTTTTTTTCAGATTAATCGAAATATTATTTTCCACTTAAAAATATAAAATATTTTCAAAAATTCACATTTTAATAAACAATTATTGTGAAATTAATTTACAACATTAAATAAATAATTGAAATAATTAATTTGAAATTTCAATGCAAATAAAACTAAAATAAAATATTAAATAATAATAATAATATTAAATAGTAATAAAGAATAATAAAAAATATTCCATGAATGCCTTTATTATTACCTACTTAAATAAAAAAAAAAATATTATTCTTATTATTACGAAAAATTGTTTGATGTTTCACAAAAAAAAAAAAAAAAAAAAATCGATTGACCTTTCTTAATAAAAGAAAAAAAATTTTTTTCCGCTATTCGCGTTACACCCACATCACTCGGAAAACAGTATCACCCCCTCCCCCCCGACTTGACACCCACAAGTCTCCCACACAGGGAGAATAAATCTGATAAATGCCAAAGTAGGGTAAATTAATTAAAATTCATCAATTCAACAATATTTCTGACAATTATTATTTTTTTTTTATCTTATTTTGTAATTATTATTACTTTGCATTAGTTATCATTTAAATCACAGTTATCAGAAAAACGCATAAATATGACTATAGTAGATAATAATAATAATAATAATTATTATTATTACTATTATTATTATTATTATTATTATTATTATTATTATTATTATTATTGTTATATTATTAAAACCGATTAAATCGACTTGAATTCGAAAACACGTGTATATATATAGACATACGAACAATTCGAGGTGCATCGTAAGACTGCTGCAGGGAGAACTCTTAGTGAAGTGTGTGGCTTTTCAGTCGCTTTATCTCCCCCTCTCCACTTCCCTTCTTGTTCTTGTCGGAATAAGCTTCCCCTTTTAGTCGCCCTTCCGGACATCCCTTAAAACTTACCTTTGAATCAACTTACAAAAGCAATGTGATGTCATCTGCTACCGGAAGCTTCTCTCTCTCTCTCATTTCTTTCTCCTTTTTTTTCATCATTATATTTGTTCAACATTAGCTTTTACTGCACTTTTCACTAATTAAAATTTGTTTTCTATTTGTTAAATGAATTTTTATCTCCGATTTCTTTTGATTAGAATTTAATTTAATTGAACTATATTCTTTTCAATTAGGATTATTTTTCTTTTGTATAATTTTTAAAATGATTTTCTTTTTTTTTTTTTTTTTTTTGTCAGTTTCTTTGCGAAAAATATTAATATCAAATTCTATTAAATGAAAGGATTAAAAAATTTTCCGAAAAACATTTGCATAAGGAATGTAAAAAAAGAGACAAATTAAAAAAATTACTTGGCAAAAAATAGTTTTATTTAATTTTATAATTGCATTCTCATACATGGATATTATTTCAATTGATGAATTTTTATAGATTCATATTATCATACAGATTTTTAAATTCTATATTAAAAATGACAATTTTGTTTTATGAAGTTATTTACATAAAAACATTATTCAAATTTCTTTAGAATTGTCTTGTGCAAAGAAAACAAATTTATTAATATCAAAAATATGATCCTATAATGAAAATATAATAGATAATAATTGACGTATTAAATATTCCACTGATCAAAAAAATAATTGATTTTTAGATTGAATTTATTTCTAGCAAAATTAATAATTAGGCTTCTAAATATCTATATAATAATAATAAAAAATAAAAACAATTAAATCAATGAAAAATTCATTTTTTTGATTTAATAATTAATTATTATTTTGCAATTTGTTTTTTTCCAAAATTACTGACATCTGTTTAATTGTCTTTGCAAAAGACACTATTATATACTATATTATACTGTAATTTTTTTCACAGCTGTAATTATCTTGAAAATTGGTTTAATATAAACCAATCAGATACAAAACAATTTTTCTAGTTTATACAAGTTTTTAAATTATGTTCTTTTTTTTTTTTTTTGTTGAAAATATCTTTCTCTAAAAACATAATTCAAAAATTAAATTGTATCTATTAAAAAGTGCTTTTTTATTATTATACTGCAAAAGCATTTTTCAAAAATTGTCGAAAATTTGTTTTCTTCTTTACAAAATTCTCGATAAAAAGTGGAAGAAGAATATATTGACAAAAATTTTTGTAGTGTTACTAGTAAATTGCACTTTATCTTTCCTTAAAAAAAAGGGAACACTGAAAGAAATTTATTATTATTAATTATTGTTAATTATTTTTATTTTATACTTGAATAGCTTAGATTACTTATTATTTAAAACTTATGTCAAAATTAGTTTAAATATTTATTTGATTTTTAATTTAATATTTCATTTTCTATGATTAAGTAAAAAAAAAATTTTCTAATCAATTTCTTTCAGTGTTGAATAAAAGAAGATTCAAAATTCTATTTCTCGTTTTTAATCATTTTTTTTTTTTTTTCAATTTTGCGTAGCGCTATAATTGAAAACGGAACTCGATGGACGAGCATAATTTCTTTATTTTATTAGACATCCGTTTTGTAATTGCAAAAAGAGTTATATATAGAAATTCTTATTAAGTACAGACCAGTTCTTGTCAAAATTGCGTATATACACTACAAATATATATATTTTCATATACATTTTACACACTTTAAATGATAAATGTGCAGCGTCAAGATTACTTCTTCAATAATCATTGAGCATATTTTCTTTTTTTTTTTGTTTTGTAAATAAAATATATATTTCTATCACTTTCAATAAAGTAGCATTTACAAACATAACAATCACACAAAGCATTAATATTTATCTTACAATATATTTATTATGTATATATCTATATTTTAATTCTATATTTGGTCTTCATTTCACATATATATTTACTAAAATATGGTTTTAGAAGATTATGATAATAAAAAATATTCCAAATTGCTTTAAAAAATTTTTTTTTTAAAATACTGAATTTACCATTTTTTTTTTGAAACGTTAAATCTTAAAAATTATCGATTAAAATATAATTTATAATTTGGTAAAATTTGGTAATTTGGTAAAAAAAAGTTCCTTTTTTGTCAAATTATTATTTTTTGAATAATTTAAAAAAATTTTAAGGAAATAAAATTTGTAATTATTATAATAGAAAGAATATTTTACTATTTAAATAACAAAAAACAATGTATTTTTCTATATTAAAAGTATATTTTATCAATGATCTTGACTCTGCACATGAAAAATTGATAAATCAAATTTCGGAAGAATTAATTAATAAAACTATTTTTTTTCTTTTGCTTGAAAAATTTTCTTATTTTAAACATTAGATTTCGTCAAAAAAAAAAAAAAAAATGTCGCTCGATATTCATTCTTTCATCAACACGCAAACAAAATACTGATATCGGAATTGAACTTTATATTCTATCAGTCGACATCGTTATCGTAATTTTTTTTTTTTGTTTGCTATCCAGTTGACTGAAATAACAACGATCGTATACAAAATGAATTTTTAGAAAAATTTCTTAGCCTAATCCAACGTCCAGAGACATCATTACAAGAAATCCAACGACTGCACTCCAACTGGCAACTTTGCCATTTCCACTGTTTCAAAAAAAAAAAAAATTTCTTGATTTAATTCTCTAAAAAATTTTTTTTTAATTTCCTCCAAATTTTACAATTCGAAACAATTGAGATTTAAAATGATTGTTTAATGGTTGTTGGATTAAAAAAAAAAATCAAAATTTATACTATTATAATGTCATAAAAGAAAATTGAGGATGAAGAAGCGAGGACATGGGGGATGAAGGAAGTTGAAATAGATGCAGCATATAGTAGCAAGGAAGCTCGTCATGGAGACGAGGGCAAAGACTCAGAATGGCGAGAAATAAAAGGGTTTTAGCGGCATAATTAGAGATTAAGCAGGCACAAACTGGTCCGGTATTGCACGTCACGGTTTGTTGATTTTGTAAATTATATACGGCCATCAATTTAAACGACCGGTGAAATGTGGCCGTTGTATTCCAGTGGGCGTTCTACCGCATCAATCATATCCACACGATAAATATATACCTTCTTTTTGGTATTTATTATAAGACCAAAAGAAAAATTTCTATTCTTTTATCAAAAGGTAACAATCGTCTCATCATTCAAGCAAGAACGCGAATTTTGCACCCATATTTAAAAATCTCATTTAAAGAAATAATTTAAGGACAATGGTGGCCCAAACATAATCTTAAAACTGAAGAATGGTTATTTAAGGCATAAACAAAACTTTCATGAAAATTGAAATTTTTTTTTATTAAAAGTTCTGTTCTCTCTAAATTTGAATCAGTGAAAAAGTCACTGGTCTCAAAAAAGTCGCTATAAATTTTATCTATTTGAATCAGTATAACATTTCACTGATTTTCAGTCAAAGTATTTGATTATCCAGTGAAATGTCAGTGAAAACCACTGATTCAGATAGCTAGAATTTAGCGACTGATTTGAGACCCAGTGACTTTTTCACTGATTCATATTTAGAGAGTTTGAATTTTAAACCGTTTTCTTAGCAACCGTTGTTAAGGGAAAAAAATTCTTAGCTACGGTTACTAAGGGAAAAACGGTCATGGTAACGGTTGCTATGGAAGCGATTGTCATGGAAACGGTTGCTATGGTAACTGTTACCATGACAACCGTACGAGTCTATGACGGACGGACGGACGGACGGAAACCAAAGCGAAATTATAAGGCTTTCGGTCCTGAGCCATGAAACACTAAAAAGCCCTTAAAAAAAATAAAACAATATATATAATTTAATGAAACAATTGAAAAACAAATGTGAAAAAAAATCATAACTCCAAAAATGCGAATAAATAGCGAATTGATTCTCGTTTATCTGATTTTGATAATGATTTATTGAAATGGTCCACTTTTTTCCCCCCCTTTTTTTTTTTTTTTGATATCCTTTGGCACACAAGTAAAACTTGGAATAAAGGATCATTGTCCAAATGCGCATTAACATACACCTTCGCAAGATATTGGTCCATTGAAGGGGGGAAAAAAAGAGAGAGAGAAGACTATACATGAATTGTATATTATAAATCGATTGATATAGGGCGTTTGACCTGCAACTGTTTCCTGGAAGAGGGATCTGTTTTCACTTTTGTATTTTCCGGAGGGGTTCCCGAGGGAGCGTAGCGCGACCAAGTATCTCAGGAGCTACTTTTCTGGGGACCGGGCTGAGCGGTTAGATCGCACGCGAAATACAAAAGAAGCCAATTATAATGACAATGCGCGTCTAGCGGGGCCTGGGAAAGAAATTCGCTGCGTCCGTTTGTTGCTAACTACGGCACTGGAATTACGCGCCTCTCTATGTGATAATCGCCTTTGAAATCCCATTTATAAAATATGTATTAAAGTTATTCACAAATTGCAAATTCTCCACTAAATTTCTTCTTTTCCAAACAATTAGCCATTTAATTTATTTATTCGCTATTCTGTTTTTTTTTTTTTATCAATTGTAACCAAATCTTTGAAATTGCAAAAAAAAAAAAAAATTTTTATTATTTTTTAAAATCTTTTTCTCTGTACAAAAACAAATTATTTTTTCATTCCTAAATTTTTTATTATTTAATAATTAATTAATTGTTACTCACTAAATCTGAATTAGTGACTCAATTTTTGCTTCTGAATTAGTAAAATTTTACTAATTATTAGTACTAAAAATTAGTAAAATTTTACTAATTCAGAAGCGAAAAGTGTGACACTGTAATTCAAATTAGTAAACATTTTTACTAATTCAGATTTAAAGAGTAGTTATGATTAATTTTGGCAAAATTTGAATATTATTTTGTCGAAAAAGAGTTCGCAATTTGTGAGTCCAAGGTCACGGTTATGGAAAGAAGGGTACGATTCTTTTTTTTTTTTTTTTCTTGAAAAATATAAGAGAGAGCATTATGCTGTCTACTAAGCATCTTTCGCCCTTCTGATTCCGCACCTTTTCACAAACTCTAATTCGTTCTTTATTAAATCCAAGGGGAAACTTGAGACGGAAGTGAATGCAATTGCAATACATGCGGACTTCTCGGAGCTGTATATACATACATACATATATAGCGAGAACAAGGCAAAAAAAAAAGAAGAAGAGGAAAGGGAACAAAATCGAAAGAAGGATGGACAGATTAAAAAAGCATATGCACAAATAATAAAGAGATGTTAGAAATAGGGGAGTGAAACCGGAATCAGAATTTAGAAAGCAGATCATTATTTTCATAAGGTGGAATTATATATATATATATATATATATTAAACGCGAAAAAAAGGAATAATAATACAAAAATTATAATTTTTTGTTTTTTGTGAAATTTGACAATTTTGAAATAATTAATATTATATAATGGAAAGATAATGGTATTTGCCAAACCTTTGTTGTGCTTCCGGAATGATGTCATCGATAACGACGTAAATCATGGCACCTGCGGCGAAAGCCAGAGCATAAGGCAAAGTAGGGGCGGCGAGTGAGACTCCAACAGCCCCAAGGATACCGGCAATGGGTTCCACCATCCCTGACAATTGTCCGTACCAGAAACTTTTTAAAGTACTCACACCCGATGCCTGAAGGGGCAACGACACCGCTAAACCTTCGGGGAAATTTTGTATACCAATTCCAATTGCTAAATTTCTGCAATAAAAAAGAAATTTACATTTTTAGATTAATTTTTACTGAACCATAAGTTTCTAATTTAAAATTATGATTTTGTATAACTAATTAAATATATATTTTTATAGTAGTAGTAATAATAATGATAATTATTATAAAAATAATATAAAGAAAAGTACAAATTTGTATTAATATTATTGAATATAAATTGAAAAAAAAAAATTTGAGAGAATGTGTCCATAGAGAAAAAGAGAAAAGTGTCGCTATAGGATTAATGAATTTCTTTGGCTTCATTGAAATGTAAAGCTAATGTAACGCGGCAGAAGAACAGTTGTTTCTATTCAAAGGAATTTGTTAAGTCAGTTGAACATGTGACGTGAAATAAAAATATTTAACACGAGAAGCTTGCCGCGAAGCATTTATATAGCCTAGACAAATATCGTTGCAGAGAGTATAAAATACCATAAAGACGCAAAGTTGGAGCTGCAACTTTTGCTCGCATACACGACAAGATAAAGACAAGTTTTCTACCTACAGGGCCGAGCGAATGCTCGCAACATATACACTTCTTCGAATCCAGTGAGTTCTTAAAAGCTGGGTTGACAGCTTCCACATTCTTGAAATTTTTCCCCCAAGCATCAAGCGCGCAACTCATTCAACTCCCGCGAGAGACGAGGCTTATATGTGTGTGTGTGTCAACATCTTGTTCCTCTTCTATATACCTTGTTAATTGTTGTCTCTCTCTCTCTTCCATTTCCTTTTCTTTGATTCTTTTTTATTGTTAAAAATTTAATTTTACTCTATAATCAGCTTATGATTCTTCACGAGAAAAAAATTTCTTGTGTTATCTACAGGATATTATGTGTTATCTACAAACTGCAGTGTTGTAGTCTTTACAAAACAGATGGTTTTGGGAAATACACAAATCGTACTTGTGAACAAAAACAAATTTTTTGTGAAAAACACAGATTGTTTTGTGATTTTTTCCCAAACGTTCTTGTTGGTAGCAGTACTTTCTTTGTTTACAGCAGTTTTTAGGGTTTCGTGGCTCAGGCCCAAAAGCTTTTGGCGTCCGTCCGTCCGTCTTAAATTTGTATGGTTACCATGGTAACAATTATCATGGCAACCGTTTCCCTGACAACCGTTACCACGGCAACTGTTTCCATGACAACCATTACCATAGCAACCGTTTCTATAACAACTATTACCATAGCAACCGCTTCCATGACAACCGCCATGGTAACAATTATCATAGTAACCGTGTCCATAGCAACCGTTTCCCATGACAACCGTTACCGCACGGCAACTGTTTCCATGACAACCATTACCATAGCAACCGCTTCTATGACAACTATTACCATAGCAACCGCTTCCATGACAACCGTTACCATAGCAACCGATGCTAAGAATTTTTTTTCCTTAGCAACGACCACAAATTCTATTCTCGAATTGTAGTTGTGATTGCTACAATAAATTTTGTTTTTCCTTGTTATTAGATATTTTTTCCTATTCCAAAATTCATTGATTGGAACAATATTGTAAATGAGTTTATAAATTTTTTTTTGTTTTTGTGATCAAAAAAGGTATTCTGATCGTTTTTGATATACAGCAAACAGTTTTGTCTTGTTTCGATCAAGCTTCTTGGATGCCTGAACGATCTTTTACGACCTCATGGATCACGAGCGTGATCTACGAGAAGTAATGGGTACTGCCATGCAGACTGAAAAGGAGGGGGAAAAAAAAAAGTTAAGGCAACAGAAAGAGAGAAGAAAAAATTATTCCCGTGATGAAGAGTGAGAAGAACTGGAAGGAAAGAACAGCGGGTGGAAGGTGTAAGAAGGGAAGTAGCAGGTGAATGAACGGCTCGATCGTACGTACTCGGCTGGCTGGTAAGATCACATATTGCACTGGCATTCCTGATTTTCTCTCTCTCTCTCTCTCTCTCTCTCTCTCTCTCTCTCTCTCTCTCTCTCTCTCTCTCTCTCTCTCTCTCTCTCTCTCTCTCTCTCTCTCTCTCTCTCTCTCTCTCTCTCTCTCTCTCTCTCTCTCTTTCCCACTCTTGATCCAAGTCGATTCGTTTCTATATGATGGTGTAAAGGTAAAGGAGCTTCTGTCCTCTCTTGTGTCTTTAGAAAGGTCTCAAGGTTTAGAACGAAAAGTAAAGAGGGGGGAGATGCTCTCTCTCTCTCTCTACTTTGGTTTGATCCTGAATGAATGACCTGCTCCGAGAGATTCACATTCCGCGAGAGTGGAATAATAATAATAATAATAATAATAATATAAAAAAAGGAGGTCCTAGTTTTGTAGTTTCTTCCGCGTCCAGGAAGGATTTACGATGAACAATAGATCAGAGCAGATTCGCGCGCATGCGGGGTAAAGGGGAACGAGGCACATTCACGCAGGTGAATGAATGACGCGATCGCACGCCTGCCTGAGCTCAACAGCTTCGTCGAGATCACACATAGCACCCAAAGAGAGTGCTATATATGCGCTGGAAGCTCTCTTTCTCTCTCTCTCTCTTTTTCTCTCTGTGTACAAACGCAGCACGTCATTTTCGTGGGATGGTATCGTCTTGCATTCCCAGTCGGCGCATAAAAGGATGTACAGTTAATTCTACCAAGTTGCCTTCATAGTTGCTAGCCACAGTCTCGGCGAGGGCAGATCCATCCTGAATCCAGGAAACACTCTTTTATCCTTCTTTTCCTTTTTTTTTTTTTTTTTTTTTTTTTAATTACAAAAACATGTTGCTTCTTTTATGTTTACTTGTCTTTTCTATCAGGATATCATTTTTAGTTTTCCTATTTCATTCACGCCTTTTCTTTTTTCTTTTACTATATGAATAGAACGTGGGAATTGTTTCGTTTCTAAATTTAACTTTCATATTTAAATCATTATTATTAACTGTATAGTTGTATTAATATTTTTATCATATTGGTACCAAACAAATTCTGACATGTTCATCAATGTTTTTAAATACTAAACATAAATACCAAAAAATTGGAATAATTGGTACCAAAAAAATTCTATTTATAGAAAATTGGGACTAAGATTAACGAGTGATACCAAATTGCTTAGAACTTGGTATCGTACACGGAGAGACCGCCGGTTAGAAAAATTACTAAAAAAATTTACAAGTAGCGGAAATAAGGTTACATTGTCAAACATTGCTGTAGACTATAGTAATTTCTATTCGAATTTGTGTGCAATTTTACTATAGTATACAGGTTTTATTAAGTATGCTGCTAATAGAATTTTCGATTTCCTACAGCAATATATGACAAAGTAACCTTATTTCCGCTACTTGTAAATCTTTTTAGTAATTTTTCCAACCGGCGGTCTCTCCGTGTAAATGGTACCAACATTTTTAAATTGGTACCAAACATAAAGATTGGCGAAAGGTACCAAATTACTTAGAACTTGGTATCATAAGTGTTAATAAACATTTTAAAATTAGTACCAAACATAAATACCAAAAATTGTAATAACTGGTACCAAAAAAAATTCTATTTATAAAAAATTGGTAACAGAAGAACAAATGGTACCAAATTACTTAGAACTTGGTGTCGTAAGTGCTACTAAGATTTTTAAATTGGTACCAAACATAAATACAAAAAATTGTAATAACTGGTACCAAAAAATTCTATTTATAAAAAATTGGTACCAAAATGAACAAATGGTACCAAATTACTTAGAACTTGGTATCGTAAATGGTAACAACATTTTTAAATTGGTACCAAACATAAATATCAAAAACTGTAACAACTGGTACCAAGTAAATTCTACTTTATAGAAAATTGGTACTAAGTTTGATGAACTGTAATTGCAAAGAACTTTTGGCAACGTAAATGTTCGCCAATGTTTTTAAATACCAAACACAAATACCAAAAAATTGTAGCAACTAGTACCAAAAAAATTCTATTCATAGAAAATTGGTACCAAGATTAACAAGTGATACCAAATTGCTTAGAACTTGGTATCGTAAATGTTCACTAACATTTTTAAATTGGTACCAAACAGAATATTGATACCATATATAGTTAAAGTGAAATTTGGTACCAAACATATAAAGGTATCAAAATGATCCTATAAAACGGATCAAAAAGTTGCATCACACATTTTGGTATCAATTCAATATCGAAAATTAGTACCAAAAATTAACTACAATAATTAATAACCACAAAAAAAATTTATTAAAAACCATAAAAAATGGTTTTTTTACCACCGTAAAAAAATGATATTAAAAATTTTTTAAAATGTGAAACATAAGAAAAAAATGAATAAATATCATTGCAATGTAAATCATTTGATTTTTTCAAGCTCTATTATTTCAAACATAAGAACGTCCTGAATATGCTTATGAGAAGAAAGAGAGGATTACAAAGCATGTTTCGGTGGTATTTGACTTTCTAACAACTGTATACTATGTACTCTCTGTTATAGATTATTCTACGTTTTTCCTTTAGGAATTCCTGTTACATGAATGTCGGTGTTAATAAGTCCAAATGGTGTTAATAAACGGCACGGTTTCCGTTAGGTATTACTTTTTTTTTTTTTTTTTGTTTATCCAGAGAATTCTTGCTTCCTTCTAGAAAAACAAGTTTCTACTAAGTAGCATTTTTTTTTATTTTTGAATTAAAAGCACTTTTATATAATGTCTCATTTCTAATGAGAAATGTCTAATTACAAAAATATACTTGAAATCGAAAAATAATCATCAATGTCTATACTTGACGCGTTTAGCTTGATCTAAGCAGAATTTAAGATTGTTGATTGAGATAAATCTCATCTAGGAAGCGAGGATTTTAACCAGGGAAAGACCTTTCAGAGGCATTAACGGTGTTTAGAAGTTGATCGATCTAAAGTTGTCTTGTGGAACTGAGAGAGAGAGAGAGAGAGCAAAATAAGAAGAATAAGAAGTAGAAGTAGAATCGACAGTAGATCATCGGTAAATTGGATCGTTATTTTGTAATCCCAGTTGTATATAATTTTAATGAAAAAATATCCTTCCAATTGTTTTGATTGGTATCGCAATTGTTTGGGGGAAAAAATTCCATTTTTTTTTTCGAAAAGAAAAAGAAGTAAAATAATGAATGCGGGGGAGGGGGGGGAGAATTATTTTCTTATAGCCTATATATGACCTAGATGGTTGGTTGGCTCTTCAGATCTTATGGCAGAGTGTTTCGAGCAGAAGGAAGGAATGTGAGGCACTTGTGAGTGAAAAATAGAGAAAAGGAGACTGTCTGCTCTCAGGAACGGGGATCCGGGAGAAAGTATCAATGAATTGAATTCATAAGTTTAGTGCGTTACTTTCAACGTTTTGTTTATAAAATTCATCTTAATTAACAATAAATTATCAAATTTCTTGCGAATTTTCGAATTTAAAAATTGGAAAATATAAAAAATTTTTTAGGGTCCAATTGAGAAGTTTAAATATGAGAATCAAAAATTTCAGTACAAATTCATAAGTTCTTGAAATTCATCATGGGGCGTCATGCCGTCTCGAACTGAAAATCGAAGAGTTCATCTTTGTCAGAAAAAAAAAAATGTCTGCGAACTGGTTACTTACTTGATATAAATACGTATAGGGAATAGAAATGTGTGTGTGTGTGTATGTGTATTTGAAGTTTCGCTGGTATATGAGAGGACATTATATACCGGCTTTTAAATCACTGTTATCTCTTATTACTCACGGATGTCTTTTCTTGGACGCACGTGAGATTTAAAAAAATCATCAGTCAAAGAAATTATTAAATAGAAAATAAGTCCGTATACAATGTACTAATTCTGAATTTATCTCGAGTTCAATGATCTGATATATATATATGTATATATACTTGGAACGAGATGAGGCGCGCAACATAAAAAGTGAACTCATTTTCTGGCCTCTCCCACAATTTGACTGTATTTTCTTTTTTTTTTTTCATATTTATTTTCTAAATCCTCAAGTATAGCGGAACTAGATGTGATCTAACCGCTTTATACACCTTGTTGAACTCGATATCTTTTGAGCTCGTTTTTCAGAGTGCATCGTATGCCAATGGTGCACCACAAAGCACCTGATCCTATTCCTTATGGATCAAAAGTTGAGCATCTACTGTTTTAGTGGTGAAATTAAATAATTATTTCATGAGAGAAGAATTTTCCTCTTGATGTAATAATGTCCTCGAATAATTAAAGATTATGTTTTTCAAATTCATAATAAGCGATTCTGTTAAATTAAAAAAAAAAAAAATTAAGTAAATTTCTCATGTTTCACCAACAAAAATCCCGGAAATGAAGAATCACGAATATGTAATTTATCTGAGTGAGGGAGGGGAGGGGGGTGGAGAAAAATGAAAAGGAAGCGTGTGAAATAGTCTCTAGTGAAGTGTTTCCACATATCGCGTGTATGTATATATATATACATGTATACACATGGAAGTAGAGATGGAATCGATTCATCTAAGATCCGCAGCATAAGGCCCCAACAGTATACAACAAGTATTATATGGGGTTGATCTTATGGTTTTCATGGCGTTAGCCGTGGCCGGTGGCCCCGGGACTCGGAGCTTGCCTTGGCGTTGGAGGAATGCGGGACGGGCAAATCGCGGTCGGTCCGCTTGCGCCTTGTTCCCATGCATTCCTTTAGCCCCTCTCCTTGGGCATCATCTCTCTCTCCTCTCCTTCTTCTCTTCCCATCACTTCCATCTCTTTCCTCCCCCCCCCTTCTCTCTCTCTCTTTCTCTCTCACAACCACCTCCCCCCCTTTCACCCTCGATCGTTCGCTGACTCCTCGATTACGAGCTCCTTGTTCCTCCAGGACCTCATTTCTTTTGGAGCCCCCAAGAGGAAGCCTCGTTATGGGGGCCTTTCGACGATCAATTTTTACGTTTCACACACAACTATGTATCTATATATATATATGGGTCCTCAAGTCCCTCCCCATCTCTCTCTCTCTCTCTCTCTCTCTGCCAAACTGGTCCATGAGTTTATTCCAAGTAATCCGAAAGACATTCAATACCCGCGATTTCACAGTCGCTCTATATAAAAGTTAATTGAACTATTTGTTTTAAAAATTCATTTCTAATTTTTTTTATTATCCCTTTATTTATATACGAAATTTTCGTTAAGCGATAAAACAGATATAATTTATATGTAGAAATAAGTCTTTTTTTTTTTTTTGAAATATTTCAAAGAAACTTTCTAAATTGGAAAGTTATACAATATTTGAGAATTTTGATTTTTTGTCGAGATCGCAGTTTTTTTTTTAATTAGATTAAGAATAGATATGAGTTTCCAATTTTGAAAGCAAATATGAAAGTATTCGAGATGAGTTGAAAATCAGGAAAGATTTTAATATACATATATATATATATATATCTAATTAGTTATCGGAATAACCAATCGTGCACTGCTATCGTAAGATGAAAAAAAAAATATATGTATCTTATTGCATTGCTTTTTAACTCTCTCAATAACTGGAAATTAAATTCCGGTCTTTCTCAATTTCTCCTTATATATCTATAACCTTTTCAAATATTTAAAAATTTTAATATTTGTTTCCCTTAGCTTTTTTTTTAACAAAATGAATGTAGAAAAAAATTGAAATTCCTTTGAATTGACATTCTACCATTATCATCTTTTGTCTGCAAAGTTAAAGTTTTCGGAGACGATTGTAAGCTTCTTGTTGGGGGACATAACAGTTCTGGCCTCTTCGTCTGTTCCAAGTAAACTACGCGGTGCGCATGCGTAATGTATTTGCATTCCATGCATTTCTCGTTGCTACACGAAGCAGTGCTACGATGTACAGTGTAAACCGACATGGATTTGTTCGGGACCTGTAGGTACCAACCTGTCTTTGACTCTCTTTAATGAAAAAAAAAAAAAAAAAAAAAAAAAAAAAAAAAAAAACATTCACTTCGTTAATGGACCACATTTTCTCAATTGTCTGAATTAAACGAACAGGACGCAATCAGGAGTTTTCTTCCTTTAATAAAAAATAAAGAAAGTTTAATTAAATCGTCATTGTATTAATTATTTTATATTCGAAAAATGATGTTTGAAATAGATAAATATTGATCGGAATAAAGAAGAATTGTTCATGTCAAAAAAAAAATCAAGTTTAGATAGAAGTAATCACGAAAAGTGCAAATGAACCAAAAACAAACTTGAATCAAGTAAATTTTGAACCAAAAAAAAATTTTAATTAACTTATCGTAAATTTTTATCCAAGTCTGACAAAAATTCAATTCAAGAAATCAAAATACGCCAGTTAAATATAAAATAAAAGTAAAATTGATTTGGAACTAAGAAAAATGTAATTGAACTAGAGGAAAGTTTATTTCTTGTAAGAAAAGTTCAATTGAACCAATAAAAACTTGAATCAATTGCAAAAGATGAAAAAAAATTTTCAAAAAAAGAAAAGTTCAATTGAACCAAAAAAGTTGTAATTCATGCAATAAAAGTTCAATGAAGCCAAGAAAAGTTCAATTAAACCCAAAAAAAACTTGAATCAATTTTAAAATCTGACACAAATTAATTATGAAACAAGATTAGTTCAATTGAACCAAAAAAAAAACGTAAATGAAGTATAAAATTTGAATAAAATAAATTTATAATTAAGAAGTGTTCAATGAAACCAAGAATAGTTCAATTGAACCTAGAAAAACTTGAATCAAGAAGAGTTCAAATAAACCAAGAAAAGTTCAATTAAACCCAAAAAACTTAAATCAATTTTAAAAACTGAAGCAAATTAATTATGAAACAAGAACAGTTCAATTGAACCAAAAAAAAATCGTAAATAAAGCAAAAAATTTCAATAAAATAAAATTAGAATCAAGAATTGTTCAATGAAACCCAGAAAAGATCAATTGAACCTAGAAAAACTTGAACCAAAAAGAGTTCAATTAAAACAAGAAAAGTTCAATTGAACCAAAAAGAGTTCAATTAAACCAAGAAAAGTTCAATTGAATCGAAAAAATACTTGAATGAAGTATAAAATCAAATGAAATGAAGAAATTTATAAATATATTCAAAAATCATTTAATCTCCAACAAAAAGAATATAAAATTAAAAAAAAAACATCAAAACCTCTAACAGATAAATAAATCGTCAATGAGAGCAACTTAATAAAATATATAATGATCATATTTTAAAATTATATATTATATTTTCATCGTCTTTAATATTATTATCTTCAAGTTTCGTGTCTATTTCAAGTCTGAAAAAAGTTGTGCAGCGACAATAATAATAATAATAAAATGAAAAATAAATATATATAGAATCTCAACTCTGTTACAAACTGCACGCAAGGACAGTTCGCGGTGGCAACGGCGACGGTTTATTGCATAGTGGCGAATGCTTGGGTATGGAATAGTATGTATATAAGCGCGAAATACGAGACGAGAAAAGTATCGGCATGGAATGTCACTGGCTTAGAGAACGTCTCGCGGGTTAAGTTCTCAGAATCCCTCCGTGTACGGATTTGCCTGAATGATTATGAAGAGACTTGCATGAGCGCAACGGGAATGATGTTTATCGTTATAATCTTACTTCCTAGAATAATGAGGCAATCGGAAGGAGCAATATAGTTTCGAATAATATAATAATAATAATAAAAAAAAAATGTGCGCGCACAACTTAAAAGAGAGTGTATACAAAAAATTACAATTGACGTATATATTTTTCGCATCTTATACCATTCACACATAATGTTTACATTTATTGTGTGTATATATATATATTCGCAACGTTATGTTATATAACATAGCGCAATATATTTTGTTTTTCTTCACGTCACGATTTGGAATTTACTAAACAGATCGAATGAATAACTCAAGGCTAAAAAGAACTGTTTCAGATTCTTTATCGCGCGGCTTTCATTTTTTAAGCATTACATCACCAAATTCAATTTGGTTATGCTTTTCTTTTTTGAATTGCATCCGCAGATATATTTATAGCTGGGAAATAAGAATTAATTAGCTGCAGATGCTAACGAATGTTCGCTGAAAAAATGTGCTATAAAATGTTTGCTGGAGCTGTTAAAAAGTTGGCTGTGTAAAAAGAAATCGAAA
Source organism: Leptopilina boulardi (assembly GCF_019393585.1). Classification (NCBI taxonomy): domain Eukaryota; kingdom Metazoa; phylum Arthropoda; class Insecta; order Hymenoptera; family Figitidae; genus Leptopilina; species Leptopilina boulardi. The sequence continues at coordinate 873,770 of NW_026137947.1, read as the reverse complement.
ATTTAAAACCCAAAGCAAAATTATTCGCTGACTCTTTATCAACGAGCAAATTTTGCTGTAACAGCAAACAAAAAGAATTGCTAACTGATGTTTGCTGCAGAATATTTCAAAATTAGTAACCACAGCCAAATTATTTGCTATGACAACGAAAAAGTTTGCTGTGATAAAAAATACTAATTAAAATTGTTAAGAATTAACTTTAACAACAAACTTTTTTTGACCACACTGCAAATTTGTTCGCTCTCCTTATATTAGTAAACGTAATTTGATGTGTCAACAAATAGTTCGCTGTCACAGCAAACTTTTTCTATGAGTATACACGCATAGAAAAGATTACTTTGGCAGCGAACTTTTTGCTAAGACATCAAATTACATTTACTAATAAAGGGGCAGCGAACAAATTTGCTGTGAGTTCAAAAAAGTTTACTGTGAGAGTTAAATCTAAAATTTGTTTGCTATTATAAAGAATTGTTTATCATTGCAAATTTTTTCGTTGTCAAAACCTAATTTTGACTAATTTGAACGTTTAAAATAGGAAATGAAAAAAAAAAACATTTTACAACCAGTATTATATGGAAATATTAAAGAATCTTACATATTGTACAATCGGGGAAAAAAGATTGAAATCTCTGAAAATCAGAAATATGTTAATTGGTCCAGTTACATGCAGTTTCTTTTTGTCTGGAATTCTTTGATGCATTCTCTGCAATAAACGGAGCTACTGATTCACATTCCTCAACTTATCATCTAGCCCACATCTCAAAATTCACTTCCTGCTTCTTTCAAATTTCGTTGAACAAATTCTTTTTGCAATTTTCATATGCGCTTTTTTTTGTTTTTCAACTTTGGTTTGTCTATAATTATTTATAGTAAATTAATTAATTTACTAAAATAAACACTATTTGATTAAAAGCAAATCATATAATAAATAAAAATCCTCTTTTGTTAAAACAAGCCTAATTTAATGTTTTTGAGTTCTCATTCAGTGGAAGCTTTCTTTTTCTACTTTGATCATTAATTAGATATTACTGGGAAGCTGGAATGTGATAAAAAAGAAAGAATCAAGGGATCTAGTGGAATCGAGTCGTGGAGAAAAGTGCATTCCACGATGGGGGACTCCTTAGTAAGTCCATCCAAGTGTCTCGAGACTCTCGTTGAATCCGGTGTTATAAAGCCTGGATGAGAGAGAAAGAAAGAGAAAAAAAAGAGAGGAGAGAGAAAGAAAGAAAAAGAGAAAGAGAGAGACGGTAGAGAAGCTGGATGGGAAGATAGAGAGAGAGAAAGAGAGATGAGGTTACAAGGGACGTGGTGTGGCAAGGTACAGTCGCTCGGTATATATAATCAGGCAGACGAAAGGATAGCGCTGAAATGAGATGGTTTCGTCGGCAGCTTTGTCCGGCGCCATGTTTAACATAGCACCACCTCATCTACGTGCCACACCAACAAAGATTCATCTCTCTCTCTCTCTCTCTTTCTTTTTTTCTTCTTTTTATCCTCATTCCTCTTTTCAAGCTCCATCTCTTGTATTCTCTTTCTTTCTTTCTCTCATCGTCCAATCTCGTTGCTTTTCCCTATGGTCCAAGCGTGTGTATACAAATAAGTTCCTCGCACCCATTGTGAACGAAATCTGCCTCCGGAGAGTCCAGGTAATAACGCCCAATTTCTCTCCAAGAACGATCTTCGATATACTAAACGGTGAAAAAAAAACACATTCACCAAGGTCAAATGTTCACCGGTTTTAGGATAAAATCTCTTTTGTTTAACAAGTAAAGCGGATATTGTACCATTGGATATTTTCAAATCTCTATATGGAGATTGGAAACTTTGAAAATCTTGGACTGGATCTTGGTACTGATTTCTATGGGTAGTTTGATGAAAATGGTCCAGACCTCTAAATAGTTCACTTTACAATTCTTCTACTAATACTTACAATTAGCCAAATTTTTTGCTTCTAAATATTTTCTGAATAATACAATTGAAACAGCCTTTTGCCAAAATAATTTATTTTAGAAATGGACCAATTGATTTGGATGCTTCAAATAACATTAGATATTTGTCAAAAAAAATTGAAAATTCCCCATTTGACTATGAATATTTCTAAATCCTCAATTGTACAAATTTCAAATATAATTTAAAAAAAAATCTTTTTTGTATCACAAAAAATATTGAATTAAATGAATAAATGAAATATTCAGATTGAAAGTTAAAAATGGCACAAAACAAGTTTTTTTGGATGCTGATAGTGGTCCAGATCTCTAAGGACTTTTGATGATTTCTAAGTTCTTTGGATACTGAAAATATTCCAGACTTTTTTGTCTTCTAAGTATTTTTAAGTTCGATCTGAATTAGAAAATTTCGAAAGTATTTCCATCTTTTTTCGGATGCTGAAACTGGTCCATACTTCTATTTTTAGCTATTTCGGATTTATATTCTGGATTCAGGAAAATTAAAAAATCGCTGTTTTCTATACACTAAAAATGGTCCAGACTTTTCAATTCTTTTGGAGGCTAAAAATGTGATTTCAAACTTTTAGGATTTTTGTTTGATGAAAATGGTCCAGACCTCTAAATATAGTTCACTTTACAATTCTTCTACTAATACTTACAATTAGCCAAATTTTTTGCTTCTAAATATTTTCTGACTAATAAAATTGAAACAGCCTTTTGCCAAAATAATTTATTTTAGAAATGGACCAATTGATTTGGATGCTTCAAATAACATTAGATATTTGTCAAAAAAAAATTGAAAATTCCCCATTTGACTATGAATATTTCTAAATCCTCAATTGTACAAATTTCAAATATAATTTCAAAAAAAAAACCTTTTTTGTATCACAAAAAATATTCCAAGAAAAAAAAAGAACAATTAGAACTAAAATGCGCACATGTACGCGGTATTAGCGCATATAAAGAATCATTTTTCCACCTGAACGACGAACATTGCGGAAGGCGCCTGGCAAAACCGTAATTACAATTCACATTAAATGCATTCAGAGATTCTGCAACTAACGAGATAATGTTTCTTATCGTTGAGACTATATATATATATATACATCGATATAGCCAAAGGTATATTATTTATTCCCGCGAGAAAAATAGAAACTCCTTTTGCGCAAAAGTTGCACAACATGATATTATAAAAAAAAATTCATTTTTCTCATCATTCGAACATCTCTCGTTTTGAACAATTTTTTTTTTTCTTATTAAACATAATTTCGTGTTTAAAATTAGTTACGAGATAAATCAGAAATATGCTCATGATAAATTGTAGAATATATTTGAATTTTAGAGAAGATGAGAGAGAATATCATCTTAAAAGACAAATGAGGTGTGTAAAATGTTCCTCTAAACTCAGGGAATGATTTTAGACCTTTGGTTTTCTTTGCGTGATGCATGAAAAATAGAGAGAGAGAAAAAAAAATACCAGACCCAGATTCAACGAAAAATCCGCATAACTTGGAATGAGTCAGTACCGGGTATCCTTGAGCATTTTATATATATATATATATACACTTGGGTGCGAGAGTACTGCCGCGCACACTTTACTTCTATCAACGGCCTATCATTCCACCTTTAATGTTTCTCGCGGCCTTCTAGCCGCTACTTTATAACTCGGCAATAGGAGCCGCCTATGCAATTACCAAGCCAGATCTATTAAATGTTCATTCATGATTCTTTCACGACTCGACCGGAACTCAAAGTCCGACGTGCTCCTTTTCCTTGGAAAGGACACGAGACAGACTTTAACATTGCGTAAATATCATTTCCGTTCGACTATTATAGTATATATATATATAAAAGTTTTCCTTGACCAGCTAAAAGAAAAACCAATCATTCATTTTACGATCGTGCTCTTTAAAAGAGTGTTATGTGTCCCTTGGAGAAAAAAAAAATTTATCTCTCTTTGAAAGAAATATTTATATCTAACCGTATGATCAGAGAATTTTTTTTTTACAGCTTTATATGTATAGAACCGTATATAGTAGATTTCGTAAGATCGATACTTCATTCATAATCTCTCGCACCAATACTAACTTGATTAATTCCCGTTGTTGCTGTGAATATCTTCTAATATATATATATATATACATGATTCTTGACTGTCACTTTTTTTCAATGAACCCAGTGTTTAGCCTTACAGTGAAACGTACAATAAACGGCAATTTTCTGATATAATTTATTGCAAAATTGATATAGAGTCCAATGTGCGCTTGAATGGTGATTTTCAGTTACGCAGTTAAATTTTATATATACTTTCGAAAAAGTGTATATACATATATATATACAAAATATCGAATGCTCTTAATCTCACCGTCAAGTCGCTCCCACGATTACGAAAAAAAACTTTGTAATTTTAAACGCGTTTAAAAAAACAAAAAATGCGAAACTACAGTAGCATATCTAATTTCAAGAATTGAATAAAACAACAATTTTTCTCGGTTAAAAAAAAAAAGAAAATGCTATATATTTCTCATTGTTTTCTATTTTTTAATAGATTGCATACAATCGGTTACTTGACTATTATCAAATAAATATTTAGATTTTAGCGATATATCGATAATCGATAGACCACAATCAATAATCGAAATAATTTATAATCGAGAACTCGATAATCTAAATAATCGATATAATGGTAATTGATATATCGAATAAATGAGGCAATAAAAAATCTAAATAATCGATATATCGGTAATCGAGACAATTATCAAATAAATATTTATATTTGTAACAAATAATTATTGTCTGAGCCAATCAAAAATTTACTAATGGCGCAGTAGTGGCACCCGGTATTGGCACCAGTATTGGTAACCACTACTGGTTTAGTACTGGCCGAGTACTGGCAGTTTTGTAATTTATTGTATACGAAAAGAAAGCTTTAACTGTACTGGCTCAAATATCGGCTCAGTACTGGTTTGCCAGTACTGGGAGGGTGGTACTGCATCAGTACTGATAAAATGAAAATACCAGTACTAGTTCAGTACAGACTGGCCAGCCTCGGCAGCCAATATTGAACCAGTACTGCGCCAGTAGTCAACTCTGGTATAATACTGAAATTTTTGGTTGGGAAATTGTATTTGTTTCGAAATTATTGGTTTCAAAAATTATTTGCTAAATATTTATTTGCAAAGCCATAAATAAAAAATGAGATCCATCTTTGGCGATTCAAGCCATATTTGTAAATTTAGCGATTGCATAAAATGAATCAATGATCTCTATCAACAAACCGATGATGTCAACTATCGTTGGGATAGTTTAACTGTAACTCACCACATCCATAAATGAATGATGACTCACGTTATTCGACATAAGAAAAGCAAAAAAAAAAAAAAAAAAAAAAAAAAAAACTTGTAATCCGTTTATGAATTATACATACATAATTCAAATGCGGGTGACAAGGTTGTTAGCATTATTGCACAAAACAATGTTAAAAATGTTGTTAGTTATTTTATTGCTCTTTGCATTATACCATATATTATATATATATATTTTTTCTCTGTGAATTGAAACATAAATTATTTCATAACTTATTTGTCACCAATAGAGATTGTTGATATTTCATATATACAACATTGTTAGAATTCTTTTTGAACATCAGCAATACTAAGAAAATCCTCTTATGTACTTATCCATCAAATGAAACCGTAAAAATAAAAAAAAAAAAAAAAAAAAGAAAAATCGTGTCTCTTATGAAGGGGCATCGATCGCCGCCACGTCAAATCTAGTAAAAAATTATATACTAAAGACGATTATTAAACATGAAAAAAGGAACAACCGTTCTTTATTTATGCTATCGAATTATTATATCCTAATTTAGAAACAATAAAATTAAAAAATTTTTTAATTGTTTTTGAAATTTTTTTGTTTGTTATAAAATTTATATTATTTTATATATATATATATATATATATATATATATATATATATATATATATAAATAATAAAGTTCTATTAATATAAAATGTTTATTTAGATTAACCAACAGGATGAATCAATGTCGTGGCCTGTGGTTACGTATAAATACAGTTTGAGATATATATATGAAGAAGAAACGAAAGTATATAATATGATTTGAAAGAGTATGAGGGTTAAAGTTTATCTTCTCGAACTATAACGTCGGTTCATTCATAACTGGTAAACTTCGTAAACCACGACCTTACTTCCCGATCGACAATTTTATCGTCTACATCGATGGTGAAATCGAAAAAGAAAACATCATAGTATCGCTTCACTGACCTTATCGAAGTTTTTTTTTTACTTTTTTTTTTTTTTTTAAACGGATATCATTGTAACCACAAGAGTCGAGAAAAATACATACCTATACATAGGAGGTAAAATATTCTTGACGAGCTCAAATTATATAATAATAAAATTTAACAAAAAGATTTCAAATTCTTGCAAAAATACTAAATTTCTAATAATAGTATCTTTAAAAATAAAGTCAGAATAGAAGAAACCAAAAAAAAAAAAATTATCCAATGATAAAGGAAAAAAAAGAATATGAAAAAAATTGATAAGAAAAAAAAGATAAAGATATAAAAAATATATTGAAGGAAGTAGTACATGAAAAATTAGCGAGATCTGATTCCTGGATTTTTCGTCACTTTAATGGAATTTAAAATAAAAAAAAAAAAAAGTAATTTTGCTGTGTGAAAATTTCAAGAGAAACATGATCTCAGTTTTGAAGAATGTAAAGAGGTGTTTCATGATTATAATGCAGTGAAAGGAATGTTGGAAAATACTAAACAACTCAGCTAAACATTAAAACGACGCTTATGGGCATATTTCAGAAATTTTTTTTCACTTTAAGTTCAAAGAGATATTTATTTTCAATAAATATTTTGAGCATCTGCTATGAATAAATTTAAACACATGTTTAATAATTAAATAATAAGCAAATATTGTCAATTTCAAAAAAAAAAAAAAAAAACATTAAAATATTTATTCAATTTGTAATTATTAATTATTTAACTTGTTAATAATCCTAATTAAAAAGAACAAAATTTAAATTAAAAAATAATTCACAACTTTCAGGAAGTCAATTTTTCATTTGGAGAATGTTAAAGAGCTTTTAAAGTGGAATAACTGGTGCAGTTAATCTTTTTTTTTTGCAAAAAAAAAAAATATATTTATATATATATATGTATACTCATACTTATTTTTGTTCATTGAAATAAAATGCTCTTTTCAACATGAAAGTACTTTAAAAAGTTACCGTTACATTCTAGGTAAAGTGCTCTTTCAAATTTAACCAAAAGTTTCGGAAAACTTTCTAAATACTTTCTCAATGGCAGGTTCTGCTTTCTACAATTGAATTTATCGAATAGGAGGGAGAAAAACAATAATGCAACATTAATCATCGAGTGATGGAATTAGAATATCATTTTTTTTTTTTTTGGAAAAAAATTCGATATTATTGTTTTTCAAACTGATTATTAATTTTAAACAGATCAAAAATTGTAGAAAATAGGGAAATTTTAAAAAGAATTATCAATATTAGAAAGAGGAAATATCCTCTTGATGAAGGAATATTTTTTTTTTGAAAAGTTTTTTGTATATAAATTCAAAAAGTTCCCGGGAATTGACCACCGGAAATTCTTGCGGAAATTCCGATACATTTTTTTCATATAATTTAGCACAAAAAATTTTCTTCAGAGAATATAAAAACTCTAAAATTCGACAATGAGAAAGTTCTAGAGTATCAAATTAATGTGCATATTATAAATGCTATTTTGTCAAATTGTTTAACTTTATATTTTGTAAAATCAATTTATTTTTACTTTTCGCTAACGCTTTTGGGCATGTTGACTTATTTTTTTTGTAAAAATTTGCTACTAGGAAGTCCCCAGATATTTACCCATTGTGCTGTTTTTTATTTGGTGAAAAATTAATGAGTACAATAATTTATTGATATAAGAAGATGCAAATTCGTCAGAAAAAACACTACGTGGAATTAAGAAAAACTTTAAGACGTAATTCAATTAATTATATAACAATATATTGTAACTGGACATGAATTAATATTAGGTAAAAATATGGAAACTTATAATATTTTGAAATACACTTTTGCTCTTTTAATTATTATAAAATAATGTAAATTTAAAAACTATTGCATTTAATTTGATGCATTTTAAATTTGGCACCATTATCTATATACATGGCTGGCATTCATATGCCTGTCAATTCACAAGTTCCGAACCTAAAAGTTTTGTTTGATTAGTTTCATAAATAGTAAAAACAAAACGACTTTAAATAAATTTTTCTTAAGTGCAATGTATAAAATGTGTTTGTTCATTATAAACAATAATTTTAATTCAGTTATGTTGAAAAACAGAGTTCTTGTGCTAAATTATATGAAAAAAATGTATCGGAATTTCCGCAAGAATTTCCGGTGGTCAATTCTCGGGAACTTTTTCAAATATCAAAAAAAAATCTGAGGGCAATGTTCAAATTTTTCGATATACAAAAAGGAAAAATATTTACTCATTCAATTGGATAATAAAGCATTGGACAATCAGCGTGAGTCAACGTGAGCTATTTTAGAAATAGATCAGAAGCGAGGACTCCCTGCATTACATGCAACTATTGCACGAGAGAAAAAGAACAGTATCGTCAAACGGTTGAGTGGATATCCGCTTAGAAATTAACCGATTGCTTCTTTGACTTGAATGAACAAGGAGGCATTTCCTATTAATGACAAGAAACGAAGGACAAGGCACAGTGCACCTGTATGCAATTTTTTTTTTTTTTCTTTTTGATTATCTGAAAGAAACTAGCAAATTTTTTTCTTATTTCTTTTAATTTTCAAAACATATATGTTTCATGTAAGCATGAGGTGTTTGGTTACATATAGAGAGAATGTAAGAGACACGTGCGGGGAGGAGGAAAAAAGAAGCAGCTGACAGTGATAGACCACGATGATGTTACTTTTAAATATGCGCGCAAGTAACGGGTTAATGATAACGCATATCAGCACAAAACGATGTTGCTAAGCGATCAGCATTTTTGTATGTATATCAATTTCTATTCTATATATTTCTCCACATTTTCCACAATATTGAACTAAACTATTTTTCTATTAAAAAATGTCTTTCATTTTTTTTTTTTTTTTGCCTACTTTCTACTTTTTCTATTTTATTTTTCATCGTCATCATTGTCGTCGTCTTTCTCAATGAAATCATTCACATGAATAAAACGTAACTGAAGCTCATATTTTATAGTTTTCAGAATAAACTTCCAGTTTTATAGTTCGCTATAAAAACGAAACAGTTGTGTTTTACAAATTATTATAAAACGCCTAAAGGCATTCTATATTGCACTTTAATGTATATTTACAGAACTATATAATTATATAATATTATAAATTTTATTCAGTATTTAATTGATAATAGTCAAGTATAATTGAATAAAATAAATTTTCTTTGAATAACTTTTAATTAAAAAAAAAAAAAGTCTCATTCTCAAATAAAAGATCTTGCTATAATAAATAAGACAGTATTCGCAAAGTGATTTGGAGAAAGTAGAAGAAGATATACATAATTTGAAATGTCTCGACAATTAAAATATTGATTAATAAAATACAAAAACTTTAATTAATTTTGACAACCGATTAATTATAATGCAGTGAAATATATATTTTTTCAAATTGAGTCTTTTTTCATATTAAAATTAAATTTTTTTTTATTTAACAGTGATGATGGATATTTTTATCGAATTTTCCTTTTTTTCAGAAATAATTTTTGATAAATAGTCGATTATTGGTTCTAATAAAGAAATTATTGGTTTGAATATAGTTTATTTAATTTAAATAAAAAAATTTGATAATAGCCAAGTAACCGATTATTTGAATGAAATAAATTTTTGTTGAGTGTAGAATAATAAAAAGCGCGAGATGATGAGATTTAGCGCTACATATATAGTTAAATGACCGCGAAAGATCAGTGACCAGTGACGGATGATGATTTCGCGCCTCAACTATATATGTATATATATATATATAAAGATTTAAAATCCACTCGATATTTCTTAATTATCATGAGGAGAGCGCCGCGTTCACTTAGGAGGATTCTTAATAGCTTTTCGAGAGGAGGCCTCTCTCTCTCTTTTTCTCTCATATATATATATAAGAGACCGAAACTTTGAGAGCGCGCAAGAGAACCCGCGCGTCATTTGAATGCGATGGAATGCTGGTTCCAAGGCGGCTCATCTGAAGTTGAGTTAGGTTCGATTGCTCAACCGCTCAAACAACTTGAGAGAGAAAGAGAGAGAGATAGTATGTATACCAAAGCACGGGGCACCTTAACATTAAATACGACGGTGTGATTCTTTGTGTGTATTTTATATATATATATATGCAACAAACATATACATAGGTACTTTAGATTATGTGTACCACATACTAACACAAAAAGAAAACTGCCACGACAGTGTGTTCGCCAGAAGCTTTCTATGCTGTCACACATTCCTGAATCAAATTAAAAAACAAACAGGCTACGTGCCAGCACGTTCATGCCTTCGAGGGTTCACTTTTCTGGGGTGTACAAAAATTATTTGGGAATTCAATTTTTGAAAAATTTCCCGCTATTCATCATTATAATTATAGATATTCAGAAAAATCAAATTACTTCAATGAAGAATAAAATTCAACATCAATTTCTCTATAATATAACACTAAGAAAATTCAATGAAGAAAGATAAGTGAAGAAACAAAAATGCAAAATTTGATGAAAATTTATCTAAAAATAGAAGGAATGTAACAAAGAGATTGATTACAGAGAAAAAGGGTCGATTTTAGGGACACGAACTTTCACCAAAAAAAAAAAAAAAAAGAAGAATATTTTTGTTAATATTCGGTTGAATGCTTTTGAAGAAGACAACTAGGTAGAAATCACGTCGACTTGAATCGAACTTGTAGAATCCATCTTTTCAATCCAAGTTCGGCCCCCTCGTTTCACCGCGTGTGTAGGTATATATACTTGCGGCCACAATATAAAGAGCAGAAGAAAGAAGAAGAAGAAGAAGAATCCTCTTCTCAGAATCGCACCATCAGATATGGCGTCTAGACTAAAGTAGCGCCACAGGACCCTGGTGGACATTGTGTTAACTGCTGTCCATATATTTCTGAAACCCTGAGAAAACTATAAAGAAAAAACAAAATCATCAGATCCTAAAAAAATTCCCTTTAAATTAGAAATATAAATCAAGATATCCAAATTTTTAATTAGTTTTCCAATTTTCTTCAACGTTGAAGTTATTTTTAATTTATTCATTTCAAGATTGCCTTATCTTTCGAAAGATATATGAAACTTCTGAGAATAATGAAGAAAAAAAAGAAAGAAAAAAAAAAAAAATTAAAATTTTTCGAGTTTATAATTTGATGGTGTCAAGGTTTGAGTATTGTCGTGCTTGAAAATTAAATACGTGCTAAAGAAAGCAAGTTTGAAGGTATATAAAGGCCTGGGTGAATGTTTTTGGTGGGGGCTTTGGAATGCGCGGCGCCTAGGGCTCGTTGGATTCCAGGGCCACACGTGCCCCCTGCTCCTCCCCCGCCACAAACCATTGCCAATAAACTTTGCCTCCGGGTAGTCGACGCAGAGAGCCGACCACCATGGAACTCATTCATGAGGCGCACTTCCTATACCACTATACATATATATATATATATGTAGACGATTCCACTTTGGATGATGCAAGAAGAAGTGTATGCTTGCTGCTACCATCTCTTGGTAAAATGTTCAGATTATAAGACGAAATCAAATTCTGATGATATGATGAAAAAAAAAATTTTTTTAATCTAAAACGAAAAAATTACAGTTAGCAAATTAATTAACAATTTGAAAGCTGTTGCTAAAAAAAAAAAAATTTCGAAAAAGAGAGAAATCGATCAATTTCGATTGAAAAAGAAGAGATCTTTCAGCTGAAAATTATTTTTATCCTGCGAGCATAGAAATTTTCTTTGATCATCAATTTCTTCATTTTTAATGAAAAAATGAACTTTAGAGAAAATTTTTATCCCGCGAAAAGGAAGCAAAATACCAAAAATTTCTAACGAATGATATATTTTCCCCTTTTTTTTTTTTTTTTTATTAAAAAGTGAAGAAAAGAACATCCAAAAGATTTTTGAAACTATATTCTACGGACAAATTTCTATAAAAAACGAACAAAGAATAATTAAAGAAAATTATCAATTTTATTCCACTGCTTAATTTTTTTTTTGTAGAAAGATAAGAATTTTAGACCGAGATAGAACTAAATTTTCATCAATATTGGAAAAAAAATCCTCTTAACATTTTATGTTTAGTAAAATATATACAAGAAAGAATGAAATATGAAAATGAAATATTTTCATCTTCACATCTCAAATAATAAATAATATTGATTAATGATTTGAAAAATAAGAGTTAAAATACCAATTTTTTCCCAAGGTGAGCACGTGTACTTCTTTTTTTTTTTAACGAGCCAAAGAAATGAGATTATTGTAATAATTACCGCAAGTGAATGTTCATAATGAGGCAATAATACCTGGTGTAATATGACGTTAATTGTTTTTTAATGAATAATAAATATTTTTAATGTACTCAACATTTTTTTAAAATGGTGTTATTTAAAAAGAAGAGTTTCTTTTTTTTTATCTAATTTCGATAAAAATAAAGTCAATATTTCGAAATTACTGTATATAGCTTCCTCATCGAGGAAATAAAAATTAGAATGAATTTTTTAAATATAGAATTTTCATCTCTTACCTTGCACTTTCAAATGTTGCTGAAACACTGCTTCCTATTGCTCCAAATCCAACACCAACAGCCAATCCTTCAGGAATGTTGTGTACCTTAAAAGAAAAATTAAATTATTAATTATAAAAAGTTTACATTATTAATTAATAAATTCTCAAATAGGTAATCAATTTAAAAATAATTTTTTCTAAAGTAATAAATTGTTAGAAATTTAGATTCAGTGTAAAGGAATTTTTAAATTAAAAGAAATTAAAATATAATTGATCTGAATGTCATTGTTTTACAATTGACGATTTTTTTTTTTGGTCTTAACTAAAGAGTTTACCAGAGGGCAAAAGTTTTTTTATTAACTGAAATTGGACAGCCATTTAAAATCATTATTCACTCCTACTTTAATTTCAATCTGTTATATTATATCATTGATAAAAAAAAAAATACTCACGGTGATTGCAATAACCAACAGTAATATTCTTCTCCATTGATTATTTTTGGATTCATTTCCAGGATCCTCGTAGAGTGTTCCAACTTCTCCCGATTCATTTGGTCTTTGAATACCACTTGTTGGTCTTCTTCTTGTACTCTGTTCATAAAATCCTGTAAAAAAATTGTCATTCATTGTTAAAAATTGTCCACTTCTTAATTCGAAAAAAAAAATAAAAATAAAAATGATCTCAACACGCGCACACTCCTCAATTAATTCAAGCAGAACATTTAAACTAATTTTTTTCTGTCAATTTCGTTTTTTTTGTTAATAATCATATTACCAATAATCCAGCTTACGAAGTGAAACGGAAGACACTTATCTTTTTATAAGTAAAAAAGTATGCATTTTTTTTCTGCAGGCATGAGTAACAAGATCAGTCAAATTCTTTCACAGTTATTTGAATATTTAGAAAATTAATTACCTATGGAATAATTCTCCTTATATCTCTAGAGGAAATTTAATGTATTTCCTGATTTTTACTTTTTTTTTCAAAAAAGGCAAAATTACAAATGTCATTTCAAGGTTTGTTTGCACTATTTTCTACAAGGTTTATGTGATTTTAATTTGTGTCACTGGTTATTGTTAAACGAAGCTTTAAAGGCGCCAATAGAATATGCAATTGTTAGAATAAATTAAGTGTCATGCAATTTTCGTATACACGAGATCAAAACGGTAAAATTGCATGCATTATCCTGACCAATTATTTAAGAAATTAAATCTCATCAACCAGAAAAATTTTTTTTTGGTAATTTTATCAACAATTAAATATAAAACAAATTATCATCAAACATATTTTCGTCGCATTGGCAGATTGCAAAAAAATAAGTACCTTCATTTAATATTCTCTAAATTAGAAAGAAAATTAGAAAAACATTTTTTATACATAAAAACATTTCTTTTATACTATTTCTTTGTATGTTATAAAATTCGTTTTCATTTTTAAATAAAGAAAAATATAATTCCAACAATAGAAAGTACTTATTTTTGGAAATCTGCAAAAATATAAAATCAAAGAGGGGCGAGTGTACACCGACGTTTATTTTATAACAACTGATATCATTGTTCAAGCCTACAGTAGAAATTTTTGTTTGTTTTACCAATAGACAAAAAAAAAAGAATTATTTTTGCAATACCATCGATTGTGGTTGACTCAATATGCGAGTACTTATTGCGGCCAGAAATATGCTTTTCACTAACTAGTTGGTTATCGTCTAAGTCCTCGTCACTCTTTAGTTTTGCAAGAGTCTTGCTTCTTTGTTTCGTACCGACTGATTGCATTGCTAAAAGCACATTGGGGGACTGAATGCCAAGGATGGATATCAACACGTCCGTTCCATAAACAAAAGCCGCGCCAAGAAGAAATCCAATGCCAACAGGTACAAATGCAAATTCTCCCTCAGCTCCATATAATTTGCTCTCTTTTGCCATTTCAATTGCTGGTGACAATAGCGACCAATAACTTGCTGCTATCATAACGCCAGCGGCAAATCCAAGACTGGAATCCAGAAGTTTACGCTGAAATGAAAAAAAAATCTAATTAATAAAATTTAATTTTTCATTTATTTTAATATTAATTTTTTTATCGTTTATTAAATTTTAATAATTCAGTATTTTTATTAAATTTTTTTTCCTCTATTTTCTGGATCTTTGATCTGATTTGTTTGAATGATTTTAGAACTCTAAAAAGAATAATATCGACTTTTTTTACAAACAAGGTTACGATATTTAGTGCATTAGATGTTAAACAAGGTTCCAATAAAGTCAATGAATAGAAACATAAAAATAAAAAATAGAATATTATATTTAATCTAATCTAGTGTTTCAACGATTCATAGAAAAAAAAGAGAAAAATTACATCACTGATAAATTCTTATATTTTGTCAATTCTGCGCAAAATCTAATCATTATCTATTTGAATAATATTTTTTTAAAATTAATTTCCAAGACAGGGGAATTTTTAACATAATAATATTGATTTAATGTTTATTTGAGATGTTAATATTTAAAATAAAGATTCTCATATACAAGAGTTAGAAATAATTTTTTTTTTTTTTTTAGGAAAATAAATAATAAAATATAAATACAGTTCCCTAAGATTCAATTAAAATTGGTGTCAAGGTACACACTCAATAATGAATTACGATGAAGTGTTAACATTTTAAGTTTTATGATGTCAAAGTATGACATTAAAAAGTGCAATAAATTCACACAAAGGAAGAAATGCGTATTATTATATTGTTGAAAAGTCCTTAGATACTCTTAACTAAAATTAAATAATAAGCAGTAAATTTAGATTATTAAATTAAAAATCGCTTTTAAAAATAGACAATAAAATTTTATTTCGTTTATATTCTTTTAATGAATCATTTAGGTAATATTAAAGAATTCCTTAAAAGTTCAGATAATCCTGCTAAATTATTTTCTTTAACTTATATGAAAAAATTAATTTCCTATTTTCTTCAAATGTTTTGCAATTATGAAATAAGATAGAGAAACAAGAAAAAAATCTAAAACATACTAAATGTTATTAAAATGAAAAAAAAAAAAAAAATAATTTCCACATGCACTTTATATTATTTTGATCGTGGAGAGATAACGCATTTCTTTGAAACTAAAAGGAGAAGAAATTAATCTCCGTTTTACCTGGCTGTCAATTTCCTTATTTTTAGAGATATTATTAGAAAGTATTTCATATCAGTGAGCTAACCAGCGGAAATTAATCAAATATTGTATTTGAATTAACACATTTATCGTACACGTGAATCACAAAAGTGAGCAAGAAAAAAAAATCACAAGTTGAATCGTGAAATGTTTTTAACATCATAAATCTTTGCCAATTAGTATTGTTAATTTAAATTCTTTATTTTGATGAATAAAAAAAGAATGATAATAATATATGAATATCGAAAACATATGTTTAATTTTCAAAATAATTTGATTTTTCATTGACTTTTTTTAAAAAATCATATTTACATTCTTAATTGTTTAATAATAATAATGATATTTGAACTTTAAATTATTACACTAAAAAGTTCTGATAAAATTTTTCTTAGTCATGCATCTTATCTACAAAATTTAATACATATTGAAGTAAATTTGAAACAAATTCCCAATCACATTCTATTGTTCTCTAAATTAAATAAACTAAAAGTTTTCATTTATAATTGTATTGCAAACAAATTTATTGTTGATAAATAAATTTTACTTGACCTAAAGAACTCTGACAAATAAATTCTATACCAAATAAATATTTATTTGGTATTTTAACAAAATTTATTCTTTTTCTCAGTTAAGTATTAAAGATACATTGAAGATTAATTAATTTTAAATTAAAAAATAAATATAAAATAATTAAATACCTAAAATAAATTAAAAAATAAAATAATGACTCGACAAAGAAATAAAAATTTTTTTTCAATTTTTTTTAATATACATTTATAAAATTGCCAAAACATGAAATAAAGATATTGTTTTGTTTATAGCAGTAATTATTATTCAATTATATATATATTATGTTATGATTAAAAGATAAGATAAAAAAAAAGAAATATCTTACGTGTTTTCCCCTAATGAAAATGACCAAGGCAGCACCTAAAGCTGTTAAACCCCAGGTAAATAAAGTACCTAATAGGGTTTGAGTAATTGGTGCGTATCCTTTCAGCATGATTGTTTCTTTAATGAAAAATTATATTCTGGATTCCTGGTGATACTACTGTTTACCCTCAAAGCGAATTGAAAGAAACTGATTTGCGAATTCTCGTTGACGTGCACTCAGTCCCCCTTATCTCAGCTGCCACCACCATATCACCATTATTATTATTTCCACTCAAATACAATTGACGATAACCCTGCACCTGCTTCAAGTTCCCTTGACATTGTATATATGATGCAATGAGTATAATGAACTCGATAATTTTCAGCTTTCATTAATTATTTACAAATTATACGATTGATGCGATAACCCCTCCACTATATACGATAGATTCACTCACACTTTTTTTCGTTTTGCATTCAACAAGTTTATTATTTTTCAATGTTTATGCAAAAAGAGGTAGAAATATACACAATTTATTTAATTGCAATGGCAAGAATTTCATACAATCACCTCTCGACAATGGGGTTTTGATAGATTATCATCGTTATCACAATAATTCACTTATTTCCTGTTTTGTTTCAAGCAGATTGATTCATTTTCTAATTGTTGAAATGTAGATTTATTATTATATGATGCCCGGGAATGGAATTTATAATTAAACTTGTAGTAATTATAAACTTTAAATGCGCGTATATAGATAATTTGACAGCCGCCTTCGCCTATCTAATACAACTTAACCTCAAATTTCTGACGTGGCGCGTCAGATAGCAGACGACGCAGAGAAAATGACATTTTAAAAATGGCGTCTGCTTCGGTAGGTGTCTCGTGTTTTTTGTGATTATTTTGGTGTTTAATTTTTACAACTTTTCATATCTTTTTCTATTTTTGTTTATTACAAATCACGAGACATTCAGACATCCTGTTGTTAAAAGCTATTAAAAAATTGATAGCTTTTTTCCACGTCCTGGAAAGCTGCTGTTCGCTATTGCATGTGACGTGTATGTATGCGTTATTTTTTTGACGGGATTTTTTGACAGTTCATTAATTATTTATTAGTTAAGAAAAAAGTATTTTAATTTATCGAATATTAACGTGATTTATATTATATCGAAACATTACAAATGAATAATATATATATTTTTTTTAATTTTATTATTGATGAAGATAACCTATTTTCAACACGGGTGTATTTTATTGATTTTTAAGCCATCAAATGTGACTATTTATTTTTATTGTTTTAATAGTATATTAAACTTCTTTTTAAAATAGATTTACTTTCTAGCACATTTTATATTTGCTTGACATTTGCACAGCTTGTGTAATATCTTTGATTTATTTTGTATAGAAAAATGAAATTAATTATCGTTATTATAATTAAAATTTGGAATTTAGGTACCTTTACTCATGGATGACGATACGATAGCATTTGGGGAGGAGGATGAGGCGACACAAAATAAATTTAAGTAAGAATTGTGTAAATTAATAATAATAATAATTGTTGATTAGTTTGAAATTATTGGGATTTTTTTTTTCTTATTATAATTTTTCTTATTCTTTTTCAGACAT
This sequence comes from Leptopilina boulardi, assembly GCF_019393585.1. NCBI lineage: Eukaryota > Metazoa > Arthropoda > Insecta > Hymenoptera > Figitidae > Leptopilina > Leptopilina boulardi. The sequence goes on along the minus strand of NW_026137947.1, from coordinate 855,395 downwards.
CCTTACGTTACAATATTTCATTTGGCATTCAGGATTACGGCCCTTGTTGTTTACTTATTTTATGGAGTGTATTCAGATAGTTTTATAGCAGGTTTCGTTTTAGTTATGCTTCTTCTTTCAATGGATTTTTGGACTGTGAAAAATATAACAGGAAGACTGATGGTTGGTTTAAGATGGTGGAATTATGTGGACGACGAAGGAAAAAGTCATTGGATTTTCGAATCGAGAAAGGTTTCATTTGATTTTTAAATTTCTATTATTAATGATAACTTTTTTCATACAATTCATTATATTTCCTATGAATGAAAATGTAATTGTATTAAACGAGATGTCTGCCATATGCCCTGTGTGTTTCAGGGTTCACAACAGAATCGATTACATGATTCCGAAGTGCGAATATTTTGGCTCGCATTAATACTCTGTCCTTTAATTTGGGCTCTTTTCTTTTTTGTCACATTATTTGGATTTAAATTCAAGTGGATGCTATTGACAATTATGGCACTTGTTCTTAATGGTGCCAATCTTTATGGTTACGTGAAATGTAAAATGGGTGGAGATAAAAATATTTCTTCAGCGACAAGCGAATTTCTCAGGAAACAAGTTTTACAAAATGTATGTTCTGTGAATAATCAATTTTATTTTATTTTTATTTTGTAAAATAATTAAATTTGAAAGGCTTAATTAAATTATAATTAACAGTAAAATAATTGTTTACAGATGGCGTCAATGATGACAAAGAGTCCTCAGACAACAAATCCAAATCAATCTGGAAATATAATTTAAGAAGAAATGTGATCGATATAATAATCGTAAATTGAATATAATATCTATCGTTAAGTGAATTGTAAATACATGCCCAATAGACTTTTTTCAATTCAAAAGAATTAATAATAAAGTGAACACTTTGTTGTGTAAATTCAAGGCAAAAATAATTTTATTCAGAATATATTAATTATTATTATAATTTACTATCTTTTTTATTTTTAAAAAAAAAGTAATAAAAAGATTTATTAATATTTCATTCTTATTGTTAATTTTTTAAATGCTAAAAAAATTATTCTTTAAAAAATTTATCAATTCATTTCTAAATCAAAAAATTGATTTATTTAATGAGATAAGGGAGTCGAAAAAATGATTGATACGTTAATTACTAGTTTATTGATGCCATACGGCAATACATATTGTACAATGCAGTGTCAACAGTCTTCTAATACGCAGTATTTATGATAATTTTTTTTTTCTTCGTAATTGATAACATTTTATTTACTACTCCTGCTCTAAATCATTTTATTCCATTCCGGAAGAAAGTATCACAAAATAATTTCTCCATCTCATTCGCTTATCTACTCGTGACGATTTCGTTTCTGTTTCGTTCTACATTTTACAAGTCATTCCTTCTAAGCTTGTACTGCAGTCATTTGAATCTCATTTTTATGAATTTTAGAACTATACAATGTGTGCGTGGACATAATTTGCGAATGAGTTAAAAAAAAACGTAAATATATTTTAATAAAACTCGACAGTAGATCGAATGTTTAAAAAAATTATTCCTCTTTTTATGAAACGAATACAGTGCAAATCTTTTTAAATTTATGGACTCTAATTTTTAGTTTAAATTAAAAAAAAAATAGTAAAAGATATGTCTTTCAAAAGAAAGAAAATATGAATTAAAATAAGTAAAATAAAAGAATAAAATAATATTGGTGAAGAAATAAATATAGAAAATTTTTAAAATAATTAAATTAAATTAAAGAATTTATAGATTTAATATTTTTGCAATGAACATGAAATTTGGAATAGTATGCACTCAATCACAAATTTTTAATGTGTTTTAAGGAATTTATTTGTCACAAATTCTGAACATATGGGACACAAAAAACTTAAAGCTACGCATTAATGAAGAATTACAATTTTTAAATATAAAATAATACAATTCATCAGTTCCTTTTTTTCCACTTATGTTATATACAATTTTCGATTTTTCGATGATTCAATTTACAGAAAGAAATAAAAGAATTAATTTACACAAATTTCTAAACGGCAAATATAAAATTTTTTTTTTTTTACCTAAATTTAGTACCTATTTAATTTTAAATTACTAATTTTGTTCCAATACAGTCTGACAATAATAATAGTAATAATAATACAAATAATATATAGTAATAGTAATACAAATAATATAAATCTCTGCGTAAAAATAGTCTTGTTTAGAAAAATCTTAATACAAAATAATAAAATAAATGCAGTTTGTTTTAAGTGTTATATTCGATCTACTGTCACAATTACTCAATTTTAAATATAAGAAGTAAATTAAATAAAATAAAAAAAAAAATGAGAAACTAATATTCTCATATAGCTAAAAAATGAAAAGCATCTAAAAAAGTAGTTTGCAAGTTGATTTGTAAAAATGTATAAAAAAGACAATGTTACAAAGTATAAAAATTGTATGAGGCTTTTTATTTAAACATCATGTGTCTTAAAGTTTTTTTCTAAATTTGTTATTTTTCTTTGTTTATTGTGAAAAAGTAAACATTTTATTATTTAAATGAATTATTTAAATTTGTTTAACTGAATTCTTTAATTGTTTAATTAAATTTTTTTATTTATTAATTAAATTATTTAATTAGTTTATAATAAATATAAAATTTTAATAAAAATAATAATAAATTATTTTTGCATAAAAAAACTTTTAAAAAAGCAGGAGAAAATATTAAAAATTCTTTTAATGTAAATTCAGACAAAAATTACAAGAAAAATGTTAAAATTAAAAGCCACATACACAAAATGATGTCTAAATATTTTTAAGTAAAATCTGGGGTTCTAGATTATTAAAATTTACTTATATATACCGATAGCATGGAAAATATTCACATGCCACTAAATCGTGTTTGCTCTCTCTCTCTCTCTCTTTCTTTCTCTCATCTCTTCAGAATAATATTTATAATAATATATATCTATGTATATATTATTTTTCTTATATAATATTTATAATGTTGTTAATGACAGATGGTGCTTTTATTTACACACAATTGTAAATTCCTGACCCTCATTGTATTAATAAAATAATGGAATGATTGTTAAAGTACAATAGGTGCACCGAAAAAAAACTATATATATATATAAATAGAAAAAATAAAAATGAGAATAAAATATTGATAACAGTGTAGTAAAAATAATATAGATCACTGGTGCTTATTAGTTGTGCCAAGAAAATATCAAAAATAAAAAAAAATTTGCTTATTGCTTTCGTCACATTATACTTATGACACTCTATACAATAGTCGAGGCAGTTTGTACCTTTTTATGAATAGTTTATCAAAGAAATGTACAATACGGTACAAATATGTACTCGTAAAAATCGGAGGACATAAATAAGCGTGAGCTTATTGTCATTACAGACCGAAGAATTAATGTACAAAGTTTTAACTAGATTGTATTCGAATACTTACACTATTTAGTCAAAAATTTATTTAGTTTCAATATAATTTTTTTCCATATTTTTGTTATTCTCTTGGTCTCTGTTAATGCATTTATAATAAATTCCGCTAACTTTTAAATACAAGGGGACATTTTTGTACATAGATAGCGGAAGTGATAATTGTTTACAAGATACAAAATAAGAGTGAGAAAGAATTTTTTTTGGAGCAATTTGTATTTTTAGGAGAGTTAAAAGAAATTTTATTTTTATATTACTTAAATTCACTCGAATAAAAGAATGTATTTTAAATAAAAATTTTAAATTATATTTAATTTAAATTTCAAGTTTAGTATTATACATTTTTATTATTTTCAATTTTTATTTATTTTCTCTTTGTGTTAAGTACGGTAATAAATTTTGTACTTATTCTTAGTATTTTTTTTTTTTTAGTTTTGTTCTTTTTTGTGTACTCATACATAAATGAAAATATTTTTATTCTTTTTTTTCATGAAAATAAATTTGAAATTGAGACAACAATTTTTTAAACATAGTACAAATTGCTCCGGAAAATATAAATGAACGAAAAAGAAAGAAAGAAATGAAAAAGGTTGAAGTGCGACTTTGTACATGTGATTTTCTTTTTCTCGAGGGCGCAGGTCAACAGTACGTGATTTCAACATTCAGTATCTCTATATATAAACTATTTTTTTTCCACACGTACCTGATATCATTCAAAAGGAAATGAATCCTTTCATTCATTAATTCGCATAAACTTCACATTCCTAATGGCATCTCTTAAACTATGCTTACAACAGTTTTTTTTTCTTTTTAGTTACGCTCTAATTAAAATAATAGTTTTTAGGTATTGAGAAGTTCCCTTATCGTGCACATTGGATATGGCATTTTAACAGTTGTCAAGGTTTGGCAGTATGGCAATTTTCTTGTCAGTGAAAAAAGGTCACGTCTCCTTTTGTCATTTTTTTTTTTCATTAAATATATTATTATGTCAATATAATTTTTTCCCTTTGAAATGAAATTTTTTTTTACCTATAAACTACAAGTAAAAGCACTTGTAGTAAATTGAGCTTTGATATGAAGCTCTTGACTTGATTTATATGTTATTTCGAAAAAAAACATGTACTCTACGGGGTAAAATATGCCTGATGGGCATTATACAAAATGTTAACAGAGAGTCATGTTTTATTTTTTGTTTTTGCTTATCCTAGATAGTCGTTATTGAAGGAAGCACACATCTGTATTGAGTATTTAAGAGTTTGATCAGTGCCAATGATTTCTTTCATTGAAAAACAGTATACGAAAGAGGCACGAGAATCTAGGGTTTTTGGAACCTTTTTAATTTTTTTTTTTTTTTTTTTTTTTTTGATAGGAACGTAATATTGGAAGGCTTGAAGCTCGAAATTTGAAAATAGAAAAGCTTCGAATCTTCAAATATTTCTCTTTGGACAAAAGCCCTTTTATCCGAATTTTATCAAGAAGAGAAAATGGTAATTCGACTATTTTTTTTGAAAAGACTATAGCTAAGTTGAGAAGAAGTTCCAAAAATTTGTTTTAAATTAGAAAAGTGTAAATTCAAGTCAACAATTATATCGATATGTTTAGCGTAACGTTATACGCTTTATTATTATTTTTTTTTATCTAAATCACTCAATTTGTCTAATTTCGATTTCTATTATGCGCCGAAAGAAAACAATCACTATAATTGAGACGGAGAATATTGTGGCTTTTTTTTTGTTTGTCACATTTATCGGTTTTTCGATTATTTTTCGCTTTAGGACACTGGGAGTCAAATGAACACATTTTGTCTTCAGATTGTACTCGAGTTTTGCTGAGAGATTATTCATTTTCCTGTTTCTCAATGCGCCTTCGTGTTATATATTTTTTGTTCATTATCGGCAGTTTCATTATTTCTTTTCTTTTTTTTTGGAACCATTTCATTTGCTTTTCTTGAATATTGATAAATACTAACTTCTTAACACGGATATTGACTGGCTTTTGTTCGTATTAGAGGAAAGACAAGCTATACATACACACATACACAATTCATCTTACGAAATTAAACCCGTCGTACTTTTGCTCTCTCTCCAATATCTCGATTTCTTCTCTCACCTCTATCCCTCGGCACCTCCCTAGTCTCGCGAATTTCCGCTTGTCAGTTGGCGTAGTGATCGAAAGAACCTAAATATTCCAGACTAGCACGATAGCAGAATTGATATTGATCCTGAAATTTAAATTATTTATTTTATTCTCATATCAATCGATTTTGAATTAAAAAAGGAAAAAAAAGAAATTACCTCAGTTTGAACCATTGCCGGACGTTGTGTACGCAATATTCTAACAGTTTGGAAAATATCGACAACACCCTCGTATTGCATTCTCTCTAAAACAATGCTGAGAGTAATGAAAACTCCAGTTCTTCCAACACCTGCACTACAATGAACAGTGATAGGACCATCCTGACCAAATTGCTCCTTTGTTTTGTGTACTTGACCAATAAAGTCAATAAATCCATCTCCTGATTTGGGTACACCCTGTTCGGGCCAATCGATAAATTGAAATTGTCTCACTGTACGACTTGCGCCATCCCTTGCATCAGTTACTTTAAATTCACGTAAAATATATTGTGGCATATTATATTCAGCAATTGGATCAACAACAAAACATTGATATCGAATTGATCGATCGGACGGCCAATACTGATGGCATTTTTCTCTACCCATTTCTTTTAATTTTGTCAACATTACGACAATTGTTGAATTATGCTCCCAAAGCATACGCCAAAAATCATCAGTTGTATCTTTCAATGGACCCTGAGTGGCAATATAAGCGCTACGATAACGATAGCCGTCAATTAAACTTGCATTTATATAATCTGAACCCTCAATATTGCGTTGTGGCTGTAAACAAACACGTGTACATTCATAAGGCAAAATGTGAACCAAACGATTTTTATGTTTGTTACATGGTAAATTGGCCGATATAAATCGTGTCGAGTCTGCCTTGATGTTTGATAATTTTTTAAATTCTAATTCCATACCCGTGATAATATCAATTTCAGGTTGCATTAATTTTTGTATGTGGGAATGTAAATTTCTCGCTGGTACTTCAGTATTACCACAAATAACAGCTTCAAGTAATGCATCGTGAATGAAGATATATTGATCCTCAGTTTGTACCATATAATTTCTTTGTGCTCGCAAACATGTCACATGTCCATAAATATCAATCATTTTCTCATGCCTAATTCTCTCGAGCATTGAATCAATGACAATAAAACAACCCGTACGTCCAACACCGGCGCTACAATGAACAACCATTGGTCCACTGTCAGATGGATTTAGTGCTTTAACACGACGTAAAAATTGAAGAAATGGTGCAGGATGCTCTGGTACACCATGATCAGGCCATGCGGTAAATTGTAATTGTTTAATTTCCCTTCTCTCCGAATATCCATTGCGACATATTTGAAATGTTCTAATACAATAGGTTGCCAATTCTTGTACATCACTTATTGACACTGTCATTTGTCCATAAGTTTCTGCGCCTCTTGTTGGCCAATATTGATCGCATTTAATTCTCGTTCTCTCCTCAAGTTTTGTCATCATGACAATTGTATTTGATCTTAATTCCCAGCACATTCGCCAAAAATCAGCAAATGTCTCTTGCAATGGTCCTTGCGTTGCCACATATGCATTTTGTTTTCGATAACCATCACAATAATTTGCATTAATATAATCCGAGCCGGGTATACCATCGATTGTCTGAAGAATTACACGCGAATGATCATAGGCAATTACGTTTGCATAACGATTTTTCGATGTATTCACCTCCATATTTGAATGATCCCATGTGAATTGTTGACCAGGTTCTATTGATTCGTATTCTTGGCTAAATTTAAGATTGTCATTTGCCTTCAGTCGTTCAATATGATTGCCCAATTCGCTTATTGGAATTGGTGGATGTGACATCATGCCAGGTGTTTGGAAATTTAATCGACGCATTTCCACTGGATCGGAGGGCGCTGGATTTGAACTCATATCGGCAGCCATCAATGGTCGTGTGACTGCCGCTTGATCTGGTGTTTTGCACGGTTGTCTTCGACTAGAAAAATAAAATTAAGATTGAAATGGATAAAATTAATAGGAATTTATTTTTTCTACTTACTGTTTGACAACAAATAGAAGAACAAGACACACGCAAACCATTAAGGCTGCAATTATTGGACCAATCACCCACACCATTCCAGGTTCTTGACCGCTTGTTTTTACTGAAACTTCGGGATTTCCTTCGCCAGGATTGTCTATATTGGATGGTCGAAGTGGAGGATCACCAGGAGGTACTTTTCTCATATTTAATGATAAATATTCCGAGAATGGTGACGATGTGTAAAGATGCTGTAAAAGAAAATTTTATATAAAAAACGACGTTTTAAAATTATTTTTATAATTTATTAGATTAATTTATGTTAAATATGTGAAAAAAAAAAATTGTGCGTACCCTTCGTGGAGTGTCGACAACAGCACGTACAAATACCCTGTACCTTTTGTTTTTATCCAATATTTTATTCGTATAACCATCATAAAGATCTCCATTCCCCAAATAAAAAGTATAGGGAGTCGATCTTTGGGGGAATTTAGCAGCAATGTAAGGCGGATTCTCTTTATCTTTAGCATTTTTGCCCGAAATCATATCCTCAGTTAATGCATCGGGTTCAATATTTGAATATGTCGAATTTTCAGGAACAACAACTAAATAGGAATGTGAAATGGGTCCATATTCTTCCGAAGCCGATGGTAATATCACTTGAATTTCATCATTATAAACACCATAAAAATCTGGTTTCACCATTGGTTTTGGTGCTGCCATTTGTGTTGTGACTGTTATTCTCGCTGGTGGTCGATATGAATTATCAGGAGGCACTGCAGTCACATTAACATTATATGTTGTAAATGGTTGTAGATCATCAATTATCACCGTTGTTGTATGATGATCTAAAACTTTTTCTTTACGAGGGACAATTTGCGTACGTCCCTGTCCCTGTGAATCAACAAAAGTTTTAACTGCATCAAATGAAACTTTATAATTTTCGGGATTCAGTCTTATGGGCGGTGTCCAGGAGAGTGTCATCGAGTGTGTTGATGTCTCAGGTGCTCTTAAATTCAATGGCACATCGTCAGGTTTTACTTTTACTGTTTTCTTTTCACTGAGACGACCAAGACCCGTTTTATGTCGTGCTGCAACTGCCACTGCATATTCAGCATATTTTTCCAAATTTACAAGATCTGCTGATTCTGTCAAGCCCACGGATTTTTGTTTCCATTCATCGAGATCGGCAACTGCTGTCATTGTGTAAAAAATTTGATAACCAATTATTTTACCACGACTTGGTACTGGCTCCCACCAGACTTCAACACTTGATTCTGATGTTGCAACGGCTTTTACATTCATTGGCGCACGTCCAATATCTTTTTCGGTGACAATGGTAATTTTCTCAGAAAATGGTCCACTACCACGTTGTGTATGTGCTTTAACATGAAATACATATTCGGTGTTTTCTTCGAGATTTGTAAATACGGCACGCGTACTTGTTGTATTACGATCAACAATTGTACTGTGATCATTTTTCTTGTGAAATTGTACATCGTAATTTGTGATACGACCATTTTTATGTTGTTGCAATGGTTCACTCCAAGTCACGCAAACTGTGTCGGGAGTTTGAAAGTGAAACGATAAATTTGTCGGTGGTCCGGATGGTTCACTTTCAGGACTTGCCCAATATTGCACAGCTTCCTGTCCAAATCCAATGTGATTTTTTCCAGCAACTCGAAATTCGTAGTCCACACCTCGTTCAACTTTGGAAATAAATTTCAATTATTATTATTATTTTTTTTTTCGCTCTATTAAGTTTTATAGAAACTATTCAATTGAATATAATAAATTATTAAAATTTTGGGAATTTGAAACTAGAATGTAAATAAATATTTTGTGAAATTTTTCAAATACTCACTGAGATCTGTTATTTTGAAATTTTTCTGTTCAGTTGGAAGAATAACTTCCCGAAGATTTTGTCCTTTTATTCCATATTTGACTCTGTAATTTTTTAATTCTCCATAAGTTTGTTGAGGTACGTCCCAACTTAATTCTAATGTTGTTGGATCATCTCTATGAGTTAATCTGAAGAAAAATAAATATAATTTTCATAATAATAGATTGATTTTAATTATTTTATTTTATTAATTATTTATTTATCCTGAATTTTTATAAATTAAATTAATTAAAAATTTTTTTTTTTTTAATGAATTTTTATATGTAAATATATACTAACTTTATCATCAGTTCCGGCCTGTGAGGAACACCGCCGGGAGTTTTGATTTCAACAGGACTTGAACGATTTCCATCCCCTTTTCTTGTCAGTGCAGCAACTTGAATTGTATATTTAGTGTCAGGCTGAAGACCCGTTATATTCGCTTCTAAAATGCCTTGATCCTGAATGTTAACTTGCATTGGCTCGTTGAGAAGATCTTTATTCTAAAGTAGACGGCATGAAATTAATTCAGACGCAAAAACATATATAAAGCAATGAATAATGCCAAAAGTTTCATTCAAAAATTTATGATTTTAATTCGTTTACAAAAACAAATTGAAAAAATAAAAAAAAAAAGGAAAAATAATTAAATATTTCACATAGTTGATGGAATACATTTTTTCATAAAAAATGATTCGAAAAAAAATCGATGAAAATTAAATTTATACATAACATTGGAAGTTTTTTTTTTTTAATTTCTTTTTATTGCCAATCAAATGCATTGTACGAATTTTTCACCGGAAACATTTCTATTACGTTCCCGTTTATTGCATTCCAACATTCTTTGAGATATATATTTTTTCTTTCACAATTTCATGAATAGAAAAAATTATTTATTTTGTTTATTTATTGAAAAGAATCAAATTTCTTTCAATGTTAATTAATAATACAGCAAATACATTGGAATAAAAAGCAAATTAAGAAAATGTATTCAAAAAAAAAAAATTAAATAATTAAAATTTATGAATTTTAATTAAAAAAAAATTGTTTTAATTTAATTTAAAAATTTATTTATAAAAATATTGAAAACAATTTTTTGAATTAAGAGAAATTTTGTAAAATTTTTATTTGTTTCGACTTGACTGAAAAGTGAAAATGAAATTTTACCGACCTTTTCACTAACTTCCTGTATATGAATGTGATACCCTCGAATTACTCCATTTTGATCCTTTGATTTCGGTGGCTTCCATACAACATGGATGGATGAAGAATTAATGGGCGTTGCTCTGACATCCTGAGGATCTCCTGGCACTGTAACGTAACTCAATGTTACATTGAATTCTTTATGTCCTCAATTTACTACTCAAACATACAATTACACAATTCACACATTCTCACATTCATTCTAACTTCAACTGAAAGGATTTTTTTTTTTTTTCAGAAACAATAAAGTGCAAAAATTTTTTGGATCGATGTGCTGAAAATAACAAAAAAATTTGAAAATTAAACTTATATATAATTTATAAATTAAAATATACTTATAAACTAAGAACTTAATTGCTATTAAGAAATGTAATTTAATTTTATCAGGTAATTAATTTTTTAATTACGAAAAAAAAAAAATTTGTCAACGAAATTTGTATATAGATATAAAATATAATTTTTAAGTTTTTTAGTAAGAAAAAAAAATTATTTACAAGTAAAAAAATTAGTTTTTAAGTGAATAAATTAATTTTCCGATAAAAATCAAAATTTGCAAAAAAATTATAGTTTTCATTTAAAAAAAAAAAAAAAAAAACATTCTCTACTGCAGGCGCTGCTTTAATTTGAACATAGATTTAATTATTCTGATAATGATAACTATGATCAATTTAATTTCAGTTCCCAGTAGAAATATTTAATAGCTGCAAAGAATAATAATTTAATAATAATGAGAATTTGAAATTCAAATATAGAAATAGAAAAGAAAAAAGAAAATTAAATGCAAAAACAGAATATTAAAAATGAGAAATAAGAGAAAAGGAAATAAAATGAAAAAGGAAGAATATAGAGAAAAACAGAAATAGAAAAAAATGATAATAGAGGAAATGGAATAAAAAAAAAGAACAAGCAATCACTCGCACACAACTCTTTTTTTTATCTAAAACGTTTATACGAGAACAAGAATCGTCTTACGTCACACTCTACGTCCCTAACACGAAATATCCTCCATTTGAATACCAATAATTTTTCTTTTGTATCATCTGCTTTCTTTTTCTTTTTTTTTTTCTCGCGTCTTAAAAATCGCAGAAGGCTTGAAACACGATAAGGGCGGCATTATTGGAGAGTCCATGATGAATTAGAAAAAAAATTTTTTTTTTCCTTTTTTTTATTACATATCTACATATAAGTGTCGAGGTATATAAGGAATAAAAAAGCTGTGCTTAAAAAAAACAAAGCAACATACAAATCGCCGTCATATTTTAATAATAATAATTGAAAAAATTTGTGCTCATATATTTGGGAATTCAAAACAGAGTGTGGATTTAAAAAAAAAATTCTATTCCGCATATTTACAAAAGCGGAGGCTGACATAGTAATATTAATGATAATAATTAAAAAAAAAAGTAAATAATTACTTAAAAATTAATAGCATACATGTGTCATGGACAGTCCAGTATCCGACGTACAAAAAAAAAAAAGGAGTCGCGTGTAAAAAATCGTAGAAAAAAAAATATTTTTATTTTTGCAACATATAGAGATCAATATAATAATGAAAAATAAAAAATTCAACACTGCCTATCTACGTTCGAGGAAAAAGATCATTACAGCTGCTACTATAGAGTTTCGCTCGTGTTTTGTAAACAAATACCCCACTGTAAAAAATCATAAATTTTTTTTAATTTTTTTAATTTAAATATATTTTATGATTGGAATTTAAATTTTTCTCGTTAGGAAAAAATTGAATTATTATTTTTTTTTAATGCAATAAAAAATAAATTATTAAAATTTTAAATATTCTCTTTTTTAAAAAAAAAAATTTTTTTTTAACAATATAAAAATCATGATTATTACAGCAGGGTAAGATAAAATGCAAATTGAAGTATATAAAATGAAAATTCACACGCCTGGCAAAAAGGTATCAAACTGTGTACAACCGTAAAAATACTGTTCTACAAAATAAAAAAACACCCATCATAGCGAATTGTCTGCTTTATCAAAAAAAAAAAAAAAAAAAAAAAATTATATATATAATATAGAGTATAACAAAATGATACACTAGCAACGCGTTTCCTACAGTAGTGTTTCGTATATATATATATAGGATATAAAATGGTCAGCAAAAAATATATAATTAATATTGAATTTTCATATTATTATAAGACGAGTTATAATAATTTTTAATAGTTTTTTTTTTCTTTTTTTTAAGTTTTGTTTTGTTGTTGACAGAATACTCACTTTTTTCAGCTGCGCCCCAAAAGTCGCCAAAAAAGTAGGAAAAAATTCATAAAAAATCGTGTCAACTTTCGCACGTATATTAATAAAGAAAGAAATTGTGTAGAATATATAAGATTATTGAAAAAAAAATCTTAATTTACAAAAATGGCAATTCAATTAAAATAGCATCTACTTATTATTTTTTTTCTTTTTTTTTTTTTTTTGGTGTTAAGATTATATTATTATAAATAATTAAAGGGTCCTCTGTCTCTTTCTTTCTCGCTATCTCGCTGTCCCCATCCACCCTTGGCATGCATTTTTGTCCTTTCTCTCGTCATCGCATTCATACGCGTGGACAATAATTACAAAAAATGAATATTTATTATTATTATTATTTTGCCGATGGAGAGGCTAAATATGATTCTCTCTGTAAAAAAACGGTCGTTTTTCGCTCGATCCTCGGTTGCGGTTGGTCGCAGAGAAACGGGAGACGTGAGAATATATATATTTTTTTTTTTGCATGCGCAATCACTACTTCCAAATATATATATATATATAGATATAAAAAAAGAAAAATAAAACGAAAAACTAATAAAGGCTCATGTCCACCTGTATCGTACCGCTAGAAAAAGGAGGCATGCAGTTTTTTTTTTAAAAAAAAAATTTTAATTTCTTTTTCATGCATTTATTTAAAATAAAGAAAAATGTATCTTTTTTTTTTTAATTTTATTGTTTTCCTTTTTTGGCGATACGAAACATTTTAAATAAGGGAAAGAGCTAAAAAAATGCTTATATGGATGAAATATAAAAAAGAAAAAAATCGATAATAGAAAATAATAAGAGGACAAACAATACATATTTATATATTATTATATACAGGTAATCTACTATTTCGTTTAAGGAGTCACTCGTGAAAAAACTCGCGCTTTTGTGTTTATTTTTGAAAAAAAATTTTCCCGATGCAAGCATTAAAAATCGCGGATTTTTTTTTCCGAAAGTCACCGCAAAATAGAGCCGTGGGGACAATTTTTTTTTGGATTATTTGAAAAAAAAAAAAAAAAAATTTTTTCTTTTCTTACACACTTCAACCAACCGCTCATTCATCATTATCCCAAATTTCCGAACCGATTTTAATATTGTTACGCATTTGGGGACGGGCAAACGAAATTTTATATTTTTCCTTTTTTTTCTATTTTTTAATATATTGGGGCAGCATTTTATAGGAAAATTTATTTGGCGACTATTATTTGTAATCTAAAAACTTTAAAGAAAATTGTTTCTTATTAAAAAAATTTTTTTATTATTCTATTCTATTAAAATAGCGCAATTCTATTTTTTTTTTTATTCATCATTTTTATTTACATGTCAGATTATAAAAACGTGTTTTATTTTGAGTTTTGTAATATATTTATTTTTAAAATAAAAGTGATTCAAATAAGAAAAAACGGTTATTCGAGAAAAATTCAATATTGTGACATAAATTAATTAATTCCTTTAATAATTTCTCAATATTCTGATATTTTTTGGCTCTATTGGTGTTTTATTAATAATCTTTTTTCTCTAGTTTCTCTAAAAGGAGAAAATAAATTAAAAATTCTAAAAAACAGGAATAGAAAAAATTAGTTGAACTATTGTAAAAAATAGTTTTTTTTTCTAAAATTAAAAATAAAAACCGTTTTCCATTGAATCACTTTAATTTACGTCTTTGCCGAGGTCATGATGAGCGACTTCCCTTTTATGGGAATGTATATATATATATATATATATATATATATATTAATGTCAAATGATTCACCACTACCGTGACAAACGGCAGAGATTGAATTACAATGAGAAATTACTGAAACATGGTCATTGAATGGAGCCAGTTGCTAATATGGATTGTGTGCCCATCCCCGGAAACGCGTGAGCTAGCCTACCGATTATAGAGCTACAATGACAACTAAGGGATAAAGGGAGATACCATGCGCTTACTTTGGCCAAACACTCGAATAAACAGGAACTCATAACGAAAATATGTCCGACACAAGGCTTTCAAAAAATTTTGTTTATAATAATAATAATAATAATAATATTGATAATAATAGTAATAATAATGATAATTATACTACAATTACTGAAACGTTTGCTTGTTTTCAAAAAATTCATGACTCAAAAAATTCAACTCAAAAATAAAAAAAAAAAATATCAAACCAATTCTATACATATGTGTTTTTTTTCTGTTTATATACGTATTATAATTTAATGTATATAATAAATATTTATATAATATATGTGAACCATAGATATAATATGTGCTTGTTCTGACAATACGAAGGCATTAAAAAATATATCGAGTCAATACGATAGATTACAGACAAAAATCGAACAAAAAGTCGATTCCCATGCAAACAGCTAATGGTATATATATATATATTAATAAGGCAAAATTGTAAAAAGATGTGTTATATATGTTAGATTTTCTACAATTTCATTTTTTTTCGGGGGGGACGATAGTTATACAAATTGAAGAAAGAAAAAAAAAAAATTCCAAGTGTCATAAATTCTATGCGAATAATTTTAATGTATTTTGAAAATATTTACAAAAGATGAATTTAATTTTTTAATTAATTTATATAATACATAATTAAAATATTTTGGAAAATTATTTAATTTTTATATATTTTATTTTTAATTATATTTTTTTATTATATATATATATCTATAATAGAGGAGAAATTTGACAATTTTGAACTTTATTAATTTAATAAAGTTTAGGTTGAGAAATTGAGTGGACCATAAACGTTTTGAGAATACTAGTGAGGCAATTATTAAACTTGCCTTACCTCCCACATTTCAACTCCCCCCCCCCCCTTTTCGATATGGAATTTACTTACGAAGGCTGAATATCGTTGTTATAAGGGGGATATTAAGACTCTCTTTCCTTCTCTCACTGTGACGGCATTTAAAGTGTATTCGCCGCATGAGTCGGAATTTCAGAGCACGATTCAGAAACTGACACAAAATCAGATCGGCACTTTCGTTGAATATTGGTATTCAAATGAATCAAATTAGTCGCCTTGCGTCCTCTCTCTCTCTCGCACACGCTTATTGCATTAATGGTACTTTATATAAATATAAATTAAACTAGTATTAAATATGAATATATTTTCAAAAAAAAAAATCAAATCAAAAATTCAATTATAAATAATACCATTAAATTGTGCGTAACGAGATCTATTGTATTATAACTTGATAAAAAAAAAAATAAAAGTGAGAAAAAAAAGTTTCTTTTTCAACAAACTCGATGTATAATAATTTGATCCTCGAGTTGTTGGGGAAAAAGAAAGTTTTCCTTTTTTTTTTTTTTTTTGTTTTTGTTACAGAGACAAAGAATTATTGTTTGAAGAACATCATTTAGTCCTTTATATAGAAATAAAATTGATCCTTGCAAAAAAAAAGTTTTTCAAAAGAAAAATCTTTTCTACAGGATTATATTCTGACTTCTATTTTTTGTTTGGGAAAAAAATGATATTTAAATCTGAAAACAATAAAAGATGAAAAGAAAATTCTTTTCAACCTCTTTATCTCAGTATGGGATATCTATTAAAAAAAAAATTTTTTTTTTCTTTTCAATCTTTTATATACGACGATCTGAAGTAAAATTATTCTCCTTCCTAAAAAATTCGTTTTCCTTTTTTTTTCTTTAATTCCTTTTTTTCTCTCAAAGCATTCATACACGCATTCATACCAAAAGTCTCGCTCAGTCGTGATCTCAAAGTGCATCGTCTAAATAAAAAAAAAAAAATTTTTTTTTTCTACGTGAAAATTTTTGAGATTTAAGGTCACGACATTCTGAGATAAAAGTCGCATGGCAGTCGACATAGTGGGATGCTTGTCAAAAAAAGGGTGCTCTTAGTGCTGGTGCTTGGCACAATATTTAAAAATCAAAAATTGTGCATTTTTTTCATTTATTATTTATCACAAAAAAATTCAGATTTTTTTTTTTAAATTTTAAATAATACAAGCATTACGTTTTTAAACGCCTACCATTATAGAGATTGAATTTTTCCTGATTTTTGTTTTTCAAATGTTTTTTCGTTTCAAAAAAAAGAAATTCAAAAATTTCAAAAACTTTTTGCAATATTTTAGAAATTAAAAATATTTTTAAATCAGTTAAAAAATTTTTTTTTGAAGGAATCGCATGAATTGTAAAAATTAGTTTGAATTTCCAAAGGAATTGAATTTTTATTTAACCGAATTTTATAAAGTTTGAATTTAAATTGAATTTTCAGAAAATAGAATTTATATTTAATGGAATTTTTAATAAAATTTTTTATGTAATCTAATTTTTACGTACGAAAACTTATGAATTTTGCAAAATAAAACTAATTATTTTAAGAAAGAAATTTGTGCGTTTAAAAAAATTTTAAAAACGGAAAAAACATTTTTTTTTTTTTGGAAAAAATACAGAAAATTCAAAATATTAAGTTTGATGAAAAAAAAAATATTTTGCTAATTTGAAAATTTTTATGATTTTTCTTTTTTACTTTGGTGCGTATAAAAAAGTGACGTATTGCATGTATGCGGTGCGATTGTGCCCGAAAAAAATACCATATATTATTGCGGTGCGCGTACGTTCGCTTAATATATAAGATTTCAGAAAAAATTTGCTTGTGCTTCACAAAGTGCGAGCTTACACGATATAGGGTGCTTTTAGCAGTGCTTCCTGTCATATAGATATACCACTTTGCTTTACCGAGTCTGTTTAAAGGATACCCCTTGGAAAAAGGTAAAGGATATATATATATTAAATATATATCTAAAATAATATAAGAAATTCGAGTAAATGCAATATAAAATTGATGGAGCTTGGAAAAAATTTCCACACTCCAAGATGAAAAATTATATTTTTTTTTTTTAATAATTTTCTTTTTTTTCAAAAATATTTCCCATTGTTTTTTTTTTTACATTTTTAATTTACCATTATATTTTGTTCCGGAAAAAAAATATAAAATGAAAATTATTCGTGCAGGTAATTGAAAGAATTTTCCCCTTTTTTTCAAAAATATAAAAATTTTCCGTTTTTATGAAGGGCAATTATTGAGTGCAGGAGTTTTTTTTTTTTAGGATCAGCAGGCAAAATTAAAATCCCATGCATCGGCATGCCATTCATCGGATGGGAATATAAAAAACATGATACAATCTCAGACTCGGTATAGTTTTAGTGGTTTTTTTTCTTTTCTTTTTTTTTCTTTGTTGGTGGAAGGTAGAGGAAATTTTTGGATAATCGGATGGGAATGAATGGAAAATTTTTTTTTTTGTTGAAAATTTGGATGCTGGTGGACTTTTGGGATCTTAAACAAACGAAGTTGCATGCTCTAAACATGTGCAAACGATAGAACTAAATCTCAACTAAAGACAGAAGAGCCTTATATCAGAGATATAGAAATATATGTAGAATATATATATATATAATATATAGTGAAAAAAAGAATTAAGTGCGTTTTATATATATTCTTGTGTGTAAAAAATACATTCGCGTGTAATGCTAAATATTTATATATATATATAATAAGCGTATCAATTGATCCTGCGAGCTGTCATTATCTTTTGAATAATTGATACTTTCGTCTTCAAAAAACTTTTTTGCAACAATGAATTCATTCTTTTTTTTTCAATTTTCTTTTGAACAAATTCTTTTTAGTAATTCATTGTTTCAAATAAGTTTCAAACAAGAAAGAATTCGAAAGTAACAAAAAGCATTGGAAAGTTTGACAGTTTGCTGATCTTCTATTTTCAATGAGACGTGGCAAAAAGTGAGTAAATAAACTAAGAAACTTAATAAAAAAATTTTTTTCTTTTTACTGAATCACGTTTAAATCATCCGAAAAAAACATAGATATTATTATTATATGTGAATACATATTAATTAGTTAGTATACGTAGTGTAAAATTATCTTAAAAACTAGCTGTTTTTTTTTTTAAACCTGGATCATCCTCCTGCAAATGCTTTAAGAAAAAGACAAAAATATTTGGGTGAGTATTATAATTAATTGTGTTGAGAAAAAAAAGTCTATTTTTCATTAAATAGGCACACAGAAAAAACTAATATAGTGGCAAAAAAAAAAAAAAATAGATTAGGCCCTGAAAAGACATTTTAATTTAATTTTTTTGTTTTTTCTTTTTTTTGTTTAGTATTTCGTTATTTTGCTGACTTGAAAAATTATTTAAATCAGCAATCCAAACAAATCCGTGGCTGCGTGTACCTGGAAAAAATCCTTTTTTTCGGGGGAGGGCACAAACGGGATTTATAAAAATAAAAAACATGAATTTTTCGCCGCTCTCAATTTTTCTAAAAATATAAAATTTTGCCAGCCAAAAAAATAGAATTTGGTCCAAGGCTCATTAATTATTACTGGCTTAAAATTATTAATTTGGCTATTATTGGTAGCTTTTTTTTTTTTTGATAAAATGTGCCAAAAAGTCGATGAAAATTCGCGGAGGGTAAAAAAGTTAGTAGAAATTTTTGAAAATAATTATAGTCATTAAAAGTTAGTAAAGAAAAAAAGATCAGTAAGATTCTCCAAGTAGTTGTGTTTTTTTTTTGTTTATATATTTTAAAATTGGATAGAATTGGACGCGAAACTCATTTTCATTTATAAACGCATTAAAATATATTCAAAATTTATAAAATATTTTATTTCTTATTCTTTGTAGTTGAATTTTCATTTTTTATAGAAAAAAAAAAATAAATGTTTCTAATGTTTATTATTTCCGTAGAAGAAATGTTTCTATTTTGTAGAGAAAATGTTTCTATTTTGTAAAAAAAAAATGTTTATATTTTGTAGTAAAAATGTTTATATTTTGTAGAAACAACGATTTTAATTTTTTTGGATAAATAAATGTTTACTTTTGTAAAAATGACTATAATGTAATGATTTTTTTTTTCAATTTTTGTGTATAATTTTTCAATTTTTTTTTACTATTTAATTTTGTAAAGATTGTTTTATTTTTGTGAACTATGAATTTTGGTTTAAATTAAATTATGATGATGAATATTTATATAAATAGTATAATTGTTATAGAAAATGGAGAAAAAGAATGACAAAAAATCAACTGAAAACAAGGATTGTGTTTTTCTTTGGTTAGTTTGAGATTGAAGGGAAAAGAAGGGTTAATATATATTTTTTTTTTTTTGAAGAAGAGAAGTTAGTGGAATCTGAAATTGAAAATATAATTAAAAGTTTAGAAGTCGAAGTTGGCGCATCTCGCACTAGAAACGCGCAAATCTCAACGGATTTTTGGCGGGCTTTTATATTTTTAGGCTTCTTCATTGACATTGTACGAATTCGTTCGTATGTCTTTTTTTCTTTTTTGTTCATCACCTGCAAAGAGCGGTTTGAGAAGTACGAAACAAGTCGAATTTTTCTAATAAAAAATAAATTTGTCAATTTTCATTGTGCACTGTACAATTTTTTTTTGTGAATCAATCAATTAATAATTAAGTGTGATAAATTTAATATTGAATATATATTCCATTTAATTATTCATCAGGTTAATAAATAATTATTTTTTTCAATATTAAAATTCAAATTGACAATTAATTAACTTGATGAAAAAATTTAAAAAATGAATATATTTAATATTAGAAAATATCAAAGAAGCGAAACGTTAAAAGCATTTTCTGTCGTTTGAGAAAAATTGATTTTTTTTTTTTGTCATTCGGCTATGTATGAACGCATTCCTCACGCCAATACTCCTTGCAGGCGTTAAATATTGGTCATAGGTGAAAAAAAAAATTTTTTTTTTTCAATTCAATGATACATACCATCCTCGTGAGTTTTGACAGTCAATGGACGACTTGATGGTCCATCACCTACGCTCGTACCAGCGGCAACCCAAATTCGATATTCGGTCCATTTTTTCAGTTCATCCAATAAAAATTGCGTGTTGTTGAGTGTGACAAGTCGTGCTTCCGAATCGGAACGTCCACTTTCAACGGCTTGCAGTTTGTAGTATGCAATCCTTCCATGAGAATGTTCAGCAGGCGGTGGATTCCATGTTACCAAAATTGATGTTGGGCTGACTGCTCTTCCACTTACATTCTGAGGCGGAGCCCCGGGTACTGCATAACACTCAATTATAGGAAGGGAAAACAAAAAACGAAAACAAAAAAAAAAAAAAAAGGTACAGGATAATTTTGCAACCACCAACCAATAATTAACTCTCCCTGCTCGCAATCGAATAAAAACGTGAATCCACCAAATTCTATTTATCTATTTTTTTTTGTACGGACAAAAATTATTACCTAATTTTTCGACTAATTTAAAAAGGTGCTAAATTTACTACAGAAAAAAAGAATTTAGGATTTAAAAATATCTACAATAAATTAAAAAATTCAATCTATTTCAAATCAAAAATTTCTCAATTTAAAAAAACTAAAAATTGAAATTTTGATTTGAAACAAACAATGGAGAACTCAGTGAAAAAATTCGATTGAGAATAAATTTTGTTTAATTAATGATTGGTGGTTGCAGGATTGAAAACAATGAAAAAGTTCAAAACAGATGATTTTTGTTCCTTTTTTTTCAAAAAGAGGGTAAAAAAAAGTCAAGAATTGATCCTTGAACAATAAAGAATAAATTATTAAAAAAAAACTCACGTCATGGCTCAGTTCGTCACAAGAATAATTACAAATCGAGCGAAATAAATTGGATTATAATAATTAAAAAATGTATCTCGCTCAACAGGACGATAGAACCAAAAACGTTTTTTTTTTTTTCAAAAATAAAAAATAATAGATTATTTGAGAATATTATAAAAAAGGTGCCCAAAATGCACACACATATATCGATGCAGTGCTTAAGTGCAAGTTATATGTATGATATGTACGTATATATAAAATATATATAAAGTGGCATCCAAAAACGATTTTTCTTTTGCAAGTGGCATGCAATTCATTCTCACTCTCCCACACGTTTCAACGAATTGATTCGTTGACGACAAAAAAATTAATAAAAAAAAAAAAAAAATTCTATATTTATTTTTGTCTCACAAAAATTAATTTTTAATTTTTATTTCTGGAAGGTTTTTTTTTTCAAAAAAATTGTAGCTTACTCTACTATAGCAGGAGCGTCTAGCGCTACGATATTTTTCTTTTTTTTTTCTCTCCTACCTGCTGTGCCATTGTGATATCTTTATGGAGGTAAAGAAATTAAGACTCGATTTTCGAATTTACTTGAAATCAAGTTTAAAATTAATTTTTGAATTTTCTTTCTCTCTACCAAGATAATTGCACTTCGGGCACTCCTCGCTGCATGAACTTCTATTCACTGTTTTTTTTTTTTTTCGTTTCGGTTAATTTCTTTTTCTGCTTACCATACTGCTTTGTCCGAACTGGATAAGGTGTTGTCGTTGCACCTTCTCCTCTTTGTGTGCGTGCCGCTAGCCAAACGTAGTACAATGTATTTGGATACAATCCAGTCAGCGTGTAATTCTCTGTCGCTGGAATTCGTCGATGATGCTTTTCCTAATGACAATAAATGAAAATAATTTTTTATTATTATTTTAGAATCAGAGACAGAAATTGTAAAAAAAAAAAATTAGAAAAACGTACTTTTGCATAAGTATCGTTCCAATACAGCTCATAGCTGAGTATATTTTCAGCGCTATGGGCAGGTTTGTCCCATTGGAGCGTAATTTTGGTTTCCCCAAGTTCCACTGCCTGTAAATTCTCCGGTTGGCTCGGTACCCCTTGTTGTGTTTTTATTTGCACCGGAGGACTAACGGGACCAGGCCCAACACTTGTGAGCGCTTGAACAGTAATGGTGTAAATTGTATGTGGCGTGAGATCAGCAATTGTTGTCAATTGATTATTATCAACCATTTGCGATTGCCACGATGCCATTGGTTGATTTGGATCCGTTGTATAATACACCTTGTAACCCTATTCAGAAAAAAAAAGAAAATCATAAATTACATTTAAAAAAAAATTTATTTATATTTATTTATTTGAATTAGTTCAAATACAGTTTATTTAATTGAATTATTTCAAAAACTAGCAAAATTAAACGCGCGACAAATTGAGTATTTAATTATTTGTTATAAAGAAATTAAAGATTAATATTATTAATAATAATTTAATTTATTAGAATATAAATAAAAAATTTTTTTTTTAAATTTTCATATTAAATGATAATAATGAAAATTATATGTTTACAGGCCTCGAATTATACGACTTTTTCCGACTTTTTTCAAAAATACGACTTTTATCGACTTATTTTAATAAAATGCGACATTTTTTTTTACATTTGAAAAAATGTAAATAAAATACATTTTTTTAGTATAAAATGTAGATCTTCTTTAGATCTTCTTCAATTCAATTATTTAACAAATTTTGAACTAAAATGATTCTTCACTAAATTAATTATTTTTAATAATTTTAATGAAATACATCACAAATTCAATTATATCAAAATTATTTTTCAATTAAAATTTTTATGAAATTTAACAATTGTTTATAATTTAAAAAAAAATATCACAATAAAATTCAATTATTTTTTAAAAATTTCAATTCAAAATAAACTAAAATTCAATTATTACCCGAAATTTTAATTCAAAATCAATTAAAATTCAATAATTATCCAAAATTTTCAATTTAAAATTTAATTATTTACCAAGTTTTCAATTTAAAATGATAAATGAAATAAAATTCAATTATTTTTTAAAATTTCTATTCAAAATTAATTATCTAAATTTTCAATCAAAAATGAACTTAAATTAAATTATTATCCAAAATTTCAATTCAAATTCAATTATTTTCCAAAATTTTCAATTCAAAATGAACTGAAATTCAATTATTTTCCAAATTTAAAATCAAAATTAAATTTCATTATTCTCAAAAATTTGAATTCAAAATTAACTGAATTTTCAATAATTTGAATTTAAAAGCATCTAAAATTTAATTATTTCTAAAATTTTCCATCGAAATTTTTTTTTTTTTTTGAAATTTAATAATTTCAATTATAACTCTAAGGAAATTCAATTATTTTTAACTATTTTAATAATATATTCTTTGAAAATTCAACTATCTGAAACTATTTTTCAATTAAAAATGATTTTCAAATTCTTGTATTTTGTCCGCATTTTCTAATAAATTTTTAGTGAAATCATCTAAAATTTTAATTAAAAATCACTTAAAGTTTCAATTAATTTCAAAAATCTCAATTTTAAATCTTTGAAAATTCAATTATATTTAAAAAATGTTTTCCAAAAATTGTTTTGATAAATTATTTTTAGTTCTGTAAAATTTAATAATTGTTTGAAAATTAACAATATCTTTTAAAAATTTAATTATTTCTAAAAATATATAATAATAAATAATATTAATATAATAAATAATATTATTAAAAAAAAAATTTTTATTTAAAAATCTGTAAAATATTTTTGTTAAAATAAAAAACAAATCCACTTTTTTTTGGAATATAAATCGACTAAAACGACTTTTTTGTGTCTTTAAGTTGATTCGAGGCCTGTGTTTTTATAATTAATATTTAATAGGTATTCGTTGGCCCCTGGTACCTTAAAAATTAATTTTTAAAAATAAATTTTTTTCAAATTACTATCTTGTACGAAATTTCCTGGCGCATCTTTTTTCTCATCATAAATTTTTTGTACAATTTTTGAATCAATATACAACTTTAAAAAAAATTTCGTTGGTAAACGTTGTGTACTTCAGCTTTGTGAATTGAATTTTCGAATTTGGAATTTTAAAGAAACTTATTCCGAAATTTGGAAACACAATTATACAACTTTGGCAAAAATGAGAAAAAGAATTGTCAAAATTTGACACGTAATAAGATTACTATTCAAAAAAAACACGTGAAATCAGAAAAGGCCAACTTCAAGTTAGGGCAAAAGGACAGACTAAGCATTTTATTATAATATAATTATTTGCTTCAAGTAAATAATTTATTTAATTCTAATAAATATTTATTTACTTTTAATTAATTTTTTTTCAGTGTTTATCTCAATTAGAAGTTAAATTAGAGTGGGGATAAAGTTAAATAGACAAAGCTCAGCAATAAGTTGAAAACTACTTACTGTTACTTGACCATTTGGAGTTTCTGGCTCATCCCATTGAATAACCATTGTACTGGAACTAAGAGGGCGAACTTGGACCTTACGCGGCGCCGTACCAGGTTCTAAAACAAATGCCAAACCGTTAAGAGTGATCGAGCAATTACCAACATTTCAGTGTCGAAGAGAAATCTTCCTACCTACAAAATAAATGAACCAAACTTTTTAGTGCACAATAGTATTTAGAAAATGAAAAATAAACCCCAAAAGACATGGTGCATCATATTAAATAAAAAAAACTGGCCCAGAAAACTAGTCGATTTAAAAAAAAAAAAAAAATTAAAAATTATTTCAAAAATAATATTTACAAAAATTTTTTCTATCTAAAAAACGACTAGTATTCTTGCCTACCGAAAATAAAAAATAAATCCCAAAAGTAGTTGATGCAATTGAGATAAAAAAATAATAAAATTAAAAAGAAATTGAGATTGAAAAAAAAACAAAAGGACTACTGCACTCTTAGTACATAATTTTTAGACTTACTGGCACCTCCATATGTTGAATCCGCTACAGGGAAAAGGCAAATCAATTATTTTCCGCTTTTATAAACAATAAACTGTGAAAATACGAATGAAATTCGTTCATTCGTATTTTCACTATATATATATATATTCACGGGTGCACTACGAGTATAGTGAGTTTTTTTTTTGATAAAAAAAATCTTAAAAACAAATGATGAAATATTTTTTTAAAAAAATATTTGTCTGTGTGTAATGTTTAACAAAAAAAAAATATATTCACGAGTGCAATACACATATACTATTAATAAGGTGTAATATGGTAGATGATAAAAAATTCTTCTCACTTACATGGGTCAAATTGTGTCCACAGTGGACAGCGTGAAAAAATATAAATTTTTCCCTCAAAAACACATGCCAAAAAAATTTTTCAGCCAGTGCAAAAAAACTATCTAGGTGCAAAAAATCGATTCTTTTTTTTTTGGGTAAAAAAAAATGCTCGTTCTTGCCTTTTTGTTTTTCAATCAACAATGATTTGTCGAAGAACAAATATTTTTTTTTTGAAATTTTTTTCCCATATTTAAAATTTAATTCATAATTATTTTATTTTTTGCTATTTTATTTTATTTCAATTCATTTATATTTGATTTATTTCTATTCATTGTTCGACAGCAACATTGTTGAATAATGAGAAGGTTTTCAAGCACAGAAGCGAAATATATTTTATATAGATAAATATATAAATATATATATATATATATATATATATATATATATATATATATATATATATATGTATGTATAAAAAAAAATAAAAGCAGAATTGGAAAAAAATGCTACGCATATGCTTGAAAACAGATGAAATTTAAATAAAAAAGTTTTTAACAAAACGAAGATAAATATTTACTGATAAATGTGACGATTTTTCGATATCAAAAAAAGGAAAGATAAAAAAAAAATGAAAAATAGGTATATATGAAAAGTGTTGATGTGGCAGAATTTGATAGACATAAGTTTCATTTAGGTGAAAAATATATTTGAAAGACAAGTCACTGACAAGAGGAAATAATCAAAAATATAAATATAGAGAAATTTTGTTGTGTGATTTTGATATAAATTGTATTAGTTAATAATTTCAAAATAAATTCCATCCAGAAATAAGTTTTTTTAATAGATATAGATAAAAAAAATTAATTTTTTATATTTATGGATTTTAAAAGTTGTGTTTTTCTAAAAGTAGAAAACGTTAATTAAGAAAAATGTTGAAAACTTGTCGAAAATTAAATAATTAGTAGCAAAAGTTAACATTTAGTCAGACATTTAAATTTCATGCAAATTTATTAGTAGATTAAATTCAATTAAGTCAGACATTATGAAAAAATTAAAAAATTAGTAGTAAAAGTAAATGTATTGGCAGACTTTCAATTTTTGTATTTCTATTAGCAGTAGAAGTAAATATTTAGAAATTTCAATTTTTTTTAAAATTTTATAAGTAGAATAAATTAGTTTTAGTCAGACATGATGAATAAATTTTAAAAAATCAGTAGTAAAAGTAAATATATAGTCAGACCTTAATTATTTTTGTATTTTTATTAGTAGTACAAGTAAATATTTAGTCAGACCTTAATTATTTTTGTATTTTTATTAGTAGTACAAGTAAATATTTAGTCAGTTTTTAAATTTTTTTTAAAATTTTATAAGTAGAATAAATCAGTTTTAGTCAGACATGATGAATAAATTGAAAAAATCAGTAGTAAAAGTAAATTTATAGTGAGACTTTCAATTTTTGTATTTTTTATCAGTAGTACAAGAAAGTTTCAGTCAGACAGAATTGATCCAAAATCTTTGTAATTTATGTAAAAGTAATTAAAAAAAGTAAAATAAGATCATTTTTCTGTGTTTTAATATCAATTTTCATTAATTTTTTATTTTATTGAAACTAATAAATTTAAATCTAATAAATTAAATTTTCAGTTAATTTTTGATAAAATATAATAAACGTTATAAACTTATTTCTGGAAATGGGATCAATATCGTATATATATACGATTTATCACTAATTGAAAGGTGGATTAAAAATGATTTTATAAATATTTAAAGAACATTTATGTTCTCTGATAATGTTCACGTTGAAAATATATATTTGTTTATATATATAGAGAGAACGTGCAATAAATAATGAATATAAAATACTGACTTGTTTCACCAGTGGTGACAATCACCGGGTCACTTGGGGAACCTCGTCCAATGGTGTTGACAGCAATGACATACAATTCATATTCGGTATAAGGACTAAGACTTCGCACATGATAATACATTGTCGTGATTCCAGATATTTCAGCAAAGGCTTGATTTGCATGCTTTGGTTTGTGTTGAATGACATAATATTGTAGTTCGTCTGGTCTCTTGTAAGACCACGTTAATTTCACCGAAGTCGCCGTAATATCTGATACTTGAACGTTTTCCGGTGGACCAGGAAGTGCTATTAAAGAGAGAGAGAGAGAGAGAGAAAAAAAATAAACAGAAATTATTAATCGAATCTCGAAATTAATTAATAAAAAAATTCTTTTCAAAACATTATGAAAAATAATAATCGTAACAATAATACAAAATAAATAAATAATACAAAATAATACGAATTATAAAAAATAATAAAAAGTAATAAAAAAAATATAACTAAAATACACAAATTGAATAATAAAACAAAGAAAATGCGATACAATATAAGTCATAAAATAGAAATATTTTTCATCGCTTTTATATATATATTTTTTTTTTGTTTTTTTACATATTGACGCGCACAGTGTGTCCCTTTATAATTGATGAAAAGCTTTTTTTTCAAAAGCTTTTCACAAGAAATAACAAATATTCAATAATAAAAAAAAATGGACTTTTATTACGAGCCAACAAGTACATGATTGTGTTAAAATGTTTCATTTTATATTTATATATATGAAGTTTGGCCTCTATATATTTGATATAAAAAAAATGAACTATAATTGATTTCCCAGGTTTATAATAGAATACAAAACAGAAGGAAATTAATTGTAAAATAAAAATTATGAAAAAAAATTGAAATAAAAAATCTGTTATAATAATGAAATTATTTAAAAATAAATAATTTTTCAATTTAAAAAAAAAGAATTTTTAATGTATTTTTTTTACAGTATTCTAAATAGGTGAATAAAAAAAGAATTATTTAGATATTCATTTTATGTATTTCAATAATGGATTTCGATTTATCAATACTATTGTCGAAATAAAGGTATTAATTTGAAAATATTAAATGCTTACATAAAAGTAAGTGGATTTTCAAAAAATTCCAAAGGCTTTCAATTTTTATTTATTTTTATTATATTATTTATTTATTTTTAATCCCATTAGTGTGGATTTTATTTATTTTTTTAAAATCATAGTTTTTATTTTTCTACAATATAACATTATTCTGGAGTAAAAAAATTTTACCAAAAAATGCTTTTTTATAATTAAAAATATAATATGTAAAAAATGAAAATCTTATTTTGCACTTTTTTATTTCAAAAATTTATATTTCTACAATATATATATAATTATTTTGGAGTAAATTTTTTTTTTTAAATTCTTTTTTTTTTATAATTTAAAATCTATTTACTAAATGTGAAATATTTTATTTTCTTGCAATGACAATGTATATGTATTAATATAAGATAACACAAAATGATAATATAAAAAAAAAATAGTTGACAATGTATGAAATGCGTTGAAAATAATATTTGTATAGTGATAAAGATTTTTAAATTTTTCCTTTATAACAATCGTTAATTTGAAAAAAATATTTTTGTGAACTAATTAACAGAAACTGGTTTTTTCGTGTTTGCAGTGTCTTTTACTATATTTAATTATTCGTTCATTTTAGAAACTCCAAAAAAAAAAAAAAAAAAAAAAAAAAAAAAATGTCAAGATTCATATCAACTGGAATTTTGATTCTGTTCATTGTAACAATTGTAATGTTAATGGCTCCTTCTGTTATGTCAGAGTCAAAAACATGCTTAAGATCAGGTCAAATATGCACTAATGGAGCGAAATGTTGCAGTAAAATGTGTGTAAGAAGAAATAAAAGTGATAAATCAGCAAAGTGCTTTTTATAAACAATTATATGTTGTGTTGTAATTTTATGAATCATAAATATTTGAATTTATATAATTGTTGTCCAAACAATTCTTTCGAATTTACAAAAAAAAAAAAGAAAAAATTAATAAAAATGATATATTTTAAATTGTATACAATAAAAAATGCAACACCAATGTATAAATAAATAAAGAAAATGAATTAGAAAAAATAAATAAATAATGCCTTTATTATTATGAATTATTTTTCAACTAGTCTCTATTATTGAAACACTAATTTGTACTTGAATTCTGTCGAAATTTTAATTTATATTTATATCATTAATGTCGAATAATTCCCTTAAATTTACAGAAAAGAAAATATTAGTAAAAATTATATATTTAAAATTGTAAAATAAAAAAATTCAACAACCAATATACAAATAAATAAAGCTTATATATATTATGAATTTTTTCAACTATTATTTATTCTAATCAAATGAATAAGATAAAAAATTAAAAATTTTATAAAATAAAATAGAAAACTAAGAAAGGAAAAAAAATTAAAATTAAAAATGTAATAAAATAAAATAGAAAACTAAAAAAGGAAAAAAATAAAATTAAAAATGTAATAAAATAGTAAAAAATATAATATTTTTTTTTAAACTTACATTGAACTTTGACCATTGTAGTGGCATCAATTAAACCGAGATCACTGGCTGCTACACATGTATAGTTTGCTGATTGTTGAATATTGTTTAGAATAAGAACATTTCTACCAACTGGTAGTTTATCATCAGGTGTCATATCGGTATCAGGTTCCTTTCTCCATTTGACATAAGGCATTGGCGCACCATAAGCAACGCACGTCAGATTTAAAGTTGCACCAAACATAACTTCAGTCACAGCAGGTGGCGGAATTGAAAATTGAGGTGGTACTCGTCGTTCTGAAATTGGATTTTCAAAAAAAAAAAAATCTAAATTTCCCAGTATCATCATCTTACTTTCAGCTGTCTGTATTTCTTTTTAGATTCCACATTTTATTAATATTTTAGCAATTAAAATTTTTTTTCAAACAAAATTCTTCATTTGTTCCCTAATATTAATTATATATATTATTATAATTTTTGTATTATTATTATTTAAATTCGTTTATATGATAATTAAATATAATATATATACTTGATACTAAATGACAAATAGTCTAATTAAAAAAAAAATTGATTTCTTTTTTATAGAACAAAATATGGGAAAATTTTTTTTAAATTGATTTTTGAATAGAAAAAATAAAATTGGTTTTCCTCGTTTTGTCAAAGCTGTATTGGCAAATGCATTAAGATAAGAACTTAAATAATATATGTTAAGACAAGTTTTTTTTTTTAGTTTGTCGATTTAGTGGGAAAGAACATTGAAGTAGATAAGAAAATTTACGATCAAACACATTTTTGTGTTGATTTTGGTGTCTATAATTTTTATTCCAAAAGGAGATTAAGGATCTTTGAGTTAGACACGTGTGCTAACAAGTTTGACTTTTTTTTATCGACTTATTTCTCTTTTTTTTTTTTTTATTTTAAATATATCAACTTTTTGTTTACATCTCTCTTTTTCGATAATAAATTATTAATTCCATTTTTTTTATTATATGTGAAAATAAACTAAAATAACTATTTTAATATTGTAAATAAATGTATATATTACTGTATTAACAATAAATACAAATACGACCTATTTATAATTTGGCATCAATTCTATAAAGTGATGTGACAAAATGTTTTCGACTTTAATTGAATTTCA
The DNA here is from genome assembly GCF_019393585.1 of Leptopilina boulardi. Lineage (NCBI taxonomy): Eukaryota > Metazoa > Arthropoda > Insecta > Hymenoptera > Figitidae > Leptopilina > Leptopilina boulardi. The sequence continues at coordinate 824,060 of NW_026137947.1, read as the reverse complement.
TTTAATGAAATATGTCGTTCTGAGAGGTAGAATGAAAATAAATATAGAATTAATTAGTTTCGGGTACATAAAATCCTTATGTCATGTGGATCACAGTTCCATTTATTTAATTAATTTTAAACTACTTAAATAATAATAATAATAATATATATATATATATATATATATATATAAATGTAAATGTATTTAATTGTACTGTAATAAGAAGTAATACCTGCTACAGAAATGGAAATATAAATTTAATTATTAATTTTAATGATAATTAATAAAAGTTCAATTATGGTCTAAAATTCATATGTAGAACAAATTCATTAACCTAATTTGATTTTAATTTACAGAATATTGTAAAATATTTAATATTTATAATAATATAAATTTTTCTCTTGTTTTTTTTTTTAAATTTTACAATAATTAATGAATACTTTATTAAAAAATTAAAATTTTTTTTAAATTTACGTTTGTTAGTATTTATTATATATTATTGATATAAAAGAATTTTTTTTTTTTTTAATTTTATCTTAAAGTTTCTTACCTTTAACGTAGAGCATAGTTGACTTGGAATATTCAGTACCAACGGAGTTATTTGCCACACATTCATACTTTCCTTGGTCCTTGACTTCAGACATCGTGATTTGCAGCGCTCCTAAGCAAACAAAAAAATATTCTCCATAAAGATGCATGAAAATCTTTTCAAAGTCAAATACATCTTAGAAATATTTCTTTATTGCAAAAAATTTCAAATTCTCCAGACATTTTATTCAAGAAATTTTATTTAAAAAAAAAAAAATTTTTTTAATTATTAAAATTTTAACAAAAAAAAAGAGGGGGGTTAAAAAAATCGTCAGTCACTCAACGTTTGCTTCTTCATATAAAATGAAGGGGGGATTTGAAAAAAAAAAAAACGTATTATACTTGTTATCTGATTGGACATGAAATCCCTCCATTTCATTGCGAAAGATATCGTAACGGCTAGAAATGTACAATTAACAAGTGTAGTATGCGCTATCATCGCATGAAGAGTTTTCGACAATTTTCAACTGTCAAAAATTCTGAAGGTAGAATTGGCGTTGCGTGCCAAGTTGAGTTATAACATTCTCAAATTGGACGCTTTGACACCTAATGATGGGCATATATTTTTTTTTTTATAACTATATAGGTGGAAAAAAAAAATTATATATGGAAATTCATATAGACACGGTGAAAGTTAAAAGACGTCAACGCTATATTTTTTTTTTTTTTTTATTATCATCCTTATTTCTCTTTCATGAGTGCTAATAGAGTTTTACTCGCAGTAGAAAGGGCGTGGAAGGGCTGCCGCACAAGTTATAAGGGTGGCATTCGTGCTGTATTTTCACGATGCATCAAAAACCCTTGCACGATACCATGATGAACTGGTTGTTTCCAAGGCGTGTGATTATCTTCACCCAGTCTCTGGGTATAATTCAACCACCGCCCCCTTTCCATTCCCCTTTTCTTTGGCTTCATGGCTAAAACAAACATACGAGAGCGTAACGTACTCGAAACTAGAGAGAGAGAGAGAGAGAGAGAGAGAGAGAGAGAGAGAGTAAATTACGCATGAATATTATTCACAAGAAAAACATTTTTAGCGTCAAATTTTTCATTAGGCCAAAATTTTTCTTAATTGAATCTTCATTTAGCCGAATTATTATTTAATAGAATTTCTATTCAATAATATTTTTATTTCATTCCATTTTTATTTCACAAAAATTTCCATTTAGCAGACTTTTTTTTATTTAATAGAGAATTTTTATTAGCTACAAATTTCCATTTAACAGAATTTTTATTTAACCGAATTTTTATTGAACGGAATTCCCATTTAGTTGATATTTTTATTTAGAAGAATTTTAATTTAGCAAAATATTTATTCCAACTAAATTTCTATTAGGCGAAATTTTTATTAAATCGAATTTCCATTCAGTGAAATTTTCATTAAACCAAATTTACTCAAAATTCAACCATTGTTTAGCCAAATTATTGTTTAATAGAATTTCTATTCAACAATATTTTTATTTCATTCCATTTTTATTTCACAAAAATTTCCAGTTAGCAGACTTTTTTTTATTTAATAGAGAATTTTTATTTGCTACAAATTTCCATTTAACAGAATTTTTATTTAACCGAATTTTTATTGAACGGAATTCCCATTTAGTTGATATTTTTATTTAGAAGAATTTTAATTTAGCAAAATATTTATTCCAACTAAATTTCTATTAGGCGAAATTTTTATTAAATCGAATTTCCATTCAGTGAAATTTTCATTAAACCAAATTTACTCAAAATTCAGCCAAATTCAGCCAAATTATTGTTTAATATAATTTTTATTTAACAACATTTTTGTTTAATTTCATTTTTATTTCTCTAAAATTTCCAGTTAGCAGATTTTTCATTTAAGATGGAATTTTTATTTGGCATAAAATTTCCATTTCACAGAATTTTTATTTAACCGATTTTCTATTCAAAAGAATTCCTATGTAGTTGATATTTTTATTTAGAAGAATTTTAATTTAGCAAAATATTTATTCAACCAAATTTCTATTAGGCGTACTTTTTCTTTAATCAAATTTTTATTCAACGAAATTTTGATTAAGCCAAATTTACTCAAAAATTTAACCATTGTTTAGACGAATAATATGCAATAGAATTTCTATTTAACCAAATTATTACTTAATTTCATTTTTACTTCATCAAATTTTCATTGAACAGAATTTTTATCAAGCCAAATTATTATTTAGAAAGAATTCTAATTTTAGAGTATTTTTATTAAACTGAATTTTTGTATTTTCATGGAATAGAAATTTTTATTTAGCTGAATTATTATTTAGGAAAAATTTTAATTTTATAGCATTTTTATTTAATTGAATTTCCATTGAACAAAATTTTCATTTACCTGAATTAATATTTAGAAGAATTTTAGTTTGGCATAATTTTCATTTATTCAAATTTTCATTTAGCGAAATTTTTGCTTAATCGAATTTTAGTTTCATAGTTTCTTTATTTCAAAAAAATTCTTGTTTAACCGAATTTTCATTTAAATGAACATTAATTTCACAGTTTCTTTTTTGTTTAACCAAATTGGAATTTAGCAAAATTTGAGTCAGTCTATTTTTATTTAACAGAATTTTGCAAATTTTGCGAAAATTAAATTTTTGCTTTAAGAACAATTGGGTTAAATGAAAATTCGATAAAATTGAAATTTTAATGTAGAAAATTCTGTTAAATTAAAATTTGTTTGAGTAAAAATTCAATTAATTAAAAATTCGGTTAATTAAAAATTCAGTTAAATAAAAATTCGTGGATATGAAAATTCGGTTTAATAATATAAAGTCAATTTTATAAAATTCTTTCATGATTTAGAAATTCGATAAAAATTTTTAATTTGTCACAAAAATTCTAATAAGTATCTCGTGTTGTTACTTGTTAATATTTATACGTCCCATTAGCGAGGACATTTTCCACTTTTTTTTTTTTTACTCTTTCTCTCTTGATTCTCAAACAGCTAATTCACCGATAAAAAACATATGCAATTTCAAAACAAAGAGACACAATGCAATGAAATTGTGTACTTGCAGAATTTTTTATTCTCGCATTTGTCAACCTTTAACGCTTTCACGTTATTTTCTTGCTTGTTTTCCATTTTCATCATTGGTTACCACTTGCAATTGCTTGACCTAGTTGTAGGGTACATAAGCGTACGCGACTCAGTGTATATAGAAGAATGTTTTTTTTTTGTATTTTATTTTTTCCCCACCTCCACCCCCCCCCTTCTGACAAACACAAAGGATGTCAAACTCTTGGTTCAAAGGATCTGATTAATTTTAAAGTAAAAAAAAGAGAAAAAAAAAATTTTTTTTCAACCCTTCAAAGAATTTTTTTTGTTTTTATATATATAGACAAAGTGTGCATGTGTGTGTTTTTTTTTAACTTTTTTTTTATGTAATACTTTGGAGGTATATGTAGGAAATGTGTTCTTTTTTTGCATGTCATATTACTGTATTTTTAATACTATATACATTAATTAAGCGCTTTATACTTGTCTTTATTTTTATTTCGAATAAAATAAGTCTGCTTTTTATGTAGTAAATTTTATGAAGAGATCGCTTTTTTTTGTAATAAAAGATTTTATGGTAATTGTTATATGTTGGTGAAAAAAAATTTCTATTTAAAAATAGTTGATTTTGTAATTTGTTCTTTAAATATAATAATACATTTAAAAATAGGGTTTGGTATTGACAATCAAACGTTTGATTGGTATTTAAACCAAAATTTTTTTGTTGAATCAACAAAATTTTGGTTGTCTCAATTAAAATTTGTTTGACACAACCAAAATTAGAAAAAAAGGATTTTTGTTGTCCTAACTAAAGTTTGATTGGGACAACCAAAATTTTGTTGATTCAATAAAAAAAATTTGGTTGCTTAAATACCAACCAAACGTTTGGGTTGTCGATACCAAACCCTTTTTTCAGTGTATAAATTAAAATTAATAGAAAAAAATCGAATTATTCGATAAAATTTTTGTTCATTTCAAAAGAGAAATTTTTTTTTAAAGAAGACAATTTTTATTGAATATTATTAAAAATTCACAGCTTTAAATTATTTTCTTTAAAAATAATATATTTTTTTTTTGAAAATTAAAATGTAGGTTTAGAAGACAAGGAATGGAAAATTGCATTGTCAAACAAATTGTCCTGGTAGTAAACATTTGTGTTATATACACACACATATATATATATATATATATATATATATATATATATACAACAATCCTTTGCTTTGTGCTGTAAAGCTTTTCTCACTCGCGACTTTTTAACTAGCAACAACAATTCTTTTACGCCCGAGGAAACTTTAGACGTTCTTTTGAGTGTCGCACTTTTACTCGTTAATTCGTCGTATTTTTTCGTTTACTTTTTTTTTTTGTGATTAGACAATTGTAAATATAAGAGAAAGTTTTTTTATTCAAAAACCAAGTTAAATAAAAAAAATAAAATTGCAAATAAAATTTTTTATTTAAATTAAATAAAAATTTATTTGAAACAAAATGAATATTTAAAATGATAAATAGAAAAAATAAAAAAAATTATTTTTTTCCCTATGGAAAAAATGTGCGATATTTTTAATGAGTGGAAATATATATATATAATTATATTGAATTCAAAGTTTCAAATTAATGATATTGATTGCAAAAAAAAAATAATTTAATGGGAGAAATAATTTTAATTAAATTTTTCCTCTAAATTAAGTTATTTATTTATTTTTTTAAACACTTTTTATCGAGAAAATCGCGATAAATGAATTGAAATAGAATATTTTCTTTAAATGAAAATTCTCTTACTGTGTGTAAATGGGGGCAGAACGGAGAAAACACTCCATCACAAAGTACAAGGCGTAGTTGTCTGATATCGCGTGCGATCGGAATACATAATCAAACCTCATCTACAATTTCTTGTAAGGTGCCCGGTTAATGTACATGTACCTGACTTTGCTTCTCACCCGTAAGATCCGTTTGTATATCTAATGTCAAAATGCAAAATAATATATTCGTCGCAGTCCAATCAATTGTTTTCAATTTAATTTTTATTTGGGAAATTAATTTAATTTTCAAAATTAATTTTAGGTTTTCATTTTTTGAGTTTTGTAATTAATAAAATTTTCTTGAAATTAAAATATAATAAAATATTAAAATATTACGATAAAATAAATAAAAAAAAGAAGGGGAGGGGGTTTAAATATAATAACACGAACGTTGAGAAATGGTCAACTATATTTGTGAAATAGTTGGTTGAGATGATTGATAAGATGTGGAAAAAAAACAAGTGACTGTAAAGTGGTTACATAGGATATAAATGGCTGATTAATTATTAACATTAGCACGCGATCCTTCTGACATTTGTGTGTTTGAAGATACGATGATACTTTGATCGAAGATCTTCTTGTCATGCAAAGGGTAAAAAAAATATACTTTCAAAAAAAAATATTTACAAAACTATTATTTCATTATCTGACATTTCGTTTACAATATTATCTTTCTTTTTTTCTTCTTTTTAATATTTTTTAATATTTTTAAATATTTTTTAATATTTTTTAAAAATAATTTTGAACATAAAAAATGACTAAATTATTTTTTATAATTAAAAATAATTTACTTTTGATGAACTCGCGAGAGAGTAACGAGTTTTTTTTGTATATATATATATATATATAAATAAAGATGCATAAATCTTGTAAAATCTTGTTTTTTGTTTGTTAAGGCATTCTTGTGAGAAGCCATTGTAACTTTGTTGTTAATGTAGCATGCAGTGGAAGGGAAGCAAAAAAAAAAAAAAAAAAAATTATGACGGATTACACTTGGTATATAGGAGAAAAATCCTGCTCGGACAAAACCCTGGTGGTAAGATGATGTAATTAAATACCATTAAGATATTTAAAAATGCTTTTGTATATTTACTTTCATATAGCTAGTCAGATTTGAGCTATGATTTATTTCCTTACTTAGTGTTCCTCATAATTAATGTCTCAGAACCAGGCATCCATTTTCAGAAATTAATTTTAAAATGAAACTCGTTGTGAAATTTTTTATTGTAGTTTTTATGAAAAAAAAAAAAAAAAAATTAACTAACAATGAATGATTCGCTTTCTTATTATAGTAACTAAAATTAATTAAAAAAATATTTTTTTTATTATAAAAAATTATATTATTTTTTTAAATTATATATATTACACTAATATTTGAATTCTATTATCAAAAACAGTGAAAAGTATTTTTTTTTTTTTATCAAATTAGGATTTTAAAACAAATTTTTTTTTCTTATTCTAGTATTTTTCTAAAAAAATTTCTTATTTTATTTTTAACGAATGAAAAAGAGAGAAATAGTTTAATTCAAAAATACGATTTACTGAATACTATGAGTGGGTACGAGAAAAAAGAAGTTTAAAAAAAAAGCCAGAAACCGAATAGAATGAGGATCCTTCAGTATATAGTAAATACTGTAAATGGTCAGACAATCGTAATGACATTGTTTTCTAGGTAAAGATAAAGAATAGATAGATATATTCTCGTTTGAGTGTTTCGAGTTTCAATGTGTTCGAAATTACTTTTTCAGTCTTTTCTTTTTCCTTTTTTTTTGGGGGGGGGGGGGGAATTAAACTCTATTTTGATCAAAAGCTGTAATTGCTTATTTTCCTTTTTTTTTTTTTTTTGAAAATATTTTAATTATATTATAATATGTTTAAATATTTTTTTTTGTATTTTAAATAAATCTAACGATATCAGTAGTAAAAGTCAGACAAAAAATTAGTATTTCGCAAAACAGCAACAAAAAATAAACAAAAAGGATTAAATAATTTTTTTTCAATTTCAAGATAGTAAAAAAAAAACACATTACTAATAGTGAGTTTTACTGCTAGTTTATAAAAATAAATAGTAAATTTGGATTTATATTCACTGTCGTAACAAACGTTTAGTGTTTAATCCGATTTCCGTAAATTTCTTCTTTAATTTTACTTGAAATCAATTTCCCGATAGTGAAACGATTACGAAGCTGTTGTTCAGCAGTAAATACTCTGTATGGTTAGATAAATCCTTTTTCACTTTAAGAAATAAAAAGACTTGAAAAAAAAATATTTTTTCTCACACTTAAAAAAATACAATGAAAATTTCTCTTTATAGACAGTACTTCTATATACAAAGAAAGTGTTACAAAGGACATAAATCTTTTCATTTCTTTTTTTTTTTTTTTATTATTTTTCTACTTTATTTTCATTACAAAAATTAATAAAAGTTGTTGATTTTGGAAAAATTAATATTTTCCGTTTTTATTTTGGGAAAAATTATTTTACTATCTCTCTAAATTTGTATTACAGTGGAACCTCGATTATCCGAAACCTCTATTATTCGAACCGAAAAACATTTTATCCGAACTTCTATTATTCGAACTATTTTTTGCTTTCCCGAATTTTAAATTTTATTTTCTCTATTTATTTTATCATTCATATTTTCGCGGGACATTTTTAGCGTCCATTTCATTGCATGATGCGTGATTTGGCATCTAAAAAACAAATAGATGCTATCATTCAAAACAAAATAACAAAATTTATGCGAAAAAAATCTTAAAAATTTCCGAATTTTCTGAGTTTTTAATATATTATTAATTAATATATATATTTACATATATATACGTATATACTTTTGTATATTTAAAAACATATGTATATGTACATATGTAACATATGTTCAACTGTACATTTTTTTACTTTAATTATAAAAAAAAATTAAAATCTCTATTATCCGAATTTTCGATTATCCGAACCCGGCCTTGCCTAGATTAGTTCGGATAATTGAGGTTCGACTGTAATTTAAATTGTAAACTTACTTGTTACTTTTGAATTATTAAAATTTAATTAATAAATAGTAAAGAAAAAAAATTTTACTTTGGTAAAATTTAACTAAATAATAGTAAAGGTACAAAGTGACGAGAACAAAACAAGGAACAAAAAAAGTAAGGACATTTTTTGAAGTTTTAAATCATTTATTTTTTAATTTTCTTGAGGGGAAAATTTTTTTCTATATATATATAAATATAAGGTGATTTTCCCCAAAAGGATTATCATTGTGTCAGAGGGGGTTTTTGTTATCGTAATAGTATCACAAGTTGAGGATTACGTTTGAAAGTTCTTTGCGGATTTCTTGGCAGATACATAGGTGAAAGAAGTGGTTCTCGCTGACAGAACAGCATTTAAGATAACGAACGCTTTTGGAAACGTTATCTCTAGGTGGAAATCTAACCTAGCCCGATATATCGGGTAACGCACACCCTTGTTCTTCTCTCGTTCCTGTCTTTTCCCTCTGTGGGTAACTTACTCAACCTCTCCGTGGGTATAGTCGGCGTCATAAGTCAACCCTCCAGGGAGAGGGTGGTCTAATGGCCCCGTGAGAGCTCCGAGAAGGAGGGTTCAGAACGAGAGAGAGAGAGAGAGACAGAGAGAGAGAGACAGGGGGGGGATGGTATGGCAGAGCTAAAAGAGCTCGACCTCGAGAATTCTGCTATATATATATATATATATATATATTCCATAAGCCACAAGTTCGTTGTATGCGGACAGGGTTGTTTCGAAGTTCTGCCGATGCTTATAATGGACGAAATTTTATGAGTTTTGACGGAAGCGTTAAACGCCCCCACCCCTCACCTTTGTTTCACCCAGCAACGTCACTCGGGCCACTAAAGTATAATTTAAGCACTCGATGTATTAAGTTTCATATGCGCCACATGCCCCATTGTTATATGTATATAGAGGGTGAATTTCTCACCGGCAACAATATTCCATTACCTTTGCAAAACGGGAGTTTTCGCGAAAAGCCGTGACACTATATATATATATGGTAAAAGGTATTTTTCAAAAATTATTGATATTTTTGTAAATTTCATTACTATTTGGGTAAATTATTATTTTGAGAGATAAAAAAAAACATGAAATAAATTTTTTTGAGTGGTAAAAGACAATTTTAGTCAGACAACAATGTTTTACATTATAATAATGTTGTTATTAAGTAGTAAAACTCGATTTTAGTCAGACTAGATGTTTTTAACTGTAATAATTTTTTTGTTTAGTAGTAAAAACCGGCTTTAGTCAGACCAAGGATTTTCAACTTTTATACTTTTGAAATCCAGTAGTAAAAACCAATTTTAATCAGCCATATTTTCAAAATCTGGAAAGTTTACTGTAAGTAGTAAAAAAAGGTTTTAGAAAGACAAATGTTTACATTTACAGTATAGTAGTAGTGTAAAATAGTTTTGGTTAGCCAAAAATGTTTTTAATTCGATTTATTATCGTATATAAGTAGTGAAAGGCAGTTTTAGTCAGACAACAATGTTTTACATTCTAATGTCGTTATTAAGTAGTAAAACTCGATTTTAGTCAGACTAGATGTTTTTAACTGTAATAATTTTTTTGTTCAGTAGTAAAAACCGGATTTAGTCAGACCAAGGATTTTCAACTTTTATACTTTTGAAATCCAGTAGTAAAAACCAAATTTAGTCAGCCATATTTTCAAAATCTTGAAAGTTTACTGTAAGTAGTAAAAAACGGTTTTAGTCAAACATACATATTTACTTGTCTATAGCAATAGTTTTATAAAAAATATTTACAAATTTAAATAGTCTCCGAAGAGGTAAGAAAAAGAATATAAAAAACATAAAATCGAATCTTTTTGTGCTAAAATCGAGTAACACAATTAAAATATTTTTTTTTTGAAAAATCTTTTGATGGGTAACTTTTAACTTTTCGACGATACGGTTGAGAATAAGCTTTAAGCTCTTCTTTAACTCCTCAGAGTTAGAAAACTGAAGAGCTTAACTTAAGTTATAGGTCATCCAAGTTAGGTTAAGTTAGGTTTTCCATAATCTCCAATTCGTTATAAAACTGATTTTCAATTATTTTTCCAGAGAAGAAGAAAAAGAATTTTTTTTTTAAACAAGATTTAAAATTATTTGTTTAAAATTTTGATTATTTAATAATATTTTAAAATCCATTATAGCAATTATATCAAGAAGCAAAAAAAAAAAAAATATGTGATGAAATTAATTTCGTATCGATTATTGATTTATTTTTTTTTAATAATAAAAAAATGAGTTTGAACTTTTTAAATTTTCTTTTTCGATACACGCAAAAAGATGGCTTGGTGTGTAATGCAACATGATCAAACAGAGTCGAGAGAATGTCATTTTTATCCGCAGCCTATTAGTCATGCTCTTTATGAACAAAAGGGAACATTCAAAATGAAGGATGACGTTTAAACTTGTATTTCAAGTAGTCTATTATCTTATTCTGACTGAAAACGAGAATTAGATTTTATCCATTTTATATATATACATGATAATAATTTATCATTTCTAAAAAAAAAGTATGTGTTTGCCATTTATTTCAATTTATACACAAGTGTCTGCATTTTTTCTTTTATATTATTTCAAAATATCATTTTAGTAAAATTTCAAAAAAAAAAATTTTAAAATCCCAAATTTTTTTTTCTAAACAATATAAATAAAAAATTTTAAAATAAATTATTTAATTAATTAAAAAAAAATATATTTTTCTATATATTAAATTTTTCATGATATAAAATTAATTATTTTATGAGAAATATTTATTTTTGAATGGGTTCCCATTTGCTTTGATAGTGAAATGATTGCAAAGCTGAGTCCAACAGTAGTAAATACCGTATATATGGTCAGACAAGGGCAATGTCGCTTTACACAGGAATTTCATGATTGTTGTCCTTTCCTTAATTACGGTAATAACATTATTCAACGAAACACATCTAATGTGCAAATAATTCTGTTAATTATTTTAACCAAAATATTGCAAATATTTACAATTTCACTTATGATAATTATAACAATTTTCACAAAATAGAAATTCATTTATATAACAAATTTTCATTAATTTAAATTTACCTTTTAAATTAAATTTCAGCATTAATTAAAATAGAATTAATACAAAAATATAAGTAGTTATATAAATAAAATTTCTGTGAAATCAACATTTTACTAAATAATAAATTAGGCTTAATAAAAATTCAGCAAAATGAAGATTCTAAGTAATTAATATTTTGGCTGTCTAAAAATTCAGTTAAATGATAATGGAAATTATCAATTATCTTAATGGAAATTCTACATAATTCGTCTGTATATAAATTTGGTTAAATGAAAATTTCCTCTCAATGAAAATGTGGCTATATAAAAAATTCTGAGAAAGAAAAATTCTACTAAATGATAAGCCGGCTGTATAAAAATTCGGTTAAATGAAATTTCGCTTAATAAAATTCTACTAAATAATAATTCGTCAGTATATAAATTTGGTTAAATGCAAATTTCCTCTAAAAGAAAATTTGGCTAAATATAAAATGTTGCCAAAGAAAAATTTTACTAAATGATAAGTCGGTTGTATAAAAATTCGGTTAAATGAAATTTTGCTTAATAAAATTCTACTGAATAATAATTCGGCTGTTTGTAAATTTGGTTAAATAAAAATTTCCTGTAAATGAAAATTCGGCTAAATAAAAAATTCTGCCAATGAAAAATTCTACTAAATGATAAGTCGGCTGTATAAAAATTCGGTTAAATGAAATTTCGCTTAATAAAATTCTACTAAATAATAATTCGGCTGTATATAAATTTGGTTAAATAAAAATTCCCTCTAAATAAAAATTCAGTTTAATAAAAAATTCTGCAAAATGAAAATTCTGCTAAATATTACTTAGGCTGTATAAAAATTTGGTGAAATAAAAATCTCCACTCAATGAAAATTCAGTTAAATAAAATTTTAGCCAAATGAAAATTCTACTAAATAACAATAATTAAGCTACATTTAAATTTGATAAAATAAAAATTATCGTCAAATGAAAATTCTTCTAAATAATAATTTGTCTAAATAAAAATTCTGAATTAATTAATAATTTGTGGGAAAGAAAAAAATTTCTGTCTTTTTAAAATAAAGAAAAATTGTAATAAAAAAGGTAATTTTTGAATTAGGCTCGTTAATTGCGTTAGAAAATTGTTTCCATTTTTTTTTCTTTCTTTTTTTTTTTGGTCGAGACAACTATATGATTAGGAGAGGAAAATTGTAGGTTCGAGATTAACGTCGAGTTGAAAATGTTATACAAGATAGATGGAGACGAACCGAGGTTTTGCACACGCGATGGGCACCTGTAGCCCTTGTGGTGCACAAGAAAGAGAGAAAAAAAAAAAAGTGGGAAGAAAGGTGGGGGGGGGGGGTGGAAAAAAAATTTCACTGTCAGCCTCTGACGCTCATTCGCGTCACCTTTTCACCATTTTTCCATCTACAATTCTTACGGTTGCTTTCCATCTATCTCGCGTGTCTTTCTCGTTGGTGAACATTTCTCTCGCTTTCTCGCATTCTTCAACTCTCACTTGTCTGTCTACCATTTCGGAAGTTCGTGATGTTTGTTTTTGTCGGTGAAGAGGCCATTCTGACACACAATGTACAGTCAACCACACTAATGATCTAACTTTACCAAAAACCCTTTTTTTCAAATGGCAATTATAGCACTATCTTCAAAATATACCAATTGACTTTATTTTTTTTTTCATTATTATTATAGTAAAAAAATTTATTTCATTCAATTAATCGACTATTATCCAATTAATTTTTTTTTAAGCGCAATTATAATAATTAATAATTGTTATTGATTAATTAATTTCCAAACTGAATAAATTCGATACAATTTATTACAAATAATATAAATTACAAGTGTCCGAAATTAATTTTACCCAATTTCAAGCAATTAAGCTTGTAAAACAAAAAAAAATTTTTTTTTCTATTTATTATTATGAGAAATTTTAATTAAAAATTTCTTTTTACAAGGCTTTAAAATTAGGTTTTCTTTTTTGTGTATTTTAATGTTGCCGCATTTTTATAAGCTTGACAAAAAAAAAATATCTCGAAAAAAAGTACAAGGAATGTAGAAACACGAAAAATGTTTTTTTTTTCGAAATTAAATTTGTTTTTTTATAAGAAATTTAAAATTCTTTTGTCATAATTTTTTTTTTTCCATAAACATTTAATTATTTCATAATATAATTTTCAGAGAGTTTTGTTTCCATGTTTATTAAAAAAAAAAAAATGTTTTGATATTAAAAAAAATTTTTTCTAAATTATTCAAGAATTTTTTTTTTCGAAAATTGAAATAATTTTTTAATTTATCTAGTTGTACTCCCTCCTTCTATAGTCTAAAGTGCTTTTTGCATTACTTCAAGGCGTGTATTTTATGGTGTTCCTTTTTCTAAAGAAAAAGAGGAAAAAAAGAAAAAAAAAGAAGAAGAAGAAGAAGAGAAAATCGAGAAGCTCCAGTGGTTGCAACAAGAGACATGAGAATAAAGTTACGGTTTGCAAGAGACTGAGTGCTGGGTTCATGGTTTCTTACATACAGTGGTTCTCAATTCCCCTTCGACAATTTTATCCCCCTTTAGAAGATTTCCTTTTTTTTTTTACTATGAAATAAAAAAATTAAAAAATTAACCTTTTTTTTTCAAAACACAAATTGCTTTTAAATTGACTCGATCACTGCTTCTTATTCTTTCTTTTTTTTCTCTTCTTATTAGAAAAGTGATGGTTTCTCGGATTTCACTTCAATATTCTTTCGATTTCCTCGCGCAGATTTCGATTCCCGTATTTCATGTTCTTCTTTTTTTTTTTTTTTTTGCAACTATACACGAATGCGCGCTGTGTACTGCATACAGAGGGGGGAGGGATCATGTTTCCGGTCGGGTGTGTCTCGTTGGAAAAAGTATTTCTTTGCGGGGTATTTCTTTACGACAATTTTCAGGAAAATTGCTATATGGAATGTGTATATATGCATATATGCGTCTCTCTAGAATGTTAGTACATATTCTCTCTCTCTCTCTCTTTCTCTATGGTATGTTTTGTGGTATTACATTACACGTGCTGTTGCTGGCAACTATCAGTAGTCCCTCGTATATGAGTCTACTGTTAGCGTCGCACCTCTAATGCACATTTTCCACGTCGAAGTAAACTGCTGTATCACAAACGCAGTAAGACCATATATATATATATATATAATGGAAAACCACAATTCTCACATAAAAGCACATTATTTTGGAAACTGTGCTTTCAATATTATTATCCTACCGCGAGCGGAATAAGAAAAAATTATCATTTTTTTTATAACAAACACGATATGGAAAAGAAATAAACTAAATAATTTCATATTTAATTAAAGCTAAATACAACTAATTATTTTGAAATTAGACAATTTTCCATATTTAATTTTTTTCTGCTATTTAAATCGAAACTATCGTTTTTCTTGTTTTGATTTACAATTTTTAGTTAATGTTTATTTTACAAAAATTTTTCTATTTTTATATAACTGAATTTTCATTTTATTAGATTTCTTTTTTAATCCAATTTCCATTTAAATGGATTTCGATGTAACGGAATTTTCTGTTCGTAAAGTAACTAGGTAGCTTTATTTATTTTCTATTTTTAAAGAACTATATTAATAAACTTTATTTACGTGAAAAAAAAAAATTTGTGGCAGTTTTTATAAAAGAATTTATATTTTTCGTTTCTTTTATAATTATCGTATACACTGTGAATCGAAAGATATTAATTTAATACCGACTTTAGGTACTAAATTTGCATTTGGTTCTATTTTGATACCTAAAATTGGTACTATTTTAGTACCTTCTTTTTACAGTGTAGAAAGTTAGTTTTAGTATATTATGTATTCAGTAGTAAAAACCGATTTTAATCAGACGTTTTAAACTTTAATTTTAATATTCAGTGGGTAAAAATATTCAAAATTTAGTGCCAGTAGTAAAACATGGTTTTAGTCAGACAAATGCGTGTTTAATTTTCTAAATTTATTTCATCAGTAGTGAAAGATAGTTATAGTCAGACAAAAAAATTTAATTCTGCTTATTAACGTATATAAGCAGAAAACGGAATTTTTAGTCAGACAAAATATTTTCAATAATGTCATTTATTCAGTACAGTAAAGCCCGATTTTAGCCAGACAAAACAGTTCTTTATTTTTAAGTAGTAAAACCCAGTTTTAGTCAGACAACAAATTATTCATTATTTAAACTCTTTTTGTCAGTAGCGAAAGATAATTTAAGTCAGACAAAATGTCTACTTCACTGAGAATTTTCCAATTCAGTAGTAAAAATCGATTTTAGTCAGACGTATGATTTGTAACTTTGATAATTAGTAGTAAACACTACTTCTAGTCAGACAGAAAATTTTTCCGAATTATTATTTAAAATTTTCAAAATTTAATATTAAATTTTTCATTGGTAAAAGAAAATTTTAGTCTTGTCATAAGCAGAAAATACTTGTAATTTAAAAATTAGTAGAAAAAGTAAATTTTAGTCAGACAAAGATAATTCTAAAATCTTCAAAATTTTTTCATTAGTAGAAAAAAGTAGTTCCAATTAGACATAAACACTATCGGTAAAAACGTATTAGTAAATTTTAGCGCAAGTAGTAAAACCCAGTTTTAGTCAGACAACAAATTATTCATTATTTAAACTCTTTTTGTCAGTAGCGAAAGATAATTTAAGTCAGACAAAATGTCTACTTCACTGAGAATTTTTCAATTCAGTAGTAAAAATCGATTTTAGTCAGACGTATGATTTGTAACTTTGATAATTAGTAGTAAACACTACTTCTAGTCAGACAGAAAATTTTTCCGAATTATTATTTAAAATTTTCAAATTTTAATATTAAATTTTTCATTGGTAAAAGAAAATTTTAGTCTTCTCATAAGCAAAAAATGCTTGTAATTTAAAAATTAGTAGAAAAAGTAAATTTTAGCCAGACAAAGATAATTCTAAAATCTGCAAAATTTCTTCATTAGTAGAAAAAGGTAGTTTCAATTAGACATAAACACTATCGGTAAAAATGTTTTAGTAAATTTTAGCCTAAGTAGTAAAAACAGTTTTAGTCAGACAATAAATTTAATAGTAAATTGCAATAGTTAGTTGGATATTTTTTTAAAAGGAAAAATTTTTTTAAAATGAAAAGTTTTTTTCAGAATGTTTTAATATTGTAGTAAAAATTTTTTTTCGTCTCCTAGTTCGCAAAGTACTTTTTCTATAGATATATATATATCTGTTTTAAAGGGATATAAAGTCAGTGTGAGAACATTTAACAAGATCCGACTCATAGAGAGGGGTATATTTGACGATGCAGGTGTGCACTCGGTAATGCGAGATGGATACGGGCTATGTTCTCATATATCATACGACCACTCGATCAATGCTCTATCGCAAGTTGACAGTGACTTACGCACTTGTACGCTATCTCATTGATACGGGGGAATAACACACATTTCTTGTATCACCAAAAATTAAACGATGGTATATAGTAATTAAAAAAAAAAAAAAATTTTTTTTAAATTTTTTTTCAAATTTTGAAAATATTCAAAAAATTTTTTTTTTGAAATTTTGAAAAAAAAAATTTTTAAAATAGTAATCTGTGATGCATTTTTTTTTCTCCAATTACTATGTAAATAATTTATTTATTCAAGATATTACTTACCGGATTCAAGAACAGTGTAGCGTGGATTTGACGTGTCGATTGGCACAGAATTTCTCACCCAAGATATTATAGGCGATGGTGATCCAATTGCCGAACAAGATAACAATGCATTGTGTCCCATTTCGACTACTTTGGTAGTAGGCGCCTGTGTGATCATCGGAAATCCATTTGGTAAACTTTCAGCTGAAACATAAATTATTCACAATCGTTAAATTATTATTATTATTATTATTATTATTATTATTATTATTAAAATTACTATTACTACTATTATTATTATTAATGTAATTCCCATGTAATAGTATTTGAATAAAAAGTAAAAAAAATTATTTTTATTATTATAATATTATAATTCTCAATAATATTGGATTTCAATAAATTTTTGAAATAGAAAAAAAATTTTATTCTAGAATTCAAAATTTAATTCTTCAAATCAATCATTGTCATCTACAGAATCTTTATTTATACAATATTAATATTTAATATTAATTTTTTTTTGATAAGATAGTATAGCTATATGAATTTTTTTTTTTTTTATCAATTATTCAGAAAATCTGTAGAATTTATACACTGTATTTTTAAATATCAGATTATTATTTTTTCTTTCTTTTTCTTTTTTTCTTTTTTTAAAGGAAGTTATTATATTTTTATCGTTCTGCACGACAGTATATATTTAGAAATAGTAAAAAAAGAATTCCTAGTTTTTATTTATTATTCATTTATTGTACCATAGTTATATTTAAATTCCATCATAAAAGTTACAATTCAAAATTTAAAAAACTAAAATTTATTGATGTAAAAAATTATTTTAAAACAGTAATTTTTTTTTTTTTTTTTTTGGTAAATCAGAATTTTAATTGACGCTTTATTTTATTATTCATGTACTGCAGATGTTTTTTTTAAAAGATCAATATAGTCTGTGAAAAGTGGAAATGGATATTTTGGCTGAGCTTCTCCAATTGTCGATTTTTTATATATATATATATATTTCACAACCCTTGGGGTAAACAACACACGGGCGAAAAATCCCGTTTCGTGGACAATCCTTTGGGACTTTAAAAGTTACGGAAACCCATTGGAACTGTCCGTTCTCCATTAACTCAGGTCGAGAAAACAGAGACGCTCGAGGACAGTTCGTACTGATATGGATAGATGCGTCTATCGAATCGATCTTCACATTTCGAATTTGAATCAGAATTCAATATCACAGGCACGAAACTTTCAGCAAAAAAAAAAAAAAAAAAAAAAAAAGACTTTGGGAATATAAGAAAATAAGAAGCTGAAGCAAAACAAGAAAAAAGAGGAGGAACAAAAAAACACAAAAACTTTACATTCAAAAAGAATAATAAAGATAACAAATTTTTCCCAGGGTGATAAATCATTAAAAAAAAAATTATTTTACATACACAGAAAATTAAAAGGCATTAAAATAAGCTGCAACGCTTATTATTTTAATCCAATTTTGCTTATTTTAATACCAAAATGCAAAAAAAAAAATAATTTTCCGTGTAACAGTAGTAAAAACGTGTTTTAGTCAGACAGAATTTTTTTTTTTGCTTTTAATTTCAAATCAGTAGAAAAGACAGTTTTAGTCAGACAAAAAATATTTTTTTTATCATAATTATATATTATTTATTAGTTTATTTTAATTAGAAATAGTAAATAAATAATAGTGGTAAAAACAGTTTGCAGTCAGACAAAACGTTTGCAAAAAATAGTTGCAGTAGTAAAAGGGTGTTTTAGTCAGACGTAAACTGAAAATTTAATTTAAGAAATATATTTGCAGTGAGTAGTAAGATATTTTTTTAAATTTTAATTATAGTAAATGTCAGTTTTAGAAATGTAAAATTTTTCCAAATTTTTTGTCATTTGAAAAAAAAATAAACTGATAAGAAATTCCTTAGAGAAAAAAAGAAGAGAGAGAGAGGGAGAGAGAGAGAGAGAGAGTTGAGTAAAATTTGAATTCGATGATACGAAGCAAGTATATATAGGGAGTATATATTGAAAGCGTGACTCGAAAGGTTCGAGACACGATTTAGGCGTCTTTTGTGAAAGTTTGCCTGCTTATTCTTCTATTAGAATCACTAAACTCGAGTTTCCAAACTAGAATGAAATATGTATTTTACAATTCATGATTTCTCTCTCACATTTTGATTTATATTAACTCCTCAAATATAAATTATATATACAAGCGAATAACTTCAATTGAAAACAGTAATTGTATTAATTTTCATAATAGAATTTTTAATTTTTAGACAAATCGAACATGAAATGTAACAATGAAATTTTACTGTACTTGTCGGTATGTTTTTCGAAAGCTTTTACTTTTACTATATATATATATATATATATATATATATATATATATATCGAGAAAGCGAGAGAGAGAGAGAGAAAATGAAATTGTTCCGAATATTTGACATAGAAATAATAACAATAGAACTATTGTTAAAAGCCATAAAGAATTTTCCTGTTTTCAATGATGAAGCAATTTATTTTCCCCTGTAGATAGTAATTTAAATTACATAATACCTTTCATATATGCTTTTTCACTAATTTATAAAATAATACCGCAATGAACAATACATATATGAAATAATTTAAAAGTCATTAATATTGTAAAATAATTATGTATGTACAATTTATAATATATAAATATATATATATATATATATTTATATAGAAACAATGTGACATTAAAAACAAAAGCAATTACCAGAAAACAGATTACATTAGTAACAAAAATGTCATGAGTAACATTTTATCGAAAGTTTTCTGTTATTATATATTAAAATTTTTTTTCAAATAATTAATGATTGTTATTATATTGAAAAAAAAAACATTTTTTTATGAAAAAAAAAAATTTGTTTCTCCCACAATAAAAATGAAATTTTTCTCAATTTCGATATTATACATTTCGTTACGACAAAAAAAGGGAAAATTTTTCTTGAAATCTTTGATGTGGTTTGTCAGTAAATTTTGAAAAAAAAGGAAAGCGTGACTCGAATGAAAAAACAGTCAAAATTGACGTAACAACTGTTTCCTGCATTAGAAAAAAATGTATCAAATGTTACTATATCTATTTGATTATTTCTAACTCAAGTCACGTTTTTTTCTTTTTCAAAGATATTGCGCCTTTTCTATCCAAAAATAAAATGAAGAATATTACATAAAATACATTTCTGCATCCGTTCACTAATGAAAAAATCATTTTTTTTCTCTTCATTTACGCAAAAAGAAAATAATTCTAAAAATTCTATTGTTATTTACCCTACTGTTAATATTTATTATTTAAAATCTAAATAAATAATAAATTTCAGAAAACAACTAAAAAAAGAAGATATATTTTTTTTTTAATTACAATTTCAAAAAGAAAAGATCGTTGCAAAGACATTTGCAAGTGACACATTTTTTTTTTGTAGAAAAAAAAGATCATTAAAAATTGTCTTCGACGGCAATTATATATATATATACAGATAAAAAAAAATAAAAAAAGATAGTTTCATCTGATGGCACGTATTTCTGGTTATCCTTTGTTTTCGTTTTCCGAGTGAGCGTCAAAGGCCGTTTCTTTTGTGCTCGTTATCGTTTTGGTTATCGCACGTTATCCGCAGGGCGACGCCAATTATATCAGCGAATGCCGCGTGCCGACAATAGAAATCGCCCGCAGACCTTCTCAGTTCACCCCCTTATCGTCGCCGAACCGCCAAACAATACAGGCTTGAATTCGCCCGTGAAACTATTGTCCAATAAAATGTCGGTATAGTCGCTTCCTATCTCTTTCTCTCTCTCTCTCTTACTCGTTTCAATGGGACAACGCTTGTAAGACGTCGTATAACCACGATCAGAAGAAATTTGTCTTTCTCGCAATTTTCTCTCTTCTTTTCTCTTAAGTTCATTTTCTTTCGTATTTTTATTTAAAAAAAAAATCCTATCTTCGTTTATTCTTAATCTTGCTGTCTTGTCTTTTTTTCATTTCTCTTTCTCTCGATTTGTTTTCAACCCTTTTGTCGCTTCTCGAACGACTCTTGATCACATAATGTGACAAAGACTTCATCTACCTTGTGGGTGAATTTTTTCTTTCGTTATCAAGTGTGAAGGTGTTTTTTTTTTTTTTTTTTTTTTAAAGAGACATAAAATTTTCTTTTCTGAGTATAATTTAGCAAAAATTAATCAATTTTGAGTTAGACTCAAATAAAATTTGGATTTTTGAAAATATTTTCAAATTTTGGAAATAATTCTTTGAGAATGACATCAAAATTTTAATTTGAAATTTGTGAATTAGAAGCGTTTTCTCATGTGGAAGCTATTTTAGGAAATTCTAATTAAATTTTGTTTTAGTCAGACGAGACAAAATTTTTGTCATGTCAGTAGTAAAATTTTGTTTTAGTCAGACAGAACCATTTTTTTGTTATTTTGTTTATTTATTTTTTTTTATTTTGAATCCAGTAGCAAAATTAGTTTTAGTCAGACAAAGTGTTTATAACTAGTTTAATTTTAGTTTCAGTAGTAAAAAATAGTTTTGGTCAGACGAAGTGTTCAAAATTCGTTAAATTATGAGTAATGAAAAACGTTTCTTTATTATAAAATCAGTGTTTTCTATTGTACAATAAGTAGTAAAAATGAATTTTAGTCGGAAAAAATATTTTTAAGTACTATTTTTTTAGGTCCAGTAGTAAAAAATAGTTTTGGACAGACGAAGCGTTCTAAATTTGTTTAATTTATTTGTCAATAGTGAAAAATTCAATAATAAGTAGTGAAAACAGATTTTAGACAGAGAAAGCGTTCCTAATTAATTACGTTTAATTGTCAGTAGTGAAAGACTTCAAAATCAGTAGTAAAAACAGATTTTAGTCAGACAAACCATTTTTAACTATTGTTGTTTACTTTCAGTAGTAAAAAATAGTTTTGGTCAGACCAACCGTTTTAAATTTGTTTAATTTAATTGTTAATAGTAATAGATTGAATAATCAGTAGTAAAAACAAATTTTAGTCAGACAAAGCGTTTTAAATTAGATAAATTTAATTTTCAGAAGTGAAATACTTAAGAATAAGTAATAAAAACTGATTTTAGTCAGACAAACCATTTTTAACTATTGTTGTTTACTTTCAGTAGTAAAAAATAGTTTTGGTCAGACCAACCGTTTTAAATTTGTTTAATTTAATTGTTAATAGTAATAGATTGAATAATCAGTAGTAAAAACAAATTTTAGTCAGACAAAGTGTTTTAAATTAGATAAATTTAATTTTCAGAAGTGAAATACTTAAGAATAAGTAATAAAAACTGATTTTAGTCAGACAAACCATTTTTAACTATTGTTGTTTACTTTCAGTAGTAAAAAATAGTTTTGGTCAGACCAACCGTTTTAAATTTGTTTAATTTAATTGTTAATAGTAATAGATTGAATAATCAGTAGTAAAAACAAATTTTAGTCAGACAAAGCGTTCTAAATTAGATAAATTTAATTTTCAGAAGTGAAATACTTAAGAATAAGTAGTAAAAACAGATTTTAGTCAGAGAAAGCGCTCTAAATTAATTAAATTTCATTGTCAATAGTGAAAGACTTAAAAATCAGTAGTAAAAACAGATTTTAGTCAGACAAAGCGTTCTAAATTAATTAAGTTTAATGAAAGATTAAATATCAGTAGTAAAAACATATTTAAGTCAGACCAATCACTTGAAATTCTTTTACATAAATTATCGGCAGTTTTTTTTTTTTTTTTTTTATTTTTATTCGGCGGGTCAAGAGTGAATATATCAAAACAAGTTTGATATATGAGAAGAAGGGGAGAAACAATACAAAAATGCTAAATGTTCGAGTGAATCGTGTGCATTGCATGAGTGCATAATGTCATCTAAAGACGTGCACTATGTGATGAAATTTGCATGTTAAACCCTTCAGACGTGTATTCCATTTCAAGTGTGATCTATATCAACATCAAGGCAAGGAACACTTTGAATGAACTGTATGCATGTACAGGTACAAGGATATCAAGATATTTGCATGAAACGAATATGTTCGGTAAGTCAATTCAATCCGAGGTTTGACTTTATTAAGTATTCCGAATAATCTGATTAACTCACCGAGTCCACAAACATTGTCACCACATTGCATTCAATTAATAATAATTTTCAATTGTTTAAAAAAAAAAATTATTACTATTATTATTTTTTTTGGAAAATTTTCAAATTATTGAATATTCTGTTTTCAAAAGTGATAAAATATTTAATTTAAAATTTAATTTTGAATTTAAAATAAAAGTTTAAAAATGTTTTTGTTTTAAAATAAAAAAAAAAATAAATAAACGTTTTCGACTATAAATAATTTTTTTCTCACGTGATAATATAATTATTTTCCCAATAAGGAACGGTGATCTGATAACCTTTCATAATGAATGCTTCCCTACATTCTATGGAATTAATAGAGAACATCAAATTTCAAGATTGAAGAATATCATCTGGCTCATTAGTTTAATGTTACCGTCTAATTAAACTATTGTCTTAAATTATTTAAATTAATAAGAATTAAAAAATTGAAAAATAATGTAATTCTCATATTATTAATTTTTAGAAAATTTTTTTTGTTATTATTATTAAAAAAAGGATCTTTCATAACTAAATTTATTTATATAAATAAATTGTATACTTTAATGATACAAATATACTTTTCCATTGAAATATCATAATATATTTAAACATGCCTACGGGTGACTGATCGAGGAATGAGAAAATGCAAACTTGCTTTTCTTCTGCATTGTAGAAACAGAGAAAATGAGATGGAGAGGTTTTGCTTTTGTAATGATTTGCAAACAAGGTCTACGCATCATAAAACAAGTTTTCTGCTATTATATATAAATTTTTTTATTTCATTTTTCTTTTTTATTATTTTGAAATATGAATGTAAGCATCGATTCTATAGACGCGTAATCGAGTGGTTGTTAGTAAAAACTTTCCTTTAACTAGATTTTACAATTTCTCTCTCTCAAAAAAAAAAAGTTTTTCAAACTACTGACATTTCCATTACAATATATATACACGAGCCGCGTTATTTCTTTCTTTTTTTCCCCTCTATCGACATTTACTGATTATTTCGAAAAAGTCAATTTTACATGAAAATCCATGTCAATTATGTGAGGAAAAATTCCATTGTCAATTCACTCATGTTTTAATCCATACAAAAGACGAGTGAGTTTATTGACGTATTTTTCAATAGTTCATTACTTTTTTTTTCTAATTTTAATAAAACTAAATTAAAAAAGAAACAAAATTTTAATTTAAACATTAAAAAAAAATTACATCTGCTAATGATGTAAAATATATAGTTTTGTTATGTTAAATTTAATGGTGATATTGATAAAATTTTATATAATAATGTATATGATAATATTGTGATAATTTTGATAATTTCCTTCTCGAATTATGAAATAGTGAGGGCACGATAAAGCGGCTGTGTTCACTTAATTACCAATCTGAGAGAATTTCTTGACTACATCGAGTAAATGCCGCGATAAGCCAAAACAGTAATTGACTTCAACGATTCAATGATATAATAGTTTGAAGGCTTTGAGCGACAGTCAGAAACCCTAGAGGGTTTTGTTTCTATTATATCCATTCATATTCGATAATTTCTAATCCTTATTATATAATATCCCAATTTACATTTACAAAAAATCGAAAAAAATAATTTTTATTTATTAAAAATTTTTTTTTTTCATTAACAATTTTTATTAAACAAATTAAAACCTCTAAATTTTCAGTAGTGCAAATAAATTTTAGTCAGGCAAATGTTTTTTCTTCAAATTTCTACTAATTTTAGTTTTAGATTTTTTTTTTATTAGAACATAGTTCGATAAGTAAGATAGAATAATTGTAATTGATGTATTTTTTTCGTAGTAAACGATTGGAATTTTTCTAAAAAATTTTTCTAACTAGCGATGTATTCCTTGCTCGCTCGATTATAGTTGTACTTATTGTTGTTTACTTATTGTAGTTTATGTATATTATATATATAATTTATGTTTTAAATTAATATCACAGAAAATTAAAAGGCATTAAAATAAGCTGCAACGCTTCTTATTTTAATCCATTTTGGTATTAAAATAAGAAAAATTGGATTAAAATAAGAAGCGTTGCAGCTTATTTTAATGCCTTTTAATTTTCTGTGATATTATTAATATTGTATAAAATTTATTTTAATTTTGATCAGTATCATTGAAGGATGAAATGACAATTGTTAAATATTAAATGTTTTAATTTATTATAATTATAACAACAATATTAATTATATTATATTATAATATATTATATAATTCAATAATATATTTTTTTTATATTATATTATATTATATTATATTATATTATATTGCTGTAAATTGCCCCACAAACACATGGAGATTTTGCAAATTTTTTAGAAAAATGTTCATAATAAATCGAAAAACCTTTTAAAATATCGGTTTTTATTTTTATTATCCAGAGTAAACCTTAATAAAAAGATTTTAAAGGTATATATCCAAAAATTCGTAAAAATTGCATAAAATTGCAAAATAACCCTTTTTGGGATGAAAATGCAAAATAACCCTTTTTCGGGTTAAAATTGAAAAAACATTTACAAAAAAAAGAATGTAAGATTTTCCAAAAACATATGGCAAAGTATTTTGATTTTTTTGAAAATAAGTGAAAATAGTTTTTTGGTGTCGCTTTTGGAAATTTGTTTCGTTTTAAAATAAGAAATGTTAAAATTATTAAGATAAAAACAATTGATTTCAATGACACTTAAAATTAGGCACAATATTATAGGTTTCTAACTAAAAATTTAAAAAACAACAATAAATAATAAAAAAGACCATAAAAAATTGGTAAAAAATTGTTTATAAGTAACTTCTTAAAAAAAAAGTAATTTTAAAGGTATATATCCAAAAATTCGTAAAAAATTGCATAAAATTGCAAAATAACCCTTTTTTTGGGATGAAAATGCAAAATAACCCTTTTTCGGGTTAAAATTGAAAAAACATGTTACAAAAAAAAGAATGTAAGATTTTCTAAAAGCATATGGCAAAGTATTTTGATTTTTTTGAAAATAAGTGAAAATAGTTTTTTGGTGTCGCTTTTGGAAATCTGTTAACTTAATATAATAGTAGATGTTTCGTTTTAAAATAAGAAATGTTAAAATTATTAAGTTAAAAACAATTGATTTCAATGACACTTAAAATTAGGCACAATATTATAGGTTCTTAACTAAAAAATTAAAAAACAACAATAAATAAGAAAAAAAACTATAAAAAATTGGTAAAAAATTATTTATAAGTAACATTTTAAAAATAGAGTAATTTTAAAGGTATATATCCAAAAATTCGTAAAAAAAATTGCATAAAATTGCAAAATAACCCTTTTTTTGGGATGAAAATGCAAAATAACCCTTTTTCGGGTTAAAATTGAAAAAACATGTTACAAAAAAAAGAATGTAAGATTTTCTAAAAGCATATGGCAAAGTATTTTGATTTCTTTTGAAAAAAAGTGAAAATAGTTTTTCCAAGGACGGTGTCGAGGTTGCTTTTGGAAATTTGTTAACTTAATATAATAGAAGATTTTAGTATAAACTACAGTCAATCTAAGTATGTTTAGAAAAAAAAATTAACATTAAATAAAAATTGTTATATATTTTTCCCCATAAAAAATAAATACTAATTAATTACTTATTCAAATAAAAAATTATCGAAATGATGAATTTCACAGTAAATGAAATAGTAATAATTACAGTTAATTATAAATCGAAATGCAAGAGGAGGAGGAGATGAAATTTTGTTAATTGAGAATGAAAAGAAATTATTTTAATTAAATATATATATATATATATATATATATATATATATATATATATAAATATATGTTGTTGTTCGAGATGAATAATTCATTTGTCACACAGTGCTGAATATTCGAGGGATAATCTTTAGTCCGTTAATATTGGTATCGACGAATTTTATCAACCATAAATTCATTAGCCCATTAGTTAATTATTTCGAAACACAGCATAATAGAAAATGCCAGACCCTGTTAGTTGTATTAAGCTTGTAGAGTGATCCATTTGTCTAGTATGTTGGTGGATTTGTGTGTTCACGTGCATGATATGCGTTTTAATCGTACGAGCCTGTGTTACCTTCCCCGAGTCGTTAACGTACAGGGTTAAAAGAGGGGCGAAAGAGGAGAGGAGGGGGGGGTAAAAGGGAGGAGGGAACAAGCTTGCCAACTAATGGACATCCGGTATTTCAGGTATTTTCGCGGTGAATTAAGCACGGACTAGATGAAATCCGGTCGGTCAGTGGAGGTCGTCACATTCCCTTGGATCATTTCTATAAGACGCAAACTATTTAAATTAAGTAATTACAAATAATAATTAATTTTTAATAATAATGATAAAAATAATATTTTTAGTAATAGTAAAACATACATGCGATAGTAATAACTTCCATACATTTCGTTATAATATATATATATAGTTTAGATCGAAATAACTTTTGTGAGCAATAAATTTTCTTCGTGAATTTGCACTTCATAAAATGGATTTTTTTTTTTATATTTCTATTTCAATATATAGTTGGAAAATTGATGGAAAACGATTCACTTTTTATTGCAGATTTTTTCATTCGATTTATCATTGAATTTTATAATTTAAGACGAGAAATATGTAACATTAAATATCATTGGTGTCTGACTAAAAATGTATTTTACTACTGATGCTCCAATTATAAAAATTTTAATCCATTTTTTGTTTGTATAAAATTCTGACTTTTACTACTTTAACAACTTTTTTGTCTGACTATATCTGACTCTTACTACTTAGAACGAGAGTAAAATAAATTGACCAAAAAATTTGTCTAATGTTTATAAAATTTGTCTTCAAAATCAAATTTCCCTAAAATAAAAATTGTCCGCAATATATATATATATATATATATATATATATCGAAAAATAAAAAAAGTAATGAAAAGAAAGAGATATAAATTTTTTAGTGATGGTCGGAGAAATTTTTAATATAACTTTATTCAAAATTTTTAACGATCATTTTAAATATGGCTTTTATATTTATTTAAGCATTTACTCAAGGAGATATTTCGCGCCTCTTTCACATTCTCTCTTGGATCAAGTCCAAGTGCCCAACTTATTTTCTCTCATGAGAAAATGAAAATTGAAATGAATCATAGAAAACGTTTTATTATTTTTTATGATCGCCACTGTGTTGACTTTTAACATCGAAAATATGTTTACGACAGGTACTTTTCCTTTATGATTTATACAAAAGGGTGGATAATAATTTTTTTTCAATATTCAAATTTTGTATTATTTTATTATGTTTTTCTTTTTCGAAAATTTCACCTCTAGACAATGAATGATAAAATATCTCGAGTGGATATAAAGTGAGAGATGCTATATTTTGATATAGAATCAGAGAGGATGAAATCATCGAGAGATGAAGGCGAGAGGTATATATATATATATATACATAGAGAGAGAACAAGTGACTGTATTATCAACGAAAGAGGGTAGTCTGGTTGGCCGGTTTACCTCCTGGGAACGGAAAAGCTATGAGCCGCAAATTTAATTAACGCCTACTACCGAGATACTGTTGTCCATAACTCACCGGCCCAATTGCAGTAGGACATTAAATCTACGACAGTGTGCGAAACGTATAAACGAACCAGAGTCCTGCTGAAATAATCGTCATGCTTCTCTGAACCCGTACAAATGGAATTACTTGAAAAAGAACAAGAAAAAATTTCTAAAAATTTATACAAAATTAAATTTTTTTTCCTAATAAAAAAAAAATAAATCCAAAAAATAGAGTTGAAAAAAATTTTTATAAATTTTTTATGGCGAGAAACAATTTTTTTTTTTTTTTTTGAAAATTAATAATTTAAAAAAGTATAGAAACAAAAAAAAGAGGAAAAATATTGAGTATCATAATTCATATCTGCAATCACTGGGGAATTTGTTATTGTTCATTTGACCAACTGGTGAACATGACTTTCAAATTCCATTGGTTATTGATGGAAAAAATTTCTCAATATGAGGGGGGGGGGAGGAAAAAAAACAATAATTAAAAAACAGTTAATATATGACGCAATAAATAGCGTGTTTTATATTTATATATATATCATTTTTCATGGGAGTTTTATATGGAAAAAAAATTTTTTGAATCCTCTATATACATAGGGAGCAGATGCATCGTTTTATAGTCATTTTTTTTTTTTTTTTTTTTTTATTGTTTGTTGACGATATCGAACAATTTTATAACATTGCCCTCACACATCGCTTCACTTTACGCCCTAATAAACTGAAACTAATTACTCCCCGAGTATTTTGGCATTTATTATCATTATTATTCTTATTATTCTATTATCATTATTATTATTCTTATTATCATCATTATTATTCCTAATTAAAAAATTATATTTACATTAATATAAAACGAAAAAAAATAAAATAAAAAATATATATTAAATCAAAATTATCGATTTTGATGTAAACTATCATTTTGAGAATAATGGACAATATTTTGTCAAAGGGGTAAATTTTCGAGAAATTCGAAATTCCATAACGTGATTATATATTATTAACAGGCGTGTTATTTCTAAAATATTCAATAAATTAATTATATTAATTAAATATGCTGATTAGTTAATTATATTAATTATTATTTTTTATAATAATTATATTAATTAATTATTATTTATTATAATAATTATATTAATTAATTATTATTTAATTAAATATTAATTTCATTAATTCAATTAAATTCAGTATAAAAATTAATGAAAAATTGAAATTTTCAACAATAACAAAAAATGGTTCCAAAACTAGTTGTATCTGCCTCGTTATTTTCAATTTTTATCAGCGTTGCAACTCGTATTCGGTTTCCTTTCATTTTTATTTATTTTCTCTTATTTCTGGATATCATATATATATATATATATATATATATATATATATATATTGAAGGCAGATGCTTCGTGACAGGAATTGCAAAATTGAAAAGCAATGGGCAGATATATATATATATATTCTCTTGCTCGTAAGACATGCCCGAGGCAACTCGCTAATCAAGACACACACACCTTAGGATTATATTACCTCACCAATGGAATTACACCAATTTTACTTCTAAACCTCAAAATTTTGTTTCAAAACCACGTTTTCAAATCCTTTGACTATGATTTTTCTTTTTATTTTAATTAGTTTAGAAAAATATTTTATTTTTTAAAGAAAATTTTTTTTTAATTATATTTTAAAATTTTGAATTTAAAAAAAAAATTTTTGGAATGATGAAAAATTGATTTTCTCCATAATGAAGACAAAGGCAGTTTGCATTAGTTTGTGGTCTTGCCGCCACAGACGTGGAAACTTGAGAGATAAGAGGAGTAACGTTGCGCTTTCTAATCAATAAACTTTACACCTCGTCAAATTGATCGAGTGGAATTCCTAAAGCTTATAAACCACAATCTTCACCTCACAAGTTTGGGTGGTAAAATTGTTCCAGGCAATCGAGAGAAAATTGAATTGACAGAGTCTCAGCTAATGTTTTGGTGTGTTGCTAACGAAGATTAAGGGACTTGTTTTCCAATGAAAATTTCTCTCAAACTATATATATATATAATCTTTGGAAAACATCATCTAATAACATTTTCTCATTAAGTTTCTAAAACTAAAATTTTCATCTCCTTTTTTTTTAAAAATTACATTTTAAATCATTAAATTATAAAAAAATGATTTTTTAAAAATTAATTTTCAATTTTGATTTTGAATAATTGAAAAAAAAAATTTGAAGAGATTTTTTTTTTTTTTTGAAGACAACAGTATTCCATCATTCAAAGGGATGATCCATAATGTGAAAAGTAAAGCAAAGGTGGTAACTATTGAGATTTTCACCGAGTGGCACACATCACCTTAGGCTAGCATATTGCGATGAGTTGAAAAAACATTGGCTGCTCAGAAAAACGATCGTGGTACGAAAGTATACCCAGAGCACTTTGCCCTTTTTATTATTCATGAAATGAGAGCTTGGTGGCTCGAGCTCTAGGGTAAGGGGCAAAAGCTTCACGCCCCATGGCGTCGCTAAGTATTCCTAGAGCCGCACATTACTCGTTATCAAGAATTTACTATAGGATGTTGGAAACTATGTATCAAATTTTTTTCCCTGCCCCCACCCAGAAAAAAAAATCCACAATATATTCGATAAGAAGAAAAGCTAACTTTAAAAATTATGTGTTAAAGTAGAATTCGGAGAATTCTATGCTATTTAATCTCTATAATTCGAACGTATTGTCGTGTACTTTAACTAACGTGTCCTTCGGACAAAATTGTAATAGGTAGTGGATTCCTCCTCTAATTAGCTATTGTTTCAGCCAATAGGTTGAGAACCTTATTCTTACAAAAGGAAGGAGAGGATATCTTCAGATGCATTTAAATTAATTGAAACACAAAGATAAATTTATACAATTATATATTTTCCCCCAAAAAAAGAAACCCTAATACAACTTTATCTAATTCTGTTTATATTTACGAAACTCTAACTCTGAGCTGAGTGTATGTGTTGGTATACTGTGTGTGTAAGGTGAGATGCTATGTAATACTCACAAGTGATATGCTTTTCTTTTCGCTTTTAACCAATTTGCTGAATCTTCGAAGGAATTCTTGCTTATCACAATTTCAGGAGAAAGAACTTTTAATTTTTATATATGTAAATCTCAATTTCTTTAAATATTTCTTAAACTTTCCTCTAATTTCCACCACAAAGTATTGATTCTTCTTTTTCTTTATATTCACGGCTAACTGCCGAACTTTAAAATAAAACAGGCTCTTTGCCTGATTGAGAAAACGCTTGATAAACTCTCGGCTTAAAACTGCCGAATTACAACCACCGGCTACGATGGCCCGGTTCAAAACTCCTGGCTAAACTGCCTCGATTTCCCGATGTCAATCCGTTTTATTGAAAGACATTTTGATGGGGAAATCGTACTGCAAGTTCAATGCACTTGGTTGTTGCTAAGTACATTTCTACAATCTTGCAAATTTAGGTAGTGGTGTGATCCGAGTTCAGTGACTTGGATTCACCACTCCTTATATTGAGAAATATACATTCTTATATGTTTCTCAATATTTCTAAAGAAGGTCAATAATTCTGTAGTCAAAATCAAAGAAACGTATTAAACAACCCTGTTTTTTTGTTCTTCAGTCCCTTCAGCCCAAATTGTGAAAACCGAAGAATATTATCTAATTATTTTAATATTTTAACACATTAGAATAAAAAAATCAAACAGGCTACATTATCTCTTATCAATTTTACATTTGAAGGTGTTTTGTGTAATTATGTTTTCGATATTGATAAATAATTGTATAATTTTTAGAAAGCAAATTGATAATTTGTTTTTTACAATTATTTAAAAGGTTACGGAGTTTGATCGTAACAAATGCCCCCCTTTTATTAGGCTGACGTCCCTTGTCAGCTGCTAGAAATGTGCGTGTTGTTTATGTTGTGGTCCAGGTGTATCTTCCGCGTAAGTTGTGATAGATAACTCCTTCGAGTTTTACAATTATTTGTGTCCATTTTATTATTTTTTTTTTTACATAATTGGTTCTCTGTAAGGTAAGTATTTATTAGAAGAGAAAAACAAAGAAACAGCAAATCAAAAAAAAACTAAAATTCCATTTTTTATTAAATAAAATAAAGTAATAATAAAAAAATGCGATGTGTCAAAAAAAACTATTCGTTTTGTTTTGATTTGCTGCGTTTGCAAATTTGGGCTTTTTGTGTCAGTATAACGTCAAGGTAAATGTAAGGTCGGAATGTAACTTGATGATTTACCGGTAGCTCGTGTAAGATATAAAAAGGAAAGGAAAAAATTATATATAATTATGCTTTTTATTTTACTATTTTTTGTTATTTTTTCTTTAAATTCATAAAATTTTGTATAATAAAAAAAAAATCAAAACAAATGAGTGACTTGTAAAATTGTTAATATTTTCAGTTTTTCTTTTTTTTCTTAAATATATGAATGTGACGACAAAATTGTTGTTACTGCCCCCCTTTTATTTGAACTGTCGTCCCTTGACAGCTTCTATTTTGTGTGATAAAAAAAATATGTGGATTGTTAATCGTTGCTTTTTGAAGACAGTCAATACGGGAATTTTTCATTTAGCAAGTAATGGAATACTGAGTAAA
Organism: Leptopilina boulardi; assembly: GCF_019393585.1. Classification (NCBI taxonomy): domain Eukaryota; kingdom Metazoa; phylum Arthropoda; class Insecta; order Hymenoptera; family Figitidae; genus Leptopilina; species Leptopilina boulardi. Next base: position 790,754 of record NW_026137947.1, on the reverse strand, counting down.
AGATCATTTGTCGGCGTAAATTGAGTGTCTTTGTCATATTTTATTTGATATTTCCTTTTGTTTGCTTCTCACGGTATGAGTTGCTGATTTATGATTTTTTTTTTTTTTTTTTTTTTTCACTTCTTATGGGACTTTTGATTTCGGTATTCATTAGTTCTCGTTCGTGTGTTGAATTGTTCGGTTGTTAATTTTTGTGAAGTGTATAACATGATGTCTGGAAATTGTTTCGATTTCTCTGTCCTAAAAATGTCGTTGGAATACGTCAGTAGGGATGGTTTTAACGTTGAGGTGTTTCTTTCGAGAAAAAGGGAGGAGCTAATTGAAAGGCAGCGCATTGCGAATCGCATTGGGAAACGAGGGTAAATATAGTAAAATTCCTTTTTCGTTTTTTTTTTTTTTCTTTTTATATTTTCTTTTTTTTTTAAATTTTAAACGATTCTTTTTAGTGTTTATTAAATATTTTTCTATTTCTTTGTTTTTTTTTTTCTAGGGTTGTTTTGGCCTTTCCAAAGTGGGAAGATGCTCCTAGCCGTACTGGCAATGGGCATCGTTGGGTGTGCTTAAAGGGTTCCACTGATTTCGAGTCGTTTGGTGTGTGTTCTCGCTGGGTCCAAGAGTACCGCTGGAACTGGGGGCGTAAGGTTTACGAAGTACGTGGCTATTGGGATTTTGAGGGTTTTGTTTTTCCCACTGTCGTGGCTGTGCCGGAAGAGGAGCCCGTGGAGGTGATAGAGGGTTGTCTAGGCGTAAATGTTTATGTGTAGTGAGTTAAGAATTGTTTTATTTTATTACTCTTTTGGTTTTATTAGAAAAAAAAAAATTTTATATTAATTGTAATATTTATATGCTCATATATTTTGTTATATCTTTTTTTTTAAAATGTTATTTACTATTACAGCCCTAGACGCCAGTTGCCTTTTGTACCTCCCGCTAGTGGGTATAGGATGCAGAACGAAGCCTTGGAACTAGTTTGGGTGCAGCGATATCAATGTAGTTGGGATGAGGTGGAGTTGGTTAGTTCCGATTGGGAAATTGTAAGTTGTGTTTTTTTTTTTAAATTGGTTTTTGTAAAATTTTGAGTTATTTTTTCAATATTTACCTTTGTTTTGTACATAAACTGTGTTTTTTTTTTGTTTCAGCGTTGGCGTATTGATTTAAAGCATTTTTGGGTGGAGACATAGGTTTAGTATCATATTTGACGTGATAGATATATTGTAATGGGAGAAAAGGAGAGGGAGAAAAAAAAGGAAAGAGGAAAGAAAAACAATAAATGAATTTTAAAAAAAAATTGAAGAGAGAAAAAAAAATATTTATTCCTTATCCTGCTTTCTTTTTTTAGGGAAGTTGGGGTTTCAAATTCTTCTTGTTGATGTCATTTTTTATTAATCTCTTTTTTTTTTTATTTAACTTAAGATAATGCGTTGTTCTGTATTTTCTTGGGGTTTTGAATTGTTTTTTTTTTTGTTGAATTATTTATTAATTTATTATGGAGCTTTCTGTTTTTGAGGATGACAGGTAAGTATTGATTTTTGTGTTAAAGAAATAAAGTAAAAAAAAAAAACAAATTTTAGTGGTGATTTTAGAAGTTTTTTTTTTTTCTTTTGTTTTTTAGTATACCGTAAGAGTGGTGGTCGATTATGCTGACGTTTGGAGACTGCATCTTATGAGTAAATGGTTTCATATTTCCCTCTCGCCCCGCGCTGTTTCGTATCACCTATGTTTCGTTAGTTGTTCGTGGTCATTATAGAGTGTTGCGTGTGGTGTGAGGTTAAAAAATTACTTTGAAGTAATTGTAATATTTAGTGTTGTTTTTTTTTTTTTTTTACAAAAAAAATATTATAGGTATTTATAGTAATGAGTGTAAAATAATAATGTTGTAAGTTTCTTATTTTTTGTGTAATTTTTGTGATCAATTCAAGGTATTGGAGACTTTAATAAAGTGTGAGTTTGTGTAATTTTTTGTAATTGTGTTGATAATTAATTCTTTAAACTTTTTATTTGCATTACGTTTTGTTCTTGTTTATTTTTTTTATTATTCTGTTAGGTAATATTTTGAAAATTTATTGAAGGTGTAGGTCTAGGTTTATGTGTCGGGTCTAATTTCAAATTCCTGTTCCTCAGGGGCGTAATATTTGTGTTCCATGTATAACCTCTTTTGATGGCTGTAAGGGTAGGTAATATAGTTCGTTCCCCATATATATTTTCTTTATTTGTAGGAAAATTAATTTTGTGGGTTTTGTTTTGTTTGTATATTGTAATAATTTATTTGAATTTTATTGTTAAACCAAAAATCGTTATTAATATTATATTTTTTTTTTTTTTTTTTTAAATTTAAAATAGGTTTCATTTTCTTAATTTTATCTGAGGATTTTAATAAAGGATTAATCGGGTTTTGTAAGGATTACGCTTGTAAAAAAAAAATAGTAAAAATTTATGAAATCTTTTGTATTGGAATGACTTAAAATATATTTTTTGTGAAAATTATTATTATCTAAATATATATTTCTCTATTGGTTTTTATTAAATTTATTTAGTGTTTATGCTCCTTATATAAGTTTTATTTATTTATTTAATTTTTTTAGCATCTGCTCCTGCCAATCACAGGATTGTTTTTGGACCTGGTTGAGGAGTCGGGGTGGGTAGGGGTTAATTGTCCACAATATGGACATTACTGGATGTATTGTGGGGCGGTTCATACCCTAGGATTTGGTTAGTACTATTAATTATGTTTTTATTTATATTTTGTACAGTTGGTTAATATTTCCTCTTCTTTTGTTTGTTTTAGATGTTCGTCGTTGATATATATGTGTAAAAAAAAATTTTTTCTTAAATTTTTTTGTAGATTTTTATTTTTTTATTAGTGTTCTGTTCTTCTTTTTAAGGTAAGATCTGAGTAATGTTTCCCTTTTTTTTATGTTTAAAAAAAAATGTTTTCCTAACATTTAGTTTATTATTAATACTTAATAACTTATTATAAATATCTGTGTTTAAAAAAAAAATTTTTTATAAATATTAAATTGACTTTTTATTTAATTCTTTATTTTTTTTTTTTTAATGCTATTATTTCATTTTTGTAATTATCAGATATATTTTTGTTTGTTTATATAGTTATATTTATATAGTTTATTTATATAATTATATTTTTGTTATATTTTTGTTTTACTTTATACTATATTACGTGTTAATACTAAAATTTTGTTCCCCATTTTATTGTTATTTATTCTCAATTGTTAGTTATCATTTGTTTACATATACATATTGTTATGTTTCCCCTTTGTTTATTATTATCGATATATTACAGTGAACTGTGGTGGTACATTTCGATGTCTGGATATGGATTGGCTTTTATGGAATTATTTTGGCTTTCCGGTACTTTCATGGTCTCAACGTGTTCGAATGTTATCCTAAAAAGGAGGATTTTTGAATTTCTGAAGATGGAATTGGATATCAAAGGAAACAAACGCATATATAAAAAAAAGGCTGCCTTGTTGCCGCTTCACCCTGGTGACGATGGTTGATTTGTTGACCGGAGTTACATTTTTTTTTGTTTGTATTTTCACCAGCTATTATTTTGTTAATTTATTAGTATTTCTTTATGTGTATATATATGTATATTAGTGCGTATATATTCATATAAGGCTTAGTAGTGAATTATCAAATTAAAGCATATTTTAGTTGAAGTATATATAGGTAGTTTTAGTTATTTATGTTCTTATCCATTTTTATTCCTTAACTTATTCTTTTTGTGAGTAGACCACTCTCTTTCAGTTTACGGTTTTCCCTTTAAAAAAAACAATTGTTAAGAACGAGTGAAAAAGAGTTTTTTTTTTTATAGATTGTTGTCTCCCGTTTTTGTTATTCGTATTTTAGTTTTTTTGTAGTTTTTTCTTTTGTATATATATTTTTTTTTTTTTAGTTAATGTTTTCCCAAAAAAAAATGTTATATTTAGTTTGAAGCGTTCAATATGTACATATCTATGTATAGGTTGTGGATCCAGTTTTGTGTCTTCCCTCTTTATTCTTGAATTTAGGCCACATCGATGTATCTGATTTTTGGTGCTTTCTTAGACTGAAAAATGGGGCTTAGGTTTTCTCGTTCTCTTTTTTCCGTTTGTGGCATATTGCTGGTTGTCGGTTCAACTTCTTTCTCATCTTTACTTAGTAGGAATATTTCTCGTTTCTTGGTCAAAGGGGGTGAACATTCTTCTTGTTTTTTTGTTAAGTCTCTCATACTTATTCTGTCAATTTTCTTTTGTACTGCGTGAGAAGGTGTAGCATATATGTGTAGTGATTCTGCTTCGTTGTTCTTTCTTTTTTTGTTTTTACAGCATATGACTTTCACGTTGTGTTTCATGCAGTATTTTATTGTTAGGTAAAATATTACGATTAGAAGGATGGTTGCTAGTATTCCTATTATCGAGTTAGTGTATTGATATTGTTTCTGTTTACTGAGCGTGTGCAAGCTTTGTGTTTTTAGTTCTTTTTCTATATCTTGTAATTTCTCATCTGTTTCTGTTTTTCTCCAAATAGGACGAACATCATTAGGTGTTATAGTTTCTTCCCGTGGTTTAGCCGTTTTTAAAATGGGTGATATTTCTTCTAATTTCAATTCTATTTTTGGTGTGTAAATATATTCCTTAGGGTTATTTATGATTTGTAGCGTGGGTAATTTTATGGTGTCGGTTTTTAAGTTACATTTACTCGATAATTTTATTATTCCTATTCCTTTTAGTTGGAATGTTCTTACCTTTTGCTTAGGGCAAATTAAGTAAGCTGTTTCTTCTGTTGTTAAAGAATATAACCAACTTCCGGTTGTTATTATGGGCTCCCATAGTGGTTGTTGATTGTTGGTGATCCTTATGTCACAACTCCTCAGGGTATTATTGTTCGGTTCTCTCAATAGCTCTGACTCGCAACTGGGGGCTAAAATTATGTCATATATCCCTTGTGTAGGATAACATATGTATTTTCTTTCAATTGATTGACAGGTATTTAGTTCCTCTTCTTTTAGGTAAAAATAATGTCTTCCTTCGATACTAGTTGCAATATATTTAGTGTGAGGTGTGATATAAGCTCTGTTCATGGTTGGGCCCATTGTTTGTAGAACTGGTAGCTCATGCATTTTATATAGTAGGTATTTTTCTTTTTCTAGAAGTGGAATGTCTAACGTTACCATAAGATTTTCATTTTTTATTAATAAACTTACTTTGGAAATTTCAGCTATTGTTGCTACATTTAGGTTGTCTATGTGCATAGGGTATTCTTGATTTTCCAAATATTTGTGTGCTTCCGTTGCTATTGTTTTTATTTGTTGGTCGTTTAATAATTTGGGATGTAGTTTTCCTTCCATAACTTTGTATATGACATTCAGAGTTTCTTCTAAACCGTGTTTAAAGGTTTCTATTTGTTCGTTCCATTTTCGAGCCGTTTTTTGTAGTTGTAATATAAAGTCAGTTGTGCTTATTTTGGATCCTACACGGAATATACTTTCTTCTAATTCATATAATTTCTTTCTTTCTTCTTCGGATCTGTTATGTTGTTGTTGTGCTATGTCGTACAAATTCTGCAATTCTGCGCGCACCAAATGCGTTTGTTCTCCCACTAGATGTGATATATTCCTTTGGGCTTCGTTTAGTTCTGTGAATAGTTGTTCATATCTTTCTCCGTCGTCGTAAGTTAATACTCCTACGATGGGTCCTGCGATTTTTCCTATAAATCCTAGTAGTGGTACGTTTCGTTTTTTTCTGTTTGAGAACGAAGTCATTTGGTTCGCTGAAGTTTGTTGTCTTAGTTCTGTCATGACGTTTATTAATTGTTCTTGGAGTAATTTGGCAACTGAAATTTTCTTGTTCAACGTTTGATATTCTAGAAAGTCTTCGCAACTTATTCCCATTGATTTCTCACAAAGTGGTTCCATTTTTTTGTATTCCGTTTCTAAGTTTGGTAGGTGTGTTTTGAATGTATCAGTGTCTAATAGTATTATTGTTCTCCATGTCCCTGTTACACGCTGTAAATTTGGCATCAATTCATAAAAAAGTCCTGTGTTTTTATTCATGGGTGTTATTTTGATAGTAGCGTCATCATCGTTTGTTTTTATTTGTCCAGCCAATCCTAGCAATACAATGCCTATTTTTAGGTAGTTGTTCATTTTATTTATTCTGTAAATTAAATTGAACAATAGATTTAAAATTCTTTTTTTATTTTTGTATGTTTATGGGTTAGTTTCTATTGCTAATTTTGCTAATCTATCTGCTTCTTCATTTCCTAAAATACCGCTATGCCCTGGTTCGTAAATTAATTCTATTTCTAGGTTTTCTATGCTATTTTTCATTTTTATAAAGTCCTTTTTACTGATTACTTCTCGTTTTCGGCTCGTTTTCCAGCCATTATTTTCCCATTTTGGTACCCATTCTTTTATCCCATCTACTACAAACTTAGAGTCTGTATGTATTCGAATTTTTCTATATTTACGTTTCTTAAGAATTTCGATAGTTTTCTGTATGGCTTCTATTTCCGCACTATTATTAGTTTGCCTATTACAAGCTTTTGCGCTGATATTCAAGGGGTGATCTTGGTTGAACCAGATTCCTATTCCGGCTTGAGCGTTTGGTTTTCCATTTGCTTTACAAGCTCCATCAGTATATGCGTGTACATAGCCTTCTTCATCTAATTTCAAGCCGTTTTTGTCATTATGTCAAGAGTATGCCTTTTTGACCTGATCTTTGTGTTTACGAAATCTCTTCTTCTCTGCATCGCTTAATACCAAATTATTCTTTTCCGTAATTCCTACCACTTCGTAAGGCCCATGGTAATAAGGTGTGAATTTTCCTGCTCTTACCTCTTCTTTCACATCTACTAAATCTCCTATTTTTATATTTAATGGTCTTGATTTGTTGTCAAATTTTTCTTTAATTTTTTCTTTCGACTGGATCAGATTCCTGGCTACTATTCTTCGAATCTCGATGAGTCGTGTTACTAATTCTCTCAAATAAGTTTCATATGTCTCCATTTCTTTTTCTGTAGGAAAATTGTTAGGAGTTCTAGCTGTTTTTCCGAAAACTACTTCATAGGGCGTGAATTTTGTGGCTTCATGTACCGAAGTATTATAGGCGAACATGGCGTAGGGTAACAATCTGTCCCAGTCATCAAACGTTTCTGCGTAATGCCTAATAAATTCAGCTAGCACGGCATGGCTGCGTTCTAACGCTCCGTTCGTTTGAGGCCTATATGCTGTGGTAGTAACCTGGGCTGTTCTGAATAATTTTGCGAGTTTTCTTAATAATTTACTTGTGAACGATCTTCCATTGTCTGTTAATATACATTTAGGTGCTCCATATAAAGAAATTAAATGCGTCGCTATCGCATTTGCTATCGTCGTGGCATTAATATCGGGTATAGCTACAAAAATGCAGTATTTACTGAGTTGGTCTTGCATCGTTAAAATATGGCAATTCCCGTTAGTAGTAGTTGGAAGTTTTCCCACTGTGTCTAGGGAAACTTTATCCCATACGTCCAATGGTGTGTCAGTTATCACCATGGGTTCCTTATTTTTTGTTCGTACTATTTTCTTCTCGGCACAACTTCTGCATTTTCTAATGTACTCTGTTATTTCTTGTCTTAAGCCTGGCCATGTGAATTTTTCTCTTATTCTTCTATATGTTTTATTCACTCCTTTATGTCCTGCAATTAAACTATCATGATAATTTGCGATGATTTGTGCCCTATTTTCTTCTGGGGGTATTATCGTTTTTCCGTAACATATAGCTATCCTAATATCCTGTTTCAGAAAGGTCTTCACTAATTCTTCTACCCAATCGAAATTAGATTCCTCTAATATTTCTACAAATCTTGGTATTCGTATTTGTTTAATTTCGTCTTTAACAAGTGTATTTTTCAAATTATTAAGGGCGTTTCTTAAATCCTCTTTTTCTACTATGTCATCATATTTTTTAGAAACTATTACAGTATACACTTTGTTTTTTCCAAAATTGGTCACTAATATTTGCCCTTTTTGAGGCTTTTTGGATTTCATTTCTAACAAGTCTATTGCTCCTATAGCGATCATTAATTTGGATGTTGATTCATTTGGTTCTAAGTCTGATGACATAAAATGTACATAATTATCCCTTGTTGCAGTGATCGATTCTCGACTATATTGTAACACTTCTAATCTATTTAACGTTCTTTCTGTGGTCGAATCTAAAGAATTTTTTATTTTTGGATAATTTTCTTCGACGTACGGCATGTTGAATCCTAATCCTAATTTCATATGGGGTGGGGTTTTTTTTGTTGTTTTATTTATTTCTGTCTCCGTTAATCTTCTTGGAATTAAACGTTTCTTTTTGTTCTCTACTTCTTCTTCAGTGTCTGATTCTTCTGTAATGGTTTCTTTTAAGTAAGGGGTTGATCGAGCTTTAGGTAATTCGAGCCGTAAAGGGGTGTCGAAGGTTACGGATTTTCTTTTCTTTTCTTCCCTTAATTGTTCTTCCCCGGTTTGTTTTTCAGTATTAAGTTTTGGGAGATTTTGTGCTATATCTCGTAATTCTTCCATGATCTCTTCGATGTCCTTTGGTTCTTCGTCCGGTTTGTCTTCTGTAGTGAGAATTTCTTGTGAGTTTTCAATTTCCGTCTCTTTTTCGAACATTTGGTTATCCCAGAAATACGATTGATGTTCTGCCATTGAATTGTCGAATCTTCTTATGGATTCCAATATACCTTCTAATGTATCTTGGTTTACACCTTCCGGTTGTAGAGTATCTTCCTTCATTGTATCTAATTGGTTATTTTCTGAATTTTCATTTATGGGATTTTCAGTTTCCGTTTCTACAGCTTCCTGAAAAACTTCTTCTTCACTGTCGGAGCTATTTACAGGAGGGTCAACTTGTATGACTATTTTATTTTCTTCTATCTCTTCTCTCTTCTTTTCTCTCTCTATCGGTTCCTCGTCACTTTCTGATGAATAATCTCTCGAGGTAGATGGTCCATCAGCTAATGAGGGTAGCACACTATATTGTTTTCTTAATATAGGAATCAGTTCCGGAGGCTCTGTCCTCTCTTCGTCTGAACTCGATTCAATTTCTACTTCTTCACACTGTTTGTCATTTAATTTTTCCGCCTCGTAATTTGTTACTGTAGATTTTGGAATTTGACTTCTGAGTCTTGTAGCAATTGGACGATCATCTGTATCTATTGTCGTCATTTTTGGTTCCGTTTTTCCGGGGGGTCTTCCTTTTTTTCTTTTCTCAATCTTATTACCTTTTAACGTTGAATCTGATTTTGATCTATTTCTCGTAGGATTGTATTTTCTTGCGGCGCTACTTATAGGGAATGTTCTGTTTTCCTTCATTTTCGGTTTTCCTTCTTCGTCTTCTGTATTTTCTGGAGTTAGCCTTTCATTAGAATCTGTATCTGTAGTTTCATTCTCTTCTGTTTCACTTTCTATTTTTCCTACGGGATTTTCCGATAATGCTGGTAACCAACGGTTTATTTTTCCGGGTTTACATACAAACTCGTATTGATAGTCTTGCAATCTTAATAACCATTTTGTCATTCTTGTGGTTGGTTTGTTCGCGTTGTTAATAATTTTTAAAGGTTCATGATCGCATGATAATATAAATTTCGTACCGTATAAAAATGGTCTGAAATGTTCTAAGGCTTGTATCACTGCTAGACACTCTTTTTCCGTGGGATCATAATTTACTTCTGCGCCAATAAGAGTTTTTGAAAAATAGGCTATTGGCAAATCTATTCCATCTTTATCTTGTGTGAGTACAGCACTGACTGCATGTTCTGAGGCATCTGTAGTAACTCTAAATATGTTTTTAAAATCTGGGTGCAACAAAATGGGGTTTTCGCACAAGGCTTTTTTAAGTCTTTTGAAACTTCGTTTTTCTTCAGTGTCCCATTTGAATATTTTTTCTTTTTTTAATAGACTATATAGTGGTTTTGCGATTTTAGCGTAATCTTTTATGAATCTTCTATAATAACCAGTTATACCCAAAAATCCTTTGACTGCTTTCGGTTTTCGTGGGGTGGGAAAAGCCTGTATAGCCTCTATTTTCTTAGGGTCTGCTTTGACTCCCTCTGCACTTACAATGTGTCCTAAATAGGCCACTTCCTTTCGTAAAAATTCGCATTTTTCGGGTTGTAATGCTAATTTGGCTTTTCTAAGTCGTTCAAATAATCGAGTTATTGTTTTGTCATGTTCTTCGAGAGTGTTAGAAAATACGATTATATCATCTAGGTAAACAAATAACTCGGCTCCTTGCAGTCCTGATAGAACATTGTCCATGAGTCTTTGAAATGTAGAAGCAGCGTTTTTTATTCCCATCGGCATTCTTTTATATTGATAATGCCCTCTACCGCAGGAAAATGCTGTTTTATGTTGGTCCTCTTCTGCTGTCCCTATTTGATGGTAACCCATCGCTAAATCGAAAACTGAAAAATATTGTGCTCCTCCTAACCTCTCTAGAATATGATTGATCAAAGGTATGGGGTAGCTTTCTCCCACCATCTTTTCGTTAAGGGCTCTGAAATCAATTACTAATCTCCATTTTTTATTACCATCTGCGTCGGCCTTTTTAGGTACTATCAGTACCGGTGAATTATAGTTGGATTTGGAATGTTTTATTAAGTCGTTTTCTTCCATTTTATTGATTAACTTTTTTCCTGCTTCTTCGTACTCGGGAGGTTGCCTATACTGCTTGCGTTTGACGGGGTTCTCGTCTGAAGTGGGGATATAATGTTTTACTAATGGGGTAACTGGTAGCTTGTCACCTGGTAAATAAAATCTGTCCTGACCCATTCTTATCCATTTTCTTACATAATTATGTTCCTCGGGATTTAAATAGTCTAATTTTATTGTATCTAAGATTGTTTTAGTCCTACTTTCGGCAATCTTTGCGTTATGTGTAATTTCTGATTCCGTATTGTTTGCTATTTCAAAAGGCAATAGTTCTTGTGGGGAAATAGATACGGTGATGTCTCTTTCTGTGGTATTTATGGCCATTATTTTACATTTTCCTTGTTTTTGAGTTACTAAGGCTTCTCCCAAAAATAATCCTTTTTGTGTTTCTATCTTTTGTAAATACCCTTCCTTCAAATCTGTTTTTTCGACTGGAATTTCCACGATTTGTCTACTTCTGGCTTTAATACGTAAAATTTTTGGTTTTAATTTTATTTCCCTTTTTGATTCTGGTACTGTTTTTATTGACTTGGGGCAGGGTGTCCTAGGTACGGGTTTCACTTCTTTTTTTAAGTCTTCATTAGCTTGAGTAGATTCGAGGTCAATAAACGGTATAGGTTCAGTAGGTTTGGATGCTGTTATCAAGCTGTTATAAAAGAAATTTACACTAGATCTTTCCTCTCTTAAAAACGGTCTTCCTAAAATTCCTTGGGCTTCTATAGGGAAACTATCTTCAACCACATGAAAAACATGCTTTTTATCCATAATTTCTATTTCAAGGGTTCCCAACGTGTATACTTTGTCTGGGGTAATCCCTGTTATATGGGATGTATCTGTAGTCGTGACAGGTGCATTTCCTTTCAATGCGGTTACTTTAATTACGTTGATATCGGCTCCTGTATCTATAAAGAAATTTGCTTCCCCATTATATAAATGATTCCCTTTTAATCTCGTTACAGGTGACTCTTTTAATGGTTTATTTAATTTGTAAAGTTTGTGTTCTCTTGTTGTCGTAAAATTCCTGGACGCATTGAGTTGTGAGGGTTCATCGGTGCGTCCGTATGACGAACCTCTTGCCAGTTTAAATTATCGGTTCTGCCATTCGCTTGTCCTGATCTGTATCCCCCTTGGTTATACTCATTGTTCCCGAAATTTCTATTATTTCCAGATTGTCGTTCCCTCCAACTTCCTTGCGTGTAATTTGTTGCATTCTGTCGGTTTTCTCGGTAGTTGGAATTTCCATATACGTTCTGCGTGTGATTCCTGCCATCGAATAGTTCTCGGTTCCTTAGATTTCTAGACCCCCACCCGGTTTCTCTTGATTGTTCCTGTCTATTGTAGTTATTCGTTTGTTTATTATCATAATTGTGTTTTGTATAGTATGAGAAATGTCCTTGTCTACTAGTTATACCTCTTTCTTCTTGAGTTTGTTTTGCGAAGAGGAAAGCTTGTTCTAAACTTTGAGGGCGTCTGGCTTCTATCACGTTTGTAATTTCGTCCGGAAGTGCTCTAATAAATTGTTGTCGTAATTTCTACGAAATAGTGTTGGAAAGGTAATCCAGGGGCAAATCTTTCTTTTAGTAAGTCCATTAGCTGCGGTATGGTGTCGAACTGTTTATTAATAGTGCATTCCCTTGCACTGCCCTTTAATTTACTTAAGACTCCTGTTATGAAAGAGGGTTGACAAGCTAGGGGTAAGTGGGTAGACGCGAATGCTACATCTTGAATAAAATCCCGAACTCGCATGTTTTGTCCTGTAAAGTAGGGCACGCAATTTACTGCTTGTTGTATTGTCAATGAGTGTGCTATGGCCTGTTGGACTAAAAGGGTTCCGTCTGCTGGTTCTTCCCCCATCATGTCCCTCAAATTTGTTGGGTTTGCAGCATAACCTAAATCTGTTCTATTTCTAAATAGTTCGCCTAAAGTTGACGCGTTTAAAGCTCCAGCTCCTCTCTGTTCAGGTCCAACTTGTCTCTCGTTTCCTGGAGGGGGGTCTTGACCTTCGTTCTCCATGGCTTACTCTCTTTTCTAATCTAGTTCTTTTTTTTTTATTTGGGGATGTTTTCGTTAACTAGTTTAAATGTGAAATTCCCTAAGTAAGAATATAATTTGTCCCCCCCCTTTTTTTTTTTTTATTAAGAGAAGAGATTTTAAAAAAAAAAAAATGAATATAGTATGATCCTGACCTTTCCTACATATGTCTAAACGCTCGTCTTTTGGACTTGCTGTCTAAGCGAAATTTGATCTAATCTCTGTATTTGTTTTACATCGAGTTCATTAATCCCATTATGACTCAATTTTTATGAAATTTGCTATCTCACCAAGAAAACTCTTCTAGTAACACGGTATAATTCTAAAACCTCTTTTTTCCTTTTTAAATATTATCCTGCCTTCCTTTTTATATGTATGTCTATATTATTCTCGAAAAATAAAACTCTTTTTAGTCTATCTATTCTGTTGGACTTTTGTATATTTTTTTTTTTTAAATTCTATTCCTATGCTATCCGATGCAAAATTCTATTCTCTGTTAAAATACTCCAAACTATAGGGTTGAATTTAAGGCCGATATTTAAAATTTGTATTTTATTCCCGTAAGCTAACTCGTGATTATTATTTTTGTAATTTATACATGTATTTTTTTTTTTTTTTTTTTTAATCCTCTCACTTGCCCAAGTGCCTACCCACTTCCGGCAAGGTTAAGTCAAGGAATTGGTCGCGGTTTATTAGAGAAACCAGAGCTTGCCGACGCAAGGTTGGTTACTGTTCCCCTGAAGCTTAACGTAAATAAGCTTAAAAAAAAAATCTACTACCCGCACTTTTGATATTTATATATTTCCTGTGAAGAAACAGATAGACAAAGTATTTTAAAACATGAAATCAATGTATCCATATAATTTTCCACAGTACAATAATTTTGTATGGGTGTGTATAGTGTATACCATATGTATCTTCTTTACTCAAAAATGAAATTAAAAAAGAAAATTTTCTCTCCTCTCTAGAAAAGAATATAGAGAAAGAATCCCACCGCTGCCACCAGTTTGTTAAAGTAGAATTCGGAGAATTCTATGCTATTTAATCTCTATAATTCGAACGTATTGTCGTGTACTTTAACTAACGTGTCCTTCGGACAAAATTGTAATAGGTAGTGGATTCCCCCTCTAATTAGCTATTGTTTCAGCCAATAGGTTGAGAACCTTATTCTTACAAAAGGAAGGAGAGGATATCTTCAGATGCATTTAAATTAATTGAAACACAAAGATAAATTTATACAATTATATATTTTCCCCCAAAAAAAGAAACCCTAATACAACTTTATCTAATTCTGTTTATATTTGCGAAACTCTAACTCTGAGCTGAGTGTATGTGTTGGTATACTGTGTGTGTAAGGTGAGATGCTATGTAATACTCACAAGTGATATGCTTTTCTTTTCGCTTTTAACCAATTTGCTGAATCTTCGAAGGAATTCTTGCTTCTCACAATTTCAGGAGAAAGAACTTTTAATTTTTATATATGTAAATCTCAATTTCTTTAAATATTTCTTAAACTTTCCTCTAATTTCCACCACAGAGTATTGATTCTTCTTTTTCTTTATATTCACGGCTAACTGCCGAACTTTAAAATAAAACAGGCTCTTTGCCTGATTAAAAAAACGCTTGATAAACTCTCGGCTTGAAACTGCCGAATTACAACCACCGGCTACGAAGGCCCGGTTCAAAACTCCTGGCTAAACTGCCTCGATTTCCCGATGTCAATCCGTTTTATTGAAAGACATTTTGATGGGGAAATCGTACTGCAAGTTCAATGCACTTGGTTGTTGCTAAGTACATTTCTACAATCTTGCAAATTTAGGTAGTGGTGTGATCCGAGTTCAGTGACTTGGATTCACCACTCCTTATATTGAGAAATATACATTCTTATATGTTTCTCAATATTTCTAAAGAAGGTCAATAATTCTGTGGTCAAAATCAAAGAAACGTATTAAACAACCCTGTTTTTTTGTTCTTCAGTCCCTTCAGCCCAAATTGTGAAAACCGAGGAATATTATCTAATTATTTTAATATTTTAAGACATTAGAATAAAAATCAAACAGGCTACATTATCTCTTATCAATTTTACATTTGAAGGTGTTTTGTGTAATTATGTTTTCGATATTGATAAATAATTGTATAATTTTTAGAAAGCAAATTGATAATTTGTTTTTTACAATTATTTAAAAGGTTACGGAGTTTGATCGTAACATTATGAATACACTTTTTTTAATCATTATTCTCTGTATTGTAATAAAAAGGAATATTAATGAAAATATTTCTAACCATTATTGGAATATTAACAAAAGTATTTCTAGCCATTGGAATATTAACAAAAGTATTTCTAATCAAAGGAATATTAATGAAAACATTTCTAACTATAGGAATATTAACAAAAGTATTTCTAACTAAAGGTATATTAATTGTAAGTAAAATATTTATAACCAATGGAATGTTACGAAAAATATTTTTCTAACCAATGGAATGTTAACAGAAATATTTTCTAACCAAAAGGAATATTAACAAAAGTATTTCTAACCAAAAGAATATTAATGAAAACATTTCTAACTATAGGAATATTAACAAAAGTATTTTTAACCATAGGAATATTAACAAAAGTATTTCTAACCAAAGGAATATTAAGTAAAATATTTATAATCAATGGAATGTTATGAAAAATATTTTTCTAACCAACGGAATGTTGAGAAAAATATTTTCTAACCAAAGGAATGTTATGAAAATTATTTTCTAACCATAGGAATATTAACAAAAGTATTTCTAACCAAAGGAATATTAATAAAAACATTTCTAACTATTGGAATATTAACAAAAGTATTTCTAACCAATGAAATGTTATGAAAAATATTTTTCTAACCAATGGAATGTTAACAGAAATATTTTCTAACTAAAAGGAATATTAAGAAAAATATTTTTAATCACAGAAATATTAATAAAACTATTTCTAACCAAAGGAGTATTAACAAAACTATTTCTAACCAAAGGAGTATTAACAAAACTATTTCTAACTAAAGGAATATTAAAGAAAATACTTCTAACGAAAGTAATATTAATAATAATATTTTTAACCATAGGGATATTAACAAAAATATTTTCAAACCAAAGAAAAATGCTATAAAAAATATTTTGTAACGAAATAATATATAATAAATAATATTTTTTTAACCATAGGGATATTAACAAAAATATTTTCAAACCAAAGGAAAATGCTATAAAAAATATTTTGTAACGAAAGGAATGTTGTGAAAAATATTTCTAAACAAAGGAATATTAATGAAAACATTTCTAACCATAGGAATATTAATAAATATATTTCTAACCAAATAAATATTAAGTAAAATATTTTTAACCAGTGGAATGTTGAGAAAAATATTTTCTAACTAAAGGAATGTTGTAAAAAATTGTTTTCAACCAAAGGAATGTTATGAAAATTAATTTCTAACCAAAGGAATATAAAGAAAAATATTTTTAACCAATTTTCTTTATGTGTGAACTTTTCTTTTCCATCATTTTTTTTTTTTTTTTTTGAAAGGGAAAATAATTTTCAAGTATTGGAAAAATTATTTTATTCCACGAATACTATATATATATATATATATATATATATATATATATATATATATATATATATATATATATATATATATATATATTGCGAATATTATTATTGAGGACTTATGTGCATCTCGAAGGTAAAATGTATAGCGAAATATATATCCAGCCGGATGTCGTAAAGTAGTCGGTTTTAGTGCAATGGAAATGCTAGCTTCCGTTTAGGTTTTCCAACTGTTATCCTGAGAGAGAGAGAAAGGACTACTACGAGCTTTTAGTTTTCCCGGAAACAGTATAAATCAAAAAAGACAAGAGAAGATGGATGCATACGTAATGTAAATATAAAGCGAATCATCTACATTTTTGAGCAGAGAAAGTAGAAGAGAGAGAGAGAGAGAGAGAGAGGCTCATAACGTTATGTCGTTGCTGCCGTTGCAATGTAACGATGCAAATAATATTAAAATCTTCTTTCGCGTATACCAACGAACGACTTTCTCAAAAAATATAAAATAAATATTATCAACGGAATGTTATTTGTTTTAACACAATAATAGTTGAATCAATATTTTCTAATTTCCAAAAAAAAAGGGAAAAACAAAAAAAAAATAATTGCAATCAGTAAAAAAATATTTAATTCGTTAAACGAGATTTTCGTAATTTTTCTCAAACTTTTTTTTTTATCATGTCAGTGAATAGAAGTAATTAAAAAATATATGTATATTTTTTTTTGTTTATTAGAAGTAAAAGTAGAAAAAAAGCCTCAACAAAATTATAAACGAGTTTCCATATTTAAGTTGAAGATAGACGGAAGTAATATGGTTTTACAGAAGTTCCGTTTTAATTCTCGACTTAAAAAGGAGACCTGTGTGTGAATGTTGCTTGGCCATACGATGCTAATGAGCTCATAAGGAAAAGTTATATATGGAAAGGGGACTTGGAAAGCTGCTTTTTAAAATCACTGTACTGCATTTTTTTTCTCTTCTTTTTTTTTTTTATTAGTTCACACTCTCTACATAAAATATATAGACCTGAATTTATTTCAATGTGTAAATTTCGCAAAGAGAATACTTCTGTAAAAAAAAAAATCTCAATTTAAATAAACAAATTCAAAAACAGTTGAAAATTTCATTGTTAAAATCTGCAAAGCTAAAAATTTTGGAAATTTTGAATTTCTATCTTATATATATATATATATACTTTATAAATGTAAAATCAGTGGTAATTTTGTTGAAACTAAATAATTAATTAATGGAAAATCCCTATAATAGAAATAGTATGAGGGTGTGACAGAAAGTAATTAGAGGTTTTGAAATTCATGCGTTGATAGCAATTCAAGCATGTGATAATGTAAGTTGCCATTTGTATGCACGTAAATGAAATATCTGTACCGTAACAGATCATATTGCAATTATGGGCCAGTGAAACTAGTTGCATATAACAAGAATTACCACAACCATTTAATTTCGAACTGTTGCATTTCATATGCACAGTGATTTACAATATATGCGTGTAACAGAAAATCATTAATTGGACCGTAAAATATATAATAAAATAGACAATATTATAGATACACAATATGTGTATTATATTAGAAGTGAATTTTGTTATTATTGAAAATTACATTAGCAACAAAATTATTTATAATCAAAAAAAAATATTAGAAAAAATATTTTCTGAACAATGGAATGTTCCCTCATAACAAAAGGATATCCCTAGGATATCCATAGGATATCCATATCAATGGTCGATATCCTAGAATGGTCCCCAGGATATCCCTAGGATATCCAAATCGCCGGTCTGTGGGACATCAACAGAACATCCATAGGATATCCACAGGATATCCCTAAGACATCCAGAAAATATCTATTGGATATTATATCGCAGGATATCCATGGGATATCCTCAGGATGTCCGTGGGATATTCTTAGGATATTCACGGGATATTTAATATCTCAACATATATTTTTAAAGATTAAAATTCTTAAGCTAATATAATGAATAATAATATAATAAAAAGAAAAATCTTATGAGCTTCTAATTTATTTTAAATGAAGATTTGAAACGGATTTTTCAAAGTTTTTAAATAAACTCATACACTTAATGTATAATTAATATTAATAGTTATTCGTTATTTCCGGGAAAGAATTTATATTGTTTAAAGCCAATTTATTTTCTGACAATATTAAGCATATGAATAAAGAAATGAATTACGAATGAGAAAAAAATTAGTTAATAATTTTTTAAATTAAACAACTTTCTTGAAAAATAAGTTGCATTTTATTTTATTTATATAAAAATTTAATTCACAGAATATTCTCACTCGTAGTCTCATAATGACTTTAAAAACAGTATCCTGAGAATGTCTTCTTTAAATCCAGAAGATATACTGAGAATATCCTGAAAATATCTGTGGGATATCCTAATGATATCTGTGGGATATCCTGACGATATCTATGGGATATCTGGAGGACATTTACGAAAGTCTATAGAGATATTCAAAGGATATCCAAACCGCCGATTTTTGGATATCCTTAAGAGATCCTTTTGATATCGATAGGACATCCCTAGGATATCTGAGAAATATTATCAATATATCCCAAGATATCTTATGTTATTAGGGTTAAGAAAAATATTTTCTAACCAAAGAAATATTATGATAAATATTTTTAAACAATGGAATATAAAGAATTTATTTTTAATCAAAGGAATATTACCAAAATTTTTATTTTTAATATATTTATAACTTTAGAACCACTGTAACTTTCAACTAGAAAAAGCTTTTATCTTTACGATTTATTTTATATGAAAATAGTCATATATATATATATATATACACGTTTTACAATCCTAGTCATAAAAATATGCGAATGTATAATAAAAAAAAATAGTCAAAATAGTTTTACAAGATATGAACTAAAAGAAATTATTTATTAAGTTGTGTACTTATAAAGATATTCTTCTACATTTCCTATTCTCGAAGAATTTTATGATTAATAATAATTATTTAAATAGTTATAATAATAATTTGGAAAAAATATAAAAAAAAATAATAAATGAGAATATAAACAAAATTAGTTTGCTAAATAGACAAAAAAAAAAATTGAAAAAAACCCCTAAAACAAAATGAATTTTCACAGAGTGAGTAAAACTGAAAAATGGCAATTTTTTTCAAAGTTGAAAACAAACAATTGTGTTCCTGATTAAACAAAAAGTTTTTTTTTTTTGAGCAACAAATATATATATATATAATATTTTGCATTGTATCTACGTTCTGTTATATATAGAGTGGAATATTTGAAGAGTGCAGTCGTACTGTAAATATAAAGTACCACCACAAGCTAAAATCTACTACTTTCATTCTGCAGGCATTGCTCGTGGTTTTTTGTTCAACGTGACATATTTTTCGAGGGCTTTGTGTCAAGACTTGGTGAGTCAAAAAAAAAAAGCAAAAAAAAAAGAAAGAAAGAAAAAAAAATAAGAGAAAAGAACACGAGGAAGAGAGTGAGTTTTTCGGAATAGAAAAGAAAGTTAGAGGTCGAAGGAAGAGAAAAGAGTGTCGCGCCAGGAGTCCCGGAAAAACTTGCATCTACAGTTGCATTCTCGTCGCGAGCAAACTCCCGGTTCTCGACAATCAGAACATCCGATTCATCCTCCTCCCCCCTTCACCCTTTTTCCAACCCTTGTGCTAGAATAGTTTCTCTCCACTTCTTTCTCGCACGTATAAGGTGTGTGTGTGTGTGTTTTCTCGTCGTTGAAATAAAACCGAATCGTTGTCGTATTTCCTCGTAATAGTCGTAACGATCTTCAACCTCCAAAGAGAGGGAGAAAACTAACCTTTTAAAAACAATTGGCCCCCGCGCTTTTGTCGGAGCTTACACGTTTAATTTGCTTTTTCACACTCGTATTCTTCTCACAACCATTTTTTTTAAATGCCTACCTCTTCGATAAAATATACTTAAAATCCATTAACGGAAATTTTCCCCTTGAATAAATTTTGTCGTGAATTGAAAAATAATTTTTTTTTTTGTAGAAAAGGACAATTTTTTTTTTTAATAGAAATTACAAAATAATAAAATATTTTAAATAATTTAATATTTATTATAAATTAATTCCCTATTCAATTTTTTGAAGGGTTAATAAAAAATAAAAGGGGGAAAAAATTAGTTATTAAATAAGTTAAAAAAAAAAATTTTTGGAAAAAAAATATTTAATTTTTTTATTTTGATAATGAAATTTTTGTTGTTTTAATAATAAAAGTAGTTTTGTAGTGTAACGGCAAAGATTCTCTTTTGTCACCGCACACGGGATAAAAAAAAAACACAAGAGTTGAAACACTTTCCTGATGGAGAATCGATTTCGTTTCGAGGAGAATACGGTCCTCTCTTCAAGAAGGAAGCATTGCAACAAAAGTAAAATGGAAAAGCGCAGATCCAATTAAAATAAATCGCCAGAAATCGCATCGTCAAGTTGAAAACGGGTCTTTTCAACAAAACACGTGTACGAAGAAAAAAAAAAGAAACTAGAACACGATTGCCCAGAGAATTACTCACAACGGTTCCTCTATCTCTACGATAAAATAGCTTTCATCACAATTTTCTATTTGTAAATTTATATCAAAATTAATCTCTTCCAAGTACTATATTTATTAGAGAATAAGATATATTTATAAACTGTTATTAAAAAAAAAAAAAACTGAAAAATTCGCAAGAAAAGAAATAATAGAAAAGAAAATCAAATCAAAAAAAATAATTGTAGAAAAATTAGAAAAAAATAGAAAATTGTAAAAGTAAAAAAAAGAGTGGGAATAAAATTCGATAATTCCGTTTTGAAATGGGTAAATGTTTTTTTTTTTTTTTTTTAGTCCCGCATACCCGTACTGGCAATTTTCTGGTGGATGTCTGTCTTACATGTTTGCATCATTAGTCTAAAACCACTGCTTAAATCCCCGATGCTGTCGGGCTGACGTGCCGGCGCAGTAAGACATTACATTTAACCAACTATCCAGCCCCTATCTGGTATGATTTCCACCCCCCCCACTTCTGCCTTTGCCATCCCATTTTAACCCACCTCCCACCCCCCTCTACTTCCGCCAAACCGATCTCAAGCAAGGCACCCTCATCACAGAACCGAAAACTCTGTTGCCTGCATACACACTAGTCCGTCGTCTTCCAAGTGCTCCGATAATTAATTTTACGTATCCCGTTTATCAGGCAACGTTCCGGGGAAGCGTAAACTAAATCAAATTTCGTTTTAAGACAGCGGAGATTGTTTCGAATCAAAATGTCGCAAATTAACACCTTAAGTAAAATGATTTTGTTAATTTACTGATAATGTCAGACTAAAGCAAACTTACTTATACAAAAAAAAACACGAAAATTTAATAAGTCTGATTAAACATTTACTTATACTACTGAAAAAATACAATAATGTAGAAAGTCGAATTAAATATTATTGATTTGTACTATTTAATAATATTACAAATACATTTAGAAATTATACTACTGATCGTAATATTTTAAAAAATTAAGTCTGACAAAATATTTACTTGTACTACTGATTTTCAAATTTTCCCGTTATTTTTGACAGTAACCGATTTTATTTACTAATAAAAAATAAATCGTCTGACTAAACATTGGCTTGTACTACTAATTTTTTTTTAAATTTCAAAAACCTTACTAAATATTTACTTTTACTGTTGATTTTCAAATTTTGACATTATCTTTTGACTAAAACCAATTTTATCTACTAAGCAAAAAATAATCGTCTGACTTAATATTGACTTGTACTACTGAAAAAATTACAATTTTAAAACTCTTACTAAATATTTATTTTTAACGTTGTTAATATTATCAACATTATTCATGTTATTGTTAATGTTGTTTTTTAATTGACTAATGATGTCTGACTAAAATAAATTTGTAATACTGATAAAAAAAACCCGAAAATTTAAAAAGTCTAATTAAAGTTGTGTTTTACTACTTAAAAAAATTACAAATAATGTAGAAAGTCAAACTAAATATTGATTTGTACTGCTTAATAATAATATTAAAAAAAATTCAATTCTGATAAAATATTTACTTTTACTACTGATTTCAAATTTTGCCATTATTTTTTTACTTAAACTGATTTTATCTACTAATAAAAAATAGAACGTCTGACTAAACATTGACTTGTACTACTAAAATTTAAAAAAAATTCCGAAAAGTTGACTAAATATTTACTTTTACTACTGATTTTCAAATTTTGCCATTATTTTTTACTTAAACTGATTTTATCTACTAATAAAAAATAGAACGTCTGACTAAACATTGACTTGTACTACTATATATATATTTTTAAATTCCAAGTGTAACTAAATATTTACTTTTACTACTGATTTTTAAATATTGATTATATTTTTTACTAAAACCAA
This sequence comes from Leptopilina boulardi, assembly GCF_019393585.1. Lineage (NCBI taxonomy): Eukaryota > Metazoa > Arthropoda > Insecta > Hymenoptera > Figitidae > Leptopilina > Leptopilina boulardi. Next base: position 768,060 of record NW_026137947.1, on the reverse strand, counting down.
TTTTATCTACTAAGCAAAAAATAATCGTCTGACTTAATTTTGACTTGTACTACTGAAAAAATTACAATTACTAAATATTGACTTGTACTACTTAATAATATTACAATACGTTTACAAAAATTCTGACTAAAGATTGACTTGTACTACTGATAATAATATTTTTAAAAAAATAAGTCTGACAAAATATTTACTTTTACTACTGATTTTTAAATTTTGCCACTATTTCTTACTAAAACCGATTTTATCTACTAATAAAAAATAGAACGTCTGACGAAATATTGACTTGCACTACTAATTTTTTTTTATAAATTCCAAAAAGCTGACTAAATATTTAATTTTACTACTAATTTTCAAATTTTGCCATTATTTTTGACTAAAATCGATTTTATCTACTAAGAAGCAAAAAAATCGCTTGACTTAATACTGACTTGTACTACTTAATAATATTTATACAATAAACTTAAGACTTACAAAATATTTATTTTTACTATACATTTTACTACTGATGAAATTGTATAATTTGAAAAAAGTGATATCCTTGTGAGAAAATCTCTTAAATTAAAAAAATCGAAAATTTAAAAAAAAAATTCAAAATTTATTTTGACCTTTCTCAGCATCCGCTGGACCAATCTAAAAGTGCGCCATAAATTTTTTGTTCGAGACTCTCGAGTTTAGACTTTGGTGAAAAGATTATTTCAAAAATTTTAATTTACGAATTTTTTCCAAAAATACAAAATATATTTTGACCTAGAGCTCAGCATCCGCTGGACCAATAAAATTTATTAATAAAAATCTCCAATTTTCATATCAAACAATCGCAAAGCAAAAAAAAAATGTAACGCGAAAAACAATGAATAATGTAAAATCAAAGACGTTCAAATAGAAAAAGATACTTTTTTTTTTTTTTTTTGAAAAGTAAACTGAATTTTTTGCGTGAGATATATTTGCGCAGGGATTTTCTCCAAAGGTATTTTAACCATGGAATGATGCTTTCAAGGGAATGTTTGCATGGAATCCTTACAAATGTTATTCAAGGGTATGTCAACTGATTGCTTTAGACGAAAAATCCATGGTAAGCGAAATGGTGGTGATGGTCGTATATGGACATTGTTGGTCGTATGCAAATGTTTTCCGTGGTGAAAGAAAGAAGTGGAACTATTGTTGGGTCACCCAATCAGCAGACCAACACTCGTGGGGATATGTGCTGAAGTTATCTGAAGCAAGAACGACATTGTTGTTGTGGTCCTGAGAAAGGGAAAGAGAAGAGGGGGAGGAGATGTTGGTGGTGGTGGTAGAGGTGGACGCTTTGTGAATCCGTAACTATGTTACCATGCACTTTACCACGATAACTCTATTTCACTCTGCACTCAAACCAGTAGCCTTTCAAGTCCCTCCCTATCTCCTACTTGGAAGATAGTGCTAGGTAAACTAGCCAATATGCGCTTCCTCTCTCTCTCTCTCCCTCTCTCTTTCCAATGTCGATGCTCAGTATCAAACACAACAGCAAAGCCACCGAATTAATTTCTTAATTGTATTGTCAACTCTTCCATAATGTTATACATCATGTTTGACACGACAATTCACTTTTCCTTTAATTAATAATGAATTTTTTTACTAGGAAATTTAATTTTTTTGCCTGCCAATTTTTTTTATTTACTTTTTTTTTATTTATAATTAGACAAAAGTTTTATAATAAATTTTATTTTTCTATTAGCGCAATTTTTAGGTTATTTCAAACAAAATTTGTTTGACTCAGATAAATATTTATTTGATCTAAATAAACGTTTGGTTTGGTTGATTCAACTAAAAGTTTGGTTAATTAGATAGTTACCATATTTTTGGTATCAGTAGTAAAATTAGATTTAGTCAGACAAATTTTTTAATTTCTTGTATTAGTAGTGATAACTAGCTTTAGTCAGCCATGTTATAAATTCTTGCAATTTCACTAGCAGTAGTATAATTAAGCTATAGTCAGACGTAATTCTTCAAATATTTGCAATTTTGATATGAGTAGTAAAAATTATCTTTGGTCAGACAAATTTGAATTTCAGTATCAGTAGTAAATATCAGTTTTTGTCAGGCGTAATGCATTATTAACATAAAATTATTTTAACAGTGGTAAAAATGTACTACAATCAGACATTAAATTTTTGGAATTTCACCTAGCAGTAGTAAAAGCCACCTTTAGTCAGACTAATTGTATTCAATTCTCAGTATTTCGGAATCAGTAGTATAAACCATTTTTAGTCAGGCATTATACCATATCCTTGAAATTTCATTATCAGTAGTAAGAATTACAAACACAGAGTAAAATTTCACTATTAGTAGTAAAATCCACTTTTAGTCAGACGAATTCTTCGTAATTACATTATTAATTTAGGTAAATACTTTGTGAATTGTATTTTCGTCTATTTCCGCCTATATTAAATAAATAGCAACTAGTTGGCATCAGAGTTTAACCTGCAATAGAATAACTATATATATATATATATATATAGTTAAATGGACCTCATACAAGCGGTTCGCGAATTTAGAGGAAAATTCCAAATTTGTTAATTTATCTTGAGTGGGCCTAAATTAACGCTGTCAGTTGGACCCTATAGATCATATCAATCGGCTTCCTGACAATGTGTGTATGTGCGCGATAGTTTCTAGCCGTACCAAATTCCCACGTATGCAACACCAGATACCTTTTCTCATTGGATATGACTGGGCTCGTTGATGCAGGGCTTCAAGCTCGAAATGTAGTTTGGTCCGGTAGTTGCTTACATTACCATACGAATGGCCGATCGATCCAAGACCTCTAAACCACCTTTCTCTTCCTCGTTTCGTACTCATATATGTATTTAATGTAAAATATAATGTAAAATTTAATGTATGATAATGTAAATCAATGTACATTATTGTATTTAATATAAAACAATGTAATAGTATACTGTAGTGTTCTATATTATAGTTTAGTACACTAAATTATAGTATATACCATATAGTATATGGTATACTTTAGTATGGTATATTATAATTTAGTATACTATAACTAGTATACTATACTGTATTATAGTATAGTATACTATACTATTATATTATATTATACTATATTATATTATTATACTACTATACTATTATTATAGTATTGTATTCTATAGTATTGTATAAAACAATATAGTATACTAAACTATAATATACCATACTATATTGTATATGATAGTTTAGTATACTATAGTATGATATAATAGAGTATAATATAGGATAGTATAATAAACTATAGTATACTATACTATACTATACTATACTATACTATACTATACTATACTATACTATACTATACTATACTATACTATACTATACTATACTATACTATACTATACTATACTATACTATACTATACTATACTATACTATACTATACTATACTATACTATACTATACTATACTATACTATACTATACTATACTATACTATACTATACTATACTATACTATACTATACTATACTATACTATACTATACTATACTATACTATACTATACTATACTATACTATACTATACTATACTATACTATACTATACTATACTATACTATACTATACTATACTATACTATACTATACTATACTATACTATACTATACTATACTATAGTAACAGTATTTATTATATAATATACCGTAATATACATTAATATAAATTACAAAATTAAATGATATAATATAATAACGTAATATACAATTTAATATACATTTTTTATATTTATTTACATTATTATATTCGACCTTATGGCTCTCCCTCACGTAGCGCTACACCAATAGAAACCAGAATGTGGCACTTACAAGCCCCCAAACTACCCACAATTTCCGGAGCGTTAATCATTATTATTGGCATTCTTCGCCTTATCTCTCGGGTGATATTGAGAATCTGCACCTTCTCTTCGATGTTATTGGGTCGCCAAAAAGAATCTCTTAAAAAGATCGCGCTGATTCAGAAATCGTGAGAAAACAATTTTTTTTTCTTTTCTTTTTTTTTATTGATTTTAACCTTTCTATGTAGGTATATGTGTGTATATAGTTAAAAACAGAGAAATTCGAACTTTTATTAGATCGATGAATCAAACAAGACCGATAAACGTTCAGACACGCTTTGTTCTACTCGGCTATTACAAACTTAAACGAGACATTTCACAGTTTTCTATATATGGACCAATAAAAAAAAAACAAACTTTATTTTACAATTGTTTTTTTTTTCTTTTGTTAATTTAATTTCCCTTATTAAAAATAAATGCAAAAGTTTTGTGTCACTTCCTCATTTGATAAAAATTGAAAACAATTATAAATCATTACTTGTTTCTATTTATATATATAGGATATCTGGAGCAGGATGCTGGATAATAAAATTGCCTTCTATAATATCCTTAAAACTCCAACCTCCGACTCTTAAATCGATAAGGAATGTCGAGTTTTATTACTTGTCTTTTCAAGATCTTGTGTATATGTCAGAAACGACAAGGAATGAGAGATTTGAAATCAATCGCGCGTCGAATCGTTCACAAGACTGGAATATCGAGGGGTAGGGGGGTTGAGGGAGAAGAGAAGAAAACTTGAAATAAAGAAAAAAAAAAAAAAAAGAGTAAAGGAAATTCAAGAAGGATGTTTTGTATCACTGACCATAGTAATGGATCTAAGGGTATATATCTGCACTCAGCAAATGTGTATATACATAAAAGAACTATGCTCAGCGAGCCGTTTATAGAAAAAAAAGCGAGAAAAAAAGAAAGATACGAAATAAGGGATACGCTTCGAAGCAGAGCTAAGAGGATGCACTTAATATTAGAGAAACCGAAACCCTATAGCCCATCTCAAGAGATATCCAGCGCAAAAGTACTGTCTCGCCCCCGTAACTTTGAACCAAAAAGCACTACAAGACAGAAGAGGTAAAAAGGGGAGGGGGTTGGTTGGTTTGGAATGGGTGAGTGGGTTAGAGGTCGAAAACGTTTCTCTTGAAACTGGAGATCCGCTTTCTATATAGCAGCATTTCTAAGAGTCCGCGCGCGCTACATATCGTATTCGCCTTTCCAACTATCGTTTGAATTCCATCCATTCATGAGTATCAGCTCTCGGGTTTCTTGGACGTGAGAAAACCAACTTGGGAGTGAAGAAAAGCACACTGCGGAAGAGTACCTTTTCCTATATATATATATATATACATCTAGTGTAAAATATTCAATTCAAGATTTTCTTTTGAGTTTACTATAGAATTGCGCAGGATTAAAAAAAAAGAACATTTGCCCTCTCGCATCTATGGAATGGGGTCAACGGATTCTTAACTTGAATCAATCCTATTCAACGTTTATTATCCTCTGAAAAATAGAGAAAATGAAAATATCAAGTGATATAACACTATATTATTATTCTCTTATAATAAAAAGATGAGGCATGCTATTATTTTTTGCTATTTATTTATTTTGTACCAATATATATATACTACTTGATAACTACTTTTACACAATAACTGACAAAATATTAACTTGTACTACTAAAAAAGAAAATTACAAAAATTTTCAAAGTCTGACAAAATATTTACTTTTACTACTAATTTTGTTAATTCACTAATAATGTCTGACTAAAACAAAATTGTGTTACTGATAAATAACCCCGAAAATTTAAAAAGTCTGATTAAACATTTACTTATACTACTGTAAAATTGCAATAATGTAGGATGTTGAACTAAATGTTGACTTGTACTACTTAATAATATTACAATACGTTTACAAAAATTCTGACTAAAGATTGACTTGTACTACTGATAATAATATTTAAAAAAATTGAGTCTGACAAAATATTTACTTTTACTACTGATTTTCAAATTTTGCCATTATTTCTTACTAAAACCGATTTTATCTACTAATAAAAAATAGATCGTCTAACTAAACATTGACTTGTACTACTATATATATTTTTAAATTCCAAGTGTAACTAAATATTTACTTTTACTACTGAATTTTTAAATATTGACTATATTTTTTACTAAAACCAATTTTATCTACTAAGCAAAAAATAATCGTCTGACTTAATTTTGACTTGTACTACTGAAAAAATTACAATTACTAAATATTGACTTGTACTACTTAATAATATTACAATACGTTTACAAAAATTCTGACTAAAGATTGACTTGTACTACTGATAATAATATTTTTAAAAAATTGAGTCTGACAAAATATTTACTTTTACTACTGATTTTTAAATTTTGCCACTATTTCTTACTGAAACCGATTTTATCTACTAATAAAAAATAGAACGTCTGACGAAATATTGACTTGTACTACTAAATTTTTTTTATAAATTCCAAAAAGCTGACTAAATATTTACTTTTATTATTGATTTTCAAATATTGACATTATTTTTTACTTAAACCGATTTTATCTACTAAGAAGCAAAAAAAATCGTCTTACTTAATATTGACTTGTACTACTGAACAAAATAACAAAAATTCTACAAGTCTTACCAAATATTTACATTTAATACTGTTTTTTAATTCACTAATGACATCTGACTAAAATAAACTTGTACTACTGATAAAATCCTTAAAAATTTAAAATCTAATTAAAGTTGATTTATACTACTGAAAAAATTACAAATAATGTAGAAAGTCCATCTAAATATTGACTTCTACTACTTAATAATAATAATATTACAAAAAAAAATAAGACTGAAAAAATATTTTTTACTATACATTGTACTACTGATGAAATTGTAAAATTTTAAAAAAGTCTGACATAATATTTACTTGTATCACTGATTTATTTTAATTCTCTAGCTATGTCTGACTAAAGTCAATATTACTACTGATAAAAATAGTAAAGTTTATAAAGTCTAATTAAATAAAAAATACTTTATAAAAATTACAAAAAATATTTACAAAAAGTCTCACAGAGCATTGATTTGTACTACTGCAATAATATTCAAAAAAAAAAAATTCAAGCCTGACAAAATATTTAGTTCTACAACTAATTTATTTTAATTCAGTGATATAATGTATTACTTTTAATGAATTAATTTGTTCAGTCTGACCAAAAAAAAAAAAAAAAAATCTCCTCGCCTATATTTATAGAAAAAATATTATCAGACAAATTGAGAAAAAAAAATGGTTTTGAAATAAAATATTTCATTTGAAAAAGAGAAATAAAATTTTCATTAAAATAGTCTGTAGAAGGAATCAATGACCATTAAATGTTCAAGATAGACCATATTGAAGGTGTATAATAGAGAAATCGTTTTTCAAATCCTAGATGGCCTGGGAAACACGGTAAAAGCACGAAGAGTAAGAGAGAGAGAGAGAGAGAGAGAGAGAGAGAGAGAGAAGTATCGTCAGAAAAGGAAGTGCATTAGGCAACGTTCCATCGAAAGCTCAGCATACTCTCTCACTCTAAAAGTTTGATATCCAGCCAGAAACGAGTCTTCGACGTTTGTACCGGTGGATCTTGACTAGACGTTCCATGTAATGGTATTCGTGTATACATAGTATATCTATATATAGAAAGTTGGTACATGAGATGCAGATACGAGTTTACCCCCCCCCCTCTCTCTCTTTCTCTCTCTCTCGGGAGGTTTGATGTACATTCGCAATGCATTCTGTTGCGCGCATTCAGTAAAAATCTCGAGAAACATCGCAAAACGAATCGAATCGAATCGCTAGAAAAAGATTTTGCCCCGTTAAGTGACTGCAACTTTTCGAACACACTTGGCAATCGTTTCGTCGAATCGTAGTTCTCATTTTTACGACATCGATGAATATTAAAAACTCATTTTTCCTTAAAAGGCGTTTTTCCTGTTTTTTTTATTGCCCTCTATTATATATATAAATTTTTTTTCATCGTAAAAATTATTTGTCCCCCAAAATATAAATATATATTTTTTTTATTTATATAAAAATAATAATAATTAAAATTTATGGAAAAAAATTATTTTAACATAATTTTTACAATGAAAGGTATAAAATATTACCGTCGAGTTATTGCAATAAATTCAAAAAAAAAAAAAAAGATTTATATCTTCGTAATTTTTTTTTTTTGCAATTGTCTACTTGGAATAAAAGTAATTTTACTAATGCGCGTGTGGTAAAAAGGACAAAAAAAAATATTGAATATCTGTTTACTACACTCCAGGTGTTTTTTCTCTCTTTCTCTCTTAATGAATTCGACCTAATTACCCCACATTATTTGCTTTTGTCGCTGTCTGTCTTAATGACCGATGGCACCCTATATTTCAGGTAAATTGATTAAAAAAAAAATAAAAGCTATTACACACTCCACATTATGCTCTTATCTACAATTATATAAAATTGATAACTTCATTTTCATAATTGTCGTATGATTTATCAATTCATTACTATTAATAATCAATTTTATAATAATAATAATAATAATAATAATAATAATAATAATAATAATAATTATTATTATTTAATTCGAATATTTTAATTCGTCAATATTTATTAAATAATTTTAAATAATTTGAAAAAATTTGAAATTGATACTAAATAATAAAATAAAATAGAATATGTATACTAATAAATTAATAATCGAAGAGGATAATATTAACAATCTTGTTTTGAACATAGTATTGTAATGAGAAAGCGTATTCCTGTTTCTAACTTCATTGTAGGCAAAGGAACAAGCGAGGCATTACACATTCGCTAATGGATTACTCGTAATTAAGTAAATATCTCGAATGTATACAATGTATAGCACGCACGTTGAATAGCTTCATTTATACAAATTTGTACACTTTGTAAACATATGGGTTTCTATACAAATAGACGGCAATTATGAAAATATAAGATTCAAAATATCGATAATAATTGTTTTAAAATAAAATAAATAATAGAATTGTACGAAAAAAAATGAATAAATTATTATTACAAAATAATAATAATATAAAAATATTTTTTCGAAAAAAATAAATAAAAGAATTAATTTCTTTTTTTCTACATTGCGTTATAAATTTGGGATTTGAACAAATGGATAGTGCTGATCCTACTTCTTTGAAAAATGTAATAACGTAAGATCAAAGTTTTTACTTTAAACTCTTGCCATTGCAACAGTATATGTATATATATATACCTAAGTCCGTTTCTATCAAGTTTCGTCGAGGCAATACGCAAACTTTCAATGTAAACTCATTTGAATTTTTATTCAATCCAGAAAACAAATAAATATCCTGGCAATGAGAATTGGCAAACCTGCTTAACGTTCAAAAGCAAGTCAAGAGCCTTTCGCTCTCGAATATCGCACTCACACATACATACAACCACGCCAATGCCTCGCAAAGTTCTAACTTTTTTAAACTTTTCTTCCTTTTTTTTCCTTTTTTTTTTTTTTTTTTTTTTTTTTTTTTTATTGCAATTTCACTTCAATTTCTCATTAATGATAAAAAACGAGATTTCATGCCTTTATTCTATTTACTTTCTTTGCATTCAAACAGAAAAGCGGAGAAGCTCGAGCAAAAAAATAAAGAAAAGAAAAAAATGTATCCGAAATCTGCAATTAAGACGTTAAATGATATTAAATGAAAAAGTTTCATTTTATAAATTTTCTTTTAGATTTTAATAAAAAAAAATTTTGAAAAAAAAAATTATATAAAAATATTTTTAGAAATTTCTTTTATAATTATAATTTTAGAATAAATATTGTTATTGAAAAATAAATAAAAAAAAACATAATTATTAATTCACTAATAATGTGTGACTAAAAACAAACTTGTGTTACTGATACAATATCCCGAAAATTTAAAAAGTCTGATTAAATATTTACTTATACTACTTAAAAATTGCAATAATGTAGAGAGTCGAATTAAATATTGACTCGTACTATTTAATAATATTACAAATACGTTTACAAAATTTCTGACTAAAGATTAACATGTACTACTGATAATTATATTTAAAAAATTAAGTCTGACAAAATATTTACTTTTACTACTGATTTTCAAATTTTGCTATTATTTCTTATTGAAACCGCTTTTATCTACTAATAAAAAATTGATCGTCTGACTAAACATTGACTTGTATTACTACTTTTTTTAAATTCCAAAAATCTGACTATATATTTACTTTTACTGCTAATTTTCAAATTTTGCCATTATTTTTGACTAAAACCGATTTTATCTACTATAAGCAAAAAATAATCGTCTGACTTAATTTTGACTTGTACTACTAAAAACAATTACAATTTTAAAACTTTTACTAAATATTTATTTTAAATGTTGTTAATATTATCAACATTATTCATGTTATTGTTAATGTTGTTTTTTATTTGACTAATGATGTCTGACTAAAATAAATTTGTACTACTGATAAAAAAAACCCCCGAAAATTTAAAACTCTAATTAAAGTTGCGTTTTACTACTGAAAAAAATTACAAATAATGTAGAAAGTCGAACTAAATATTGACTTGTACTACTTGATAATAATATTTTTTAAAAAATTCAAGTCTGATAAAATATTTACTTTTACTACTGATTTTCAAATTTTGCCATTATTTTTTACTAAAACCGATTTTATGTACTAAGAAGCAAAAAAATCGTTATACTTAATATTGACTTGTACTACTGAACAAAATAACTAAAATTTTACAAGTCTTACCAAATATTTACTTTTAATACTGTTTCTTAATTCACTAATGACGTCTGACTAAAATAAATTTATAATACTCATAAAAAAAACCCGAAAATTTAAAAACTCTAATTAAAGTTATGTTTTACTACTGAAAAAAATTACAAATAATGTAGAAAGTCAAACTAAATATTGACTTGTACTACTTAATAATAATATTTGAAAAAAATTCAAGTCTGATAAAATATTTACTTTTACTACTGATTTCCAATTTTGACATTATTTTTTACTTAAACTGATTTTATCTACTAATAAAAAATAGAACGTCTGACTAAACATTGACTTGCACTACTAAAATTAAAAAAAAATTCCAAAAAGCTGACTAAATATTTACTTTTACTACTGATTTTTAAATTTTGCCATTATTTTTGACTAAAATCAATTTTTTCAACTAAGCAAAAAATAATCGTCTGACTTAATATTGACTTGTACTACTGAAAAAATTACAATTTTTAGAACTCTTACTAATTTTTTTACTTTTAATATTGTTAATATTATTAATTGTTATTGTTAATATTGTTTTTTAATTGACTAATAATGTCTGCTTAAAATAAATTTGTACTACTAATATATATATTAAATAAAAAACATAATTATAATTTCAGAAAGAATATTGTTATTGAAAAGTAAAGGAAAATATTCCTATATTCTTATATTATGACTTTGTGTACTTAGGATAATATTGCATTACAATTTGCAATCCTTTCAAGTCCAGAGGACTCGTCGTGAAACTGTGGATGCAATATTCTTTATTAGAGCGCAGGGGAAAGTCCCTGAAGTTGAAGGAAAATAAAAATAAAAATAAAAAAAAAAAGATTTGAAAGAGGCAGATATATACTAAAAAAAAATGAGAAAGGAAAAAAAGAAAGAAAGAAAGAGAAGATACGTAAGACGGGTTTTGCGATAAGGACTAAAAAAGAAGGGGAGGGAAGGGGGGTTAAAGCAGCGACGAGCTCTCTATCTATCTTGTCCTTTCATATTTTATTTTTCAAGACACTCTCGAGTGGCCAACTTGCTTCTCAAAATAGAGATCTTACTGTTCAGTGAATGGAGTGGCTCTATATATTCCTGCATTTTTACCCTCTGATCCGATGAGACGCAATTCAAAATTAATTTCTTTGTGAAATTCACTTAAAATCGTATTTCCCTAGTATAAAATGTGAATATATATATATATATATATATTTGTTTTTCAATGCGCAAAAAGTATTTTAATTTTTATTCAAATTGAATATAATTTATATCCGGAGTTTTTTTTAATTCTAAATTTTAATTTTTATCACTTTCTAGTTCAAAAGCAATTTTTGCTAAAAAGTAAAATTCAATCTCACTAGAATTTTTTTTTTTTTTGAAAATCATATTTAAGAAGTTGATTTTTTTCCGTCTGACCAAACGTAGATTTTACTATTTAAAATATAAAAGAATAATGAAAGAAACAAAAAATTGAGAAAAAAAATTAATTCAAAATGAAATTCCTGTATTTTATTTGAAATCCTCATTGTTTTTCTAAATTTTTATTTTATCTCTCTGAAAAAATCGTCTTTTGTTTAAATCAGCGAGATTTTTTTTTCTTTCTCTTTCTTTTTTTTTTCCAAACTTTTTTTCTCTTCTTATTATTCTCAAGCGCCTCTTTCTTTTTTTTCTCAAGTGGAATTTTAGTGTCTGTAACAATTAACTTAACAAAGAATGTAAACCGGTAATTCGAGTTTGTTTTTCAGTGGAAGTTTTCGGTTCGCTTGGCATTAAATGAAAGACTGTCAATTGTTGTTATATATAGAGAAAGAGAGAAGTTAAAACAATTGCTTTCATCCCCATCTGCCATTAATACAAGTTTTTTCCTCTTCTTTTTTTTTTGTTTCAAGTCCAGCTTTCTTTAGATGAAAAAGTTTACAAGTTTTTTTTTTTTTTTGTCACGTCCAAAAGAACCCTAAGGATTTCGATTGTAGAGGAATGGTGAAATTTTGCAGTCTCAGGGATTCAGTTATTTTGCTTGCTCAGAGCAATTTTTTTGACTTTCTAATCCCAAACTAACTTTTTGGGCTTAAAGAACGTCACACACAGATACATTGTTTTATAGAGACTTTTTAGGTTTCTTTTATGTATTTCAATGCGTTTTTTGTAAAAGTGATTTTTTTTTTTTGCGCCCGAATATCTCGCGGGAGTGTAAAAAGGTAAAAAGGGGAAAATGCCCGGTAGCGTGTCGTCTCTCTCCATTTTCTCATGACCAATGGTGAAACGAGGATACGGAAAATAATATTAGAGTTTCCTTCAAAGTAAATTACAGAAATCCCTTCGGTGTGCCATTCACTCGCAGAGACATACACGAAACGAAATGGATAAGCCAATAATATCGCCATTTCAACCAGTGGAGAAAAAGAAAGAGAAAAAGAAAGAGAAACGAAAAAGAATAGTTTTTTCATTATCCCCCCATTTCAACTATATATATATATTTCAGTAACACACTCAACGAAGAGTGAAACAAACGGGGCGGGAAATCGAGTTATGATTATATCCAAAGTACTATTCGTAGATATATAGTTATATAAAAGCCTGTATTCTAGTTTCTATTTTTCTCAAATCGTTTCTTCTTTTACTTCAATATAACTCATAAAATTTAACGATGGAAAAGTTTGTCCGAAAGTCATGTGAAGACAATGAGACGATTTACTGAAAAATGATTTGTCGCTTTCATGTCCATTGGTATATATATAGTGAGCAATTAGTTCTTATCGAGTTGGACTTACCTTTCAACCATCGCAAAATGGATTTGTCGTTATAGAAAAGAATGAGGAAGACAGCTTACCTGAAACAGAAAAAGAAATTGATCTTTATCGAATTGTTCCCATGAGATTGTTATACAGTGACAGTATTTTATATTTTTTCATACTTTTTGTATTTATATTTTTTCTATTTTTTATATTTTCTATTTTTTCTATATTTTCTATTTTTTGTTTTTTTCTATTTTATATTTTTTTCTATTTTTTATTTTTTCTATTTTTTCTATTTTTTGTTTTTTTATATTTTGTATATTTTTTTTTCTATTTTCATATTTTTATATATGTATATATATACAAAGTGGGTCGAAAAAGTTTTCACACCATCGGGTGAATTAGTTCAGCCCGAGAGCGATGATCGTGGTTTTTGTGGGTAAGAGGAAAAATATTCAGAACTCACCCACCTACTATTCTCGTGAGAAGTTTACTTTTTGACGAAGAAGAAGAAGAAAAAAAAATTCCAAAAGAAAAGAAAATGCGACAAGAACTAAGTTTACGCGCCAAGATGGAACAATTTTTCCTTTCACAATATACATATATATATACTTTTCACGCAATAGCATGCATGAAATCTTAAGTTAGCATGCTCTCTCTATTCTAACTTTTGGGACAAACTGAAAACACAATTTCTTTGCTTAAAAACTTGTTGAGTAAAAAAAAAAAAAGAAACTCTACAAGTATTTTTCCACTTTTTTTTTCTTCTTCAACACTTCAAAAAGAGGACATTATTCATCAATTTTCCATGCTTGTGAACAAATTACAAGAGTTTTGTGTGTGTGTTTCATTGGAATTTCAAAAATCAGTGAATAAAGTTACTAAAAAAAAAATTTTTTATATTCTTTTTGCTTCCTCATGGAGGAAGTTATTTTTACAATAATTGAAAAATATTTTCCAAAACAAATGGTTTATCACTCGTTCGATATTTTATAATAAAAATAATTTTTTTTTTTTTTAACAAACAAAATAATAATATTTTATATAAATAAAATATTTATTTTACATAATACAAAAGTTTTTTAATACTGTTTTTTCTCTCAACAAATTTTAGTTATAAACTAAAATCAAACTATTGTAAAAAAAAAAATTCATTTTCTTTTATTTGGAGAATATTCGGAAAATCTAAAACGTGCTCAGAACAAAATCAAGCTTCTCAAGGAATCGATTTCAGATGCTGTGAATGTATCGCAATTGTTTTTATTAAAAGAAAATAGCAACAGCGTATTATTAACAATGTCATAATAATTTTAAATTTCGTTTCTTTATAGAATTAATTTTAGTAATTTATATATTATTAATAATAATTTTTGTTCATTCTTATTTATTTTTATTAATAATTAAAATATATTTTTTAAATTTTAAAATTTTTTTCAAAATAAAAAGTTTAATTTTTTTCTCGTTGAAATTTTAAGTAGAAAAATTTGTGAAAATTTCTTTCTTGTATATATATATATAGAATAAAATTTCCAATATACGTTTCCGGTTAATATTATTTTGAATTCAAAACAATTGCGAAACAAGACTCTTGCATTACTTATACGTTTATAATGCAACAACGGATGGAGACGAGTTTCATACGCGAAGGATAATCCCCCAAGGTATTTGTGTGTTGTATATGTCTGTTATAAAATTGTAACACGCCACCTTTGTTCGAATAAAGTAACTTTTGTTGAAAGTAGAATATAAAATATATGTGATTGGATGAGATGAAATAAGTCACGTAGACAATGAAACGAATGTGAACAGGCTAGTTTTTTTTTCGCTCTTAAAATATATATATATATATATATATATATATAAATTAAATACATGGAAAATTATTTTTTTTTCTCAATAGTAATAAGATTTTAAGTAGTTAAGGTTAGTTATAGTCAGACATAATTTTACTAATGTCGTTGACTAACACTATCAGTGGTAATAATCAGTTTCAGTCAGACGTAACGTAAAAAAAATTTGTTACATTTCGCCATCAGTAGTATAGGCAAATTTAAGTCGGACATAATTTTTTTAATATCTTGTAAAAATACCCTCAGTAGTAAAAATGAATTTTAGTCAGACAGTACTTTTCTATAGTGTTGCATAAGATTTTAAGTAGTATATGTCAATTTTGGTCAGACATAATTTTTATATCTTTGAACACTATCAGTGGTAAAAGTAAATTTTAGTCAGACGCAACTAATTAAAAGATTTTAAGTAGTTAAGGTCAGGTATAGTCAGACATAATTTTACTAATGTCGTTGAATAACACTATCAGTGGTAATAATCAGTTTCAGTCAGACGTAACGTAAAAAAATTGTTACATTTCGCCATCAGTAGTATAGGCAAATTTAAGTCGGACATAATTTTTTTAATATCTTGTAAAAATACCCTCAGTAGTAAAAATGAATTTTAGTCAGACAGTACTTTTCTATAGTGTTGCATAAGATTTTAAGTAGTATATGTCAATTTTGGTCAGACATAATTTTTATATCTTTGAGCACTATCAGTGGTAAAAGTAAATTTTAGTCAGACGCAACTAATTAAAAGATTTTAAGTAGTTAAGGTCAGGTATAGTCAGACATAATTTTACTAATGTCGTTGAATAACACTATCAGTGGTAATAATCAGTTTCGGTCAGACGTAACGTAAAAAAAACTTGTTACATTTCGCAAACAGTAGTATAAGGAAATTTACGTTAGACATAATTTTTCTAATATCTTGTAAAAATACCCTCAGTAGTAAAAATCAATTTTAGACAGACAGTACTTTTCTATAGTGTTGCATAAGATTTTAAGTAGTATATGTCAATTTTGGTCAGACATAATTTTTATATCTTTGAACACTGTCAGTGGTAAAAGTAAATTTTAGTCAGACGCAACTAATTAAAAAAAATTGAATACAAAAATTAATTACCGAAATAATTAATTAAGAGAAATAATATTAAAAATAAATCTAATTTTTAATTTCCAAGTGTGAATTCCCCGTGAATTAATCAAAGTGTAAGGTTGTCATCATCAAGGTATAATAATATGTAAATTTAGTGATTGGAGGCTTGATTTAATTCAACAGTGGTGGTTTTGGTAAGTAGAAACTTCTCCTAAATGCACGTAGACACTCATCAACAGTGCAAGAACTAAAAGGAAAGCGTGTAGTCGAAATCGATATTCAGTTCATGCGCCGAGGTTCGATAAATCGAATAACCCCAACGGTTGGGGTGGTTGACGCCCAATTGCACGTCTAATCATTAATCGTGGCTATGCAATTATGTCGCATGAACGTGTTGCTTGTATATATGCGTCTGTCTTTGTTTATCTTCACGTCGCGTTAAATACTACAGCTCATGAAGATAAGGACGAATAAGAGGCGCAGGTTAACATCAAGAGGAAACTGTTAGTTTACTGTTTACTAGTCAAGTCCTCAGACGAGGTGTTTGATATTGAAATTGTCTTCTAACATTCCCCTCTCTTCATCTTTCATTCACGTAAATGCCAAAAACAGAGAATATATACATAATGCACGCATAAAATAATAGTAATTTAAAAAAAAAAAAATAAAAATAAAATAACAGTAGTAATGAAAATAGAATAATATTAATTTTATTTTAAAAATTTCAAAATTAAGAGTCATATTTATAATTCGTCTGATTACTTTTTTATCTGTACTACTTGAAATATAATTTTATCCCATATCGAAGTGTTAATTTTCAATTAAATCTATAAATTCACCGATTGATTGTCATATGAGATTATTAAATTCATGTCTGATTCAAAATTGACATGTACTACTTAATTCATTTATTTTAAGATATTTTAAATTAAAATTAATTATCTAAAGTGACTTGTACTTTTTTAAAAAAGTACAAAATTTTTTAAAATTTTTATTCCGATGTAAAATTAAAAATCTTTTCTAAATATATATATAAGAATATAATTTATCCTTCGTCTAAATTAAAAATTGACCTTTACTATTAGAAATAAAAAAAGATATTTTAGTCTAAATTGAATTATTTTTAATCAGTCTGTCTAAAAAAAAAGGATATTCACAACTTTTTTTTTTTTTGTTTCCGGTCTCAATAGACACTGTTTTTTTTCATATTTATTCATAATTTAAAAATGTGAATTAATTGACAGTCTGACTAAATAAGTGTTCATTACAACTTGTTGTAGGTATTTATTTTTAACTTTAATTCTTAATGAAAATTTTCTCTAGGTCTAATAATAGGGAATTTATTTTTAATCTGTCTAAAATTAAATTTCACTTATTATTATTATTATTATTATTATTATTATTATTATTAGTATTATTATTATATTATATTATATTATAATATTATAATAATAACAATAATAAAAAGTGAAAGAATGATGATGATAATAAAAAAAAAATAATAATAGTAGTATAAAAATACGATCTGTGGGAAATAAAAATTGAATTTAAAACGAGAAAAATTTCTTTAAATTGAATGTTTATCGATAATGTATATTTACTTCGATATTTATTATTTATTGAAGAGTGTATGGCGGAGCAATTTGAAATAAAACTTTTTGAGAGAGGGGAAAAAAAAAAGTGAAGGCAGACGCTCGTCGATGTTAAAAAAGAAGAAGATATTCCTCACACTTTAGAAAACGGAAAGAAATGGAGAGAGGGTCGCGCAGCCATTAGGGAAAGTAGGTTTTTGACTTATGCTGTCTCAGTAAGTGTTTCACGTATCTCTATAAATTGAGGTATAACATATCTTATAATATATATATATATATATAAAATACAATCAAATAGTACATGAAAGTACATATAATAATATTATACACATAAAGAGAGAGAGAGAGAGAGAGTAAAAGTAATGTTCGATATAATTCATTTTCAATTTTTATACTAATATTTTATATATTGATTCCAATAAATTTCTATAAAAAAAATTATATTTTTTCTATTATTTTTTTAAACAATATTTAAAATTGAATTTAATTAGTTAAGTTAGCTTTTTTTTTTTTTTTGTTAAAGAATTTAAAAAAAGCGACGGATTTTCATTTTTTCGAAAATGTTTCCGAGTTGCAACAAAAATTATCGATAGGAAGCAACTTGAGGGGTTGCAATTTTTTCTAAGAGTATTGTAAACTTTTCCTCCTGTAAATGTGAGAAGGGGGGTGGGGTAGTTGTATGTAACTGTCACGCTCGAGTAATAAACTGCATCTCTCAATATATATATATATATATAGCAAATTCAACCTCCCCTTGTGAATTTGGCTTAATTCGCAAACATATCTGACTCTACCCGGGGAAACTCCAGTCAGCTCTCCAAGGTTCCAGCTCATTAACAACGATAGGTGAGTATGCATGCGTGAAGGATTTACACGTGGCTAACGGTTAGCCGATTCTCCTCCGGTTAAGATTCGCATCATTGCTCGAATGTTTCGTCAATGTATATGTGTGTATGTGTACATTTGGGAGAGAGAGAGAGAGAGAGAGACCGACTGACCTGGACTGTCTAGACTGTCAATATACACGACCAACAGGTTTCAATGGAACTAGTATATATCCACAACAATATCTCTAACGCAACGATTGTAGTCGTAGCAAATGGTCTGTTACAATATGCCCATAAATCAACGCGCTAAACTTTGTCCAAAGAAAATTTTTTTTTTCATATTGCTTTAACAAATTTCTGAGAATAATGTTTCTTTAAATTAAAAAAGTATTTCTTTGATATATACATACACTGAAAAAAAAATTTGATTCTCTCTAAATCTAAATTAGTAAAAATGTTTACTAATTTAAATTAGTGACTCACTTTTTGCTTTAGAATTAGTTAAATTTTACTAATTGTTAGTAAATTTTACTAATAATTCATAAAATTTTACTAATTCAGAAGCAAGAAGTGAGTCACTAATTTAAATTAGTAAACATTTTTACTAATTCAGATTTAGAGAGTTCAAATATACATCCGGTTACTTGACTATTATCAAATAAACATTTACTTGAACCAAATAATTATTATTTGATTCGCAATTAATATTTATTTCAAATACTCTCTAAATGTAAATTAGTAAAAATGTTTACTAATTTGAATTAGTGACTCTTTTTTTGCTTCCAAATTAGTGAAATTTTACTAACTATTAGTAACTTTTACTAACAATTAGTAAAATTTAACTAATTCTAAAGCAAAAAGTGAGTCACTAATTTAAATTAGTAAATATTTTTACTAATTCAGGTTTAGAGAGTACAGAAATTATCGATTAAAATACAATTTAGTTAAATGCAAATAAAAATTATTTCCTTCAAGTAAATATTTTATTTAATCAAGTTTTGGTCTTTATTTGAAATTGATTTTCCAAGCTATCGTGTATATTTCTGATTTTTTTTTTTACCCACCTTAAGTTAGTTTAAATCCAAATCTAATAAATCATACCGGTAAACTCGTGAGTATTTTCAGCGTTGACTAATTGTGGTTTTCCGGGTGAATGAACCATCTTTCTCTCTCTCTCTCTCACTCTAACAGTGCCAGATTCACTGCGATTCAGTGTTGGCGATAAAACTTGGCGTCTAACCCCCCATCCCCCCACCCCCTCACCTTTCCCTCTCTACGAAGAAAGTCCCTGTTTCCCACTAGTTTCATCGTTAATTGCTCAAGTGGCCCATAAAGATTCGATCTTCCAGCAAGCACTCGAGCTTCCGCTTCAACGAATACCTGTGCTGCAAACTCACAGATTTACTTCGATATTATCTTTAGTTTTTGGGGGGATATTAATAGTTTAAGGGAAAACTTTTTTTTTTTTTTCCCCAACAATTTTCCTTTCCGGTATTTTTCCCTTTAATTAAGGAAATACAAGATTATTTGGAGGGGGGAGCAATGTACCAAAGAATGTAAAACTTGTAAAGTTATAATTTAAAAATAAGCACAATCTTTATCAAAGAGGTTTTCTTTTACTATACTTCTTTTATTTATTGACTTTGAGAGAATTTTTCTTTTTAAATTGGTTAATTTTTATTTCCAAACTCTAAATTATTGAGTATTTATACTTTATGGAAAAAAAAATTTCACTTGAAACCACCTTGGAAAGATTCCCCGGAAAGTGCCCCCTGGAGGTTCTATCAGAATTCCGCCGGAACTTTCAACGTAATTCCATCGGAATTCCTTCGGAGTTCCAAAGAATTTCCGATGGGATTACGACGGAATTCTGATTAATTTTTTTCAAAATTTTTAGAGTCCTAATTCCGTCGGAATTCCGCCAGAACTTCCAACGTAATTCCATCGGAATTCTTTCGGAGTTCCAAAGAATTTCCGATGGGATTACGACGGAATTCCGATTAATTTTTTTCAACATTTTTAGAGTCCTAATTCCGCCGGAACTTCCAACGTAATTCCATTGGAGTTCCAAAGAATTTCCGATGGGATTACGACGGAATTCCGATTAATTTTTTTCAAAATTTTTAGAGTCCTAATTCCGTCTGAAGTTCCGGCGGAATTCCGATAGAACCTCCAGGGGGCACTTTCCGGAGAATCTTTCCAAATGGGAACAGCAATAGATTTCACTGGAACAGCGATAAATTCACTAATACAACGAAAGTTTTTACTAGTATAGATATAATAATAATAGTCAAAAGAAAATTCTTTTGAGTTTCATAAAACTGATTGAAAATTCCATATTCAAAATTCACTTGTCAGTGTTGAGGGGGAAATTTCTAGTTGACGGAAGGGGAGCAGATAATCATATTCGATTAGAATTATCCTCGCGGTCGAATCCTTTGTCCCTTGGTGAATCTTGGTTATATACATATATATAGGAAGGTTGGGATCACTTAATGCTTTAGCATCCTCGACTGCAGAATCTCATTCCTCTCGTTTCACGAACCAACCCCTAATCTAAATCACGACCATACCATGTCTCCTTCTCTCTGTCTTGTATGCGAGTGCAGCCACTATAAATTGGCTGATTATAATCCAGAAGACGAGAACCATGCCCGAACGCTCGACTCAACTTTAATTGAAGGCGTCTATGACTTCTAATTAGCCTTCTGCCTTCTTATTATTCAACATCAGAAAGTTACCAATTATTTTTTTTTTTCTATCTCTTCTCTGCTTCCATCGAGTTCGATTCTATTACATTTAACTGACAAACAAATAAGACGATTATCAAACTTTATAATTTGTATTTTTTTTTCTCTTTGCTAATCAAATATTATTTGCATATCTCCATTATAACAAAACTCGAAAAAGTAATTATATCATTCAGAGGATATTATTAATTTTTTTCTTATTCGAAAAAATATTTTAATTTTATCAGATTTTTAATTATTTATTATTTATTAATTATATTTAACTAAAAAAAAAGTGACAATAACAAAAGTATGAATAGAAAAAAATTAAAAAATTTTGTTTTCATTTATTATTATATAACGATGAGTTTATTCTAAAAAAGGAATATGTTTATATTTATTGTATGTACATAGTGAACAAATCTCCTTTCAATAAAAATGAATGGACCATTGCTTCGATGTTTGCCTTTCATATAAAAATGAATATCTGTCTAGCACTTGTACAATTGTCTAAAAAAAAAAAAAAAAATTGGTAAATTTGCAACAAGTTCCTTTTTTCCTATCGAATGTTCAAGTTTTTCAGTTACTATCAAATACTTTTCAGCCGTGAAACATTTTATATAGGTCATGAAATCTATTCACACTACTCGTTAGGATGGAATTAATCTATCCATTGAGACTTATCAAGATTATCCTCATATTCTGACATAATGGCTAAAGTACTCAATGGGGTTTATTATATAGCTTTAAAATAATTATTCTTTAGTGTACTATATATCAAGTTGGGGGGAAATTTACCTATATAATTACATAATTTACGTGTATAATTATAATCCCATATATAAATTCCAAAATTTTATTTTTTAACTTCATATTTTGTTAAGACAATTTTTTTCGAATTATTATTTAATTTTCTTACATAAATTGAAATGTTATACTTTTTGTTTTTCATCTTTTTATTCTTTAGACGAAATTCTAAACTTTTTCTCATAAAACTTTTTTCTTGTGAAAAAAAAAATAAAAATTATTTTTTATCCTCTAACAAATAAGAAATAATATTTTTCTCTGATTAAACTTTTTCTACATAAATCGAAAAAAAAAAAAAAAAAAAAAATGTCCAAAGAAATAAAGATTGTAATATCTTTTTATAAAATATTAAGGTCCATATAGAATATAAATAGAATGCAAAAGAAATTGATTATTACTGCGATTCGGATATGAATTGAAATCTATAAAAATGTAATCCTTTTAAGTGCAACGATGAGAAAAAGATGGGAAAAATGGAATGCAATCAAATGACTAGCGAGGATTTTTTTTTTTTTTTTTTATATATAAGATGGTGAGACAGTGTAAGTCGCGTCTCTCTCTGTCCCTCTCTCTCTCTCTCTTTCTGCAATGGAATGTTCTTCTCGGACGCGATGTTTTTCAAGCGAGATCAAAGTAGCGGCTAAGTATACTTTTCATTAGGGTGGTTCTACCATATTCTTTGGCAGTCGGTTTGAATCTCTTTTTCTCTCTCGTTTCGCTATCGCTCTCTCTCTCTCTCTCTATTTTTTTTATACTTTCACAAACCCGCCCTCCCCCCTTTCTCTTCTCTCTCTCCTTGCTCTCTTCAGCTCAATGCGGCTTCATTCATTAATGCTCTTCTTATTTTCGGCAGTACTCGGCACTACCATCATCATCGAGCTAAGTTGCCCAACTAAAACCCAACCTTTCCTGTCAAATTCACCAGCCTCGTCGTATATAATCTCCTGCCCCCCACCATTTTCTTCTTCGTTTTTTTTTCCTCTCTTTCTCGCTTGTAACGCTGCTCACTTTTTAGTCGTGAATATTTTCTTTTTTTTTTTTTTCAGCGCGTCACCTCTATTCCCCATTAGTATAATTGCTGGAGAACTACCAGGGTCTTAAGAATCAAGCATGCAGATAGACATTCTCGGTGTTATACCGTGCTTACTTTCCTGCTTTTTAAATTATAAAATATTCCTTATCAAAAAAAAAAAAAATGTTACACCGATTTTTTTTTCGTTACAAAAATTGTAGTAGAAAAATTGTGTCAAAAGAAATTTTTCACTCGATGTTTAAAATTAATGAAATAAATTTTGATAAAAAAAAAAGAGGGAAAAATCTTGGAATATATTTTTATTCTCTATTGATTTTTAAGTAGTAAAGGCAATATCAGTGATATAAGTAAATTTAAGGCAGACGTAGCTTTTTTTTAAACTTCTTTTAATACTAGTTATCAGTACACGGAAAAAAAAGAAAAAGTAACTTTTACTACTTTAAAAGTAAAATTGGACCTGTCCGAAGTTTCTGCGCATCTCTGCCAACTTTTACTCCAAAAATAGTAAAATTTACTTCAGAAATAGTAAAAATTACTACGGAAACAGTAAAATTTACTACAGAAATAGTCAATTTTACTATTTTTCGAGTAAAAGTTGCCAGAGATGCGCAGAAACTTCGGACAGATCCAATTTTACTTTTAAAGTAGTAAAAGTTACTTTATTCGTTTTTCCACTTTTCTCCGTGTAGTAAACTACGAATTTAATAACTTTTTTTTTAATGCTTTGTAATTTTAGTCGTTTTAGTAAAAATTTATTTTGTTGTACATTTTCTAAAAGTAGTAAAAATCAGTTACAGTCAGACAAAATGTTAAAAAATTCTAATAATTTTAAATGTCAGTAGTAGAAGTGAGTTTTAGTCACGACATTTATTTTCCAATAATTGACAGAACCAGTTGGAGAAAATTTTCAATAAAATTTTTACTATTCCAGACAACATAACAAATTCCAAGAATCTTTTTCACTTGGAAAAATTCCCCGGAAAGTACCCCCTGAAGGTTCTAGCAGAATTCCGCCGGAACTTCCAACGTAATTCCATATGAATTTCATCGGAGTTCCAAAGAATTTCCAATGGGATTCCGACGCAATTCCGACGAAATTCTGATGGAATTCCGACGGAATTAGGACTCTAAAAATTTTGTAAAAAAAATTAATCGGAATTCCGTCGGAAATTCTTTTGAACTTCGATGGAATTCCGACGGAATTACGTTGGAAGTTCCGGCGGAATTCTGATAGAACCTCCAGGGTGCACTTTCCGAGGAATCTTTCCAAGTGGGTTTCTGGAATATTTTTTTAACAAATATATTCCAAGGGACTATTCCAGGAAGGTTCTTGGAATTTATTGTGCTGTTTGGAACATTACTAAATCGACGACTAAAACTATTTCTTTTTTTTGCCCTCTCTTTTCTTTTATTATTTTCCCCCTTCTTATTAAAAAACTTCTTCTGGAATCAAATTTTTTCCTGTATTTCACTCTCATCTTAATGACTTTTAAAATTTATTTTTTCACTTATCACTTAACTTCTGGGATGCATTTTTTTTTTTTTTTTTTTTTTTCATTTTTCCCCCGATTTGAGAAGCACATTACAAGGCTATTCTCGAAGGCTCTTCTGGGTCAAGCACATTTGCCACGAGCGCATTACATTCCTGAGTGGCAATACCTTTTGTATCGATCCATTGCAACATTCGCGCTTCACTGATAAAAAAAAATAAGTGTTAGATTCTCGGAAGGATTACAGCTTTAACCGGTGTGCCGCGAAGAAAAATGTCGTTGGAATTTTTTCACGGTATAAACTTAGAAGAGTGAGTGAGTAAGAGAGAGAGAGCGAGAGAGAGACTCTCTTCTTCGTGCAGTTAGTCGAGCTGCTGCTGATCAATAAAAAAGTATTGGGAAATTCTTTTACAAGTGACATCCGTGTGAAAGAAAAACTTTTGGATAACCAACAGTATAACAACAAAAACAACAACAAAACTTCCCTCTCGTAAAATATTAAGTTAAAATATTGTGTCTTTTAAAATATTTTCTTTTAGGGGCAGAAAAAGGAAAAAGAGGAAATAAAAAAATAAAATAGTACAGGAAAGAAAAATAATCTACGATATTGACTTTAAAAAGAACGATGAGTAGAAAAATTGTTTTCTTTCTCGAATAATTTATCACTTAGAAAAAAAAATTATGTAATTTTTATCTAAAAATTAGCGTAAAAATTAATTAATAATTAATTTTAATTTATTCGAAAAATAAAATTTTATTTTTCATATATGAAATGTAGAAAAAGAAATATTATTTAAAAAAATATGTGAATATAATAACATATTGAAAGGATATTTTTGGTCAACAGTGAGTGTTTTGCACAAAGGTTCTTGGTTTATGTGTAACTTGTCAGAATTTAGATGAGTTATCTAGCCAGAAACCAAAATTACAGGCTGCCCTCTATACTAACAAGATGACAGTCTGCGCAGCTGGGAAAGAGCTATTCGAGGTATACTTTGATAGGCTTTAGAGGCTTCTCTATCGGTCATATTAAGTAGCCCAAACACAACATCTGAACCCCGACCCAAACGAGATGGGTTCATCCTTCCAAGTCTTGTGAATTTCCTCTCTAGATATAGATATATTTGAAAAGCTTGCTTTTAGAATTTTACTTTAGAGAATCATTAAGCAGAATATAAAGGAAGCCTATTGATAAATTTTCATTACCTTGTAAGAACTATCGAACTTTCTCATTAACTTGGTTCCTACTGGTAACTTAAGCTTGCTTATAGTATCATAATTCTAATAGAGTTAGTCTATCAAGTTTGGCTTAATTGACAGCATTTCCGATAATATGTATAGGTTACAGTCTATCAGAAATCGAGTTTTCAATTTCGGTCATGTACTTGATATAATACTGTTCTAAATAAATTCTCCTTTAAAAAAAAAAAAAAAATTTATCTGATTCAAATAATCAGTTAATTGATTATTAACAATTATATGTGTATCAAATAATTATTATTTGAAATGGTATTTATTTCAAATAAATTATTGATTCAAATATAATTTATGTAATTCAAATAAAAATTATTTGGTTCAAGTAAATATTTATTTAAGTATTTGAATTAAATAAATTAAATTAAATAAATTAAATAAATTTGAATTAAATTTTTCAATAAAATATTATTTCCACTATAATAATAATATTAATAATAATAATAATAATAATAATAATAATAATAATAATAATAATAATAATAATAATAATAATAATAATAATAATAATAATAATAATAATAATAATAATAATAATAATAATAATAATAATAATAATAATAATAATGATCGTGCTCAGTGAAGAGAAATAACTGATATAATCCATAATAAACTTCTAATGAGGGTCTGAGTAGGGCGAAACATTGTGGACCATGTTGGGAAAATTTCTAAATGGGATTATCTTTTCAAATGTTAATAAAACCACAAAGATTAAAATAATAATTTTTCATATTGAAAAGCGAATAACTTTTCATTATTTTTTTTGTTTTCGGAAAATAATTGTATTATTTTAATTCCATGAAAAATTAACTTTTGTGAAATTAAATTTTCAATATGAAATAATTTTGAATATATATATATATATATATTAATTCACATATAACTAATTAATTTTCATCAAAATGTGCAAATCGTGATATGTATCTATAAATTCGCATTAATGAATTTCCAATGTTGTTTCATGAAACAAACAAAACATGACTGTCTAAACAAATTAAATATACATACAGTGTATGGGACAATTATTCATTTTTACCTATATAATTACTGTATATTTAATTTAGGCCAATATTTCTATAATTAGAATTTTCATTCAATATTCTATTTATTATTTTGTTTAATATTTCATATTATAGTTACCAAAAAGAGAGAAAAAAAATTTTTTTTAATTGTTATTGTTCGGCTAGTAATAAAAATCTAATTCATTTTTTATTTTAGGAGAAAAAAAAAACTCTTGTATTGAAATAAATTGTAAATTTTTGTTTTTTTTTTTTGTATTTACACATTGAAAATAAAAATCATATTTTTGTGAATAAAAAAAAGGCAATAAATAAAAAGTAAAAAAAAAAAATTCATAATAAAAATATAAACAACAAAAAAGCATTACATATTAAAATCAATAAAAATCGTTTAAATTAAAATGCATAAAATTTATACATAAACTATTGTTTATTTTAAAAGGCCTTTTGAAAACACCTCTATTCTGATGAATTTTGAAAATTACCGTACTATGTGTGTATGTTGAACTCATCGCGAACAGCTTTTCTCATAAATTGATAACAACTTCCGTGTTCAAACGGCCATTACGGGATTTGTGAAGTGCAAAAAAGGCTTTAACTGCGTGAAATGTGAAAAAAAAAAAAAAAAAAAAAAAAAAAAAAAACAGCATGGATATACTGTTACCCAACGAATCTGGGTGCTAATGGCATTGCAATTTATGCTAATACCATCCACCACATGTTTACGAGGTTCTAGGAAAAGGCTGGTCGATCTGCTTTACGGGGGAGAGGGGGAAATTGTGTAATGGGGGTGACAAACTGGAAATTCGTCATAGATAATGTAATATAATTTTCTATTCTATGGCACATTTGTGAATTTTAACTCGAAAACATTCTCCACCAATAATAATAATAATAATAATAATAATGTTTTCATTGATCTCATATATATATTTGATTGTGAGAAGAATTTGATAAGATTTATTTTTGAATATTTCAATTGCATTTTTATATTTACTTTACCCATTGTTATTATTATTATTATTATTATATTATTATTATATTATTATATTATTATTATTATTATAATATTATATTTTTTATTAAGAATCACGAAATGAAAAGAAGAAATGAGAAATAAATGAATTTGAATTTCGCGCCACTTTTAACTCTGAAAACGTCCGGTAGATGGCAGAAGGTTTCTTTACATACAAACAATATGGATCGAATTTGGTATATAAATTAACTATTTTTTTTAAATTACTATTAATTATACTTATAATTATAACTGTAGTAAATAATAATTTATAATAATAATTTACTGATGATAATTATTACTAATTTATAATAATAATTATTAAACAGTAAAAATTCCACCAAGTAATTGATTACAATCAGTGAAATTAAATGGAAAAATTAGTCGAAAAAAAAAAATTCAATCATGATTTCAAATGAAATTTCAAATTCAGAGAGTGAATTCTCGATTCAATATTGAAATTCCAAGGCTCGTCATTGATTTCTCGTCATTCATTGGCCCAATATTGGCAATGTTGGAGGAGTTGGTCGACATTATTTAGCCAATCGTTTGTTGGCAATCCCCCCCCCCAACCACCAACATTCCCCTTTTCCATTCTAACTGTAGGATTGATGACGATGATCATGTTTAACTTAACAGAGCTCATTTGAGTGGAAATGAACACGACTTTAGATCCGGAATGAAGATTTCATCATTTCACCAAACACTCGACTTTGGTAATTGAATCGTTTACAGGAATGAATTTTCATTTCTTACAAAAGCAATAGAAGCAGGAGAGAGGCATAGCAGGAGCGGTAGCTCTGAGATTCGAGTACCAGTTCCTTTACGAGCTCCATCTCCGCTTTTGAACGACTTCCCGTCGTTTCTTCGCTTCCATTTTCAAATCGGGCGCAAGAGACACGACGACGACCCTACGGATGTGCGTGGCCTCTTTTCTTTCGTTTTTATAATTCCCATACCACTCATAAATCCAATGTAAATTGTATTAATGCGTTTTTTTTTAAGATGGGGAAAAAAAGTATTTTAAACTATAAATTTATTTTTTTTAAAAAATTGTTTTAAGTAAAAATTAAATTATTAAATTATTTTATAATAGTTTTTCTGTTATTTGTTAAATTAAAAAATCAATAGTGAATGTAAACACAGAAAATTTTGCTTATTTTAATCTATTTTGGTAGGTATTAAAATAAGCAAAATTGGATTAAAATAATAAACGTTGCAGCTTATTTTAATGTCTTTTAATTTTCTGTGAATATTTGAATAGTCTTTCTAAAAAATTTTAATTTTTTCAGTAGTACAAGTCAATATTTAGTCAGATTTTCTGAATTTTAGTAATTTTACCAGTAGTACAAATTGATTTTAGTCCGATATAATGACTAAATTAAAAAAATCAGTAGTACAAGTCAATATTTAATCAAATTTTCTTCATATTAGTAATTTTACCAGTAATACAAAAAAATATTTACTCAGACATAATTACTGAATTAAAAATTAGTAATTTAAATAAATATTTAGTTCGATTTACTATTTTTTCGTAACTTTCTCAGTAGTACAAGTTTATTTTAGTCAAACTACTAAAATTTTTGTAATTTTTTATTTAAGCTTAATCAGACATCATTAGCGAATTTAAAAATCAGTAGTAAAACTAAATATTTAGTCAAACTTTAAAAATGTTTGTAATTTTTTTAGTAGTACACGTTAATATTTAGTCAGACGATATAATTTTTTTTTTGTTTATTACTAGATCAAATCGGCTTCAGTTAGAAATTGTGTCAAAAATTTGAAAATTAGTAGTAAAAGTAAATATTTTGTCAGACTTGAATTTTTTCTAATATTATTATCAGTAGTACAAGTCAATATTTAGTCTTTTTTTACATTTTGGTAATTTTTACAATAGTACAAGTCACTTTTATCCTGACATAGTTACAAAATTATAAAATAAGTAGTATATGTCACGTCACCGTAACTTTTACATTCATAATTATAAGAATCCTTTTAATCAATACCGAGTTATATGTCTCTGCGACAAACACACGTGTTTTTGTTACGCCTCTAAATACTTTTCTCTTAAATGTTCAATTTCCGCCCCTTTTTTTCGTGCAACTAAACATCATTCTTTTATATATAAAAGACCCCTGCGTTTTGTATCCTTCTACGACAATCTACTGTATTTCTATTTCTGTATACATACAAATAGAAGCGAGAAATCTTTTATGATACCAGAAGAGCTCACACCCCCACAAAACAAAATGATCCCTTTCTAATTTCCCCTATGTGCTAAAATCAAACGATGTAATAAATGCGCTCTTTCCAATTATCCTATGTGACGAACCCCTGTGGTATCACCACATTAGAAGAGTACAGCTGCGAATAATCATAGTCATACTTTTTGTATCTTGAAGAAGCTGGTTCACACCCCCCTTTTTACGTTCAACTGAGAGAGAAGGACTGAACTTTGACTTCCAAAATTAGGGTGAAAATATATAGTAGGACAATAAAATTTTATCTATTCTCTTACGAAAACTCAGTATAAAAGGGCTACATTTTCATGGAGAGATCAGTTCTGGGATCCTCTTCATACGTATAACATCAACTAGTTCTCAAATTATCTTCATACGTATCAATCTCATTCTTGGTGCCAGTCGACGTCTTATAGTACAAGTGCATAATTCTCTTATATCAAAGTGAAAATCAAGCATCAATACCCTCTACATAAAACGAGGATCATCACTACTTATTGCATTGGGCAATTATCTATTTTATTTGGAAGAGACTCATTATTCGGACATTCGTCACGCCTAATAGAACTCCGGACCTGCGGTTATACCTGGGCCCGTCAACCTTCCGGACGTCATAACTCACGCTGGTACCAGCTCTTTTTCCTGTGTCAACAAAGGACACAGCAGTGGTCCTTTTCTTTATTGAAACTTATCTACTACTGAATTTTAAGTTGAATGCTGAACTCATTTCCTGGATTGGTTGGTTCGAGATTCCCTCTCTCTCACATAAGAACGAACTATTTTAACCCTAAAAATTTGTCTAAATAAAATTGTAACTTAATTATAAAAATTTCTATTCTCTTTCTTACCTGTACCCTTAGTTCAGAGCCTTCTGCTCTGTAAATGAAACAGGATTACCCTGAATCACCGAAGCGGAAATAAATAAAAATAAAATATAATTTCTGAAGTTATTTCTTATATTTGAGACGTAACAGAGGAAATATTATTTTTGGTGCATCGGCCGTTGTGAACAGGAAAGAGAATATAAATTTAAAATCTATGCACTAAAAATATAATTTTTGGTGTATTGTCCGTTGTGAACAAAAAAGAGAATTTAAACTAATAATATAAAAATCGATGCATTAACAGTATAATTTTTTGTGCATCATTTGTTGTGATAAAAAAAAGAGAAATTAAAAAAAAAATCATTTTTCCTTAAATAATTTCAAATATATAAATGAGAGAGAAAAATATTCTTGAACCAACAAATCTAGAAATTCCTTTATTAATTTTTTTTTTATTTACACTCATAAACACAAATCAAAATTCTAAATGAAAGTGATACAAAAGTGAAATAAAAAGCTTAGTTATGTCGTTACCTAATAATCAACAAGTATCTCTTCGCGACGCGTTAGAATTAGTGCCTGTGTTCGATGGAAAAAATATTCCAGTAGTTTCATTTATAGAAGGTTGCCATGAAGCAAAATTAATGTTGCCAGATTCATCCCAAGTGGAGGAAAATTTAGTAAAATTAATTCGTGGAAAGTTAATAGGAGAAGTTAGAAAATCAATATCGGGAAATATTTTTAAAACAATTTTGGAGTTAGAAGCTCATTTAAAGAAGATATATTTACCAAATAAAAGTATCTATCAATTGCAAGGAGAGTTAGGAAATATTTTTATGAAGGAAAATGAAAGTGTCATATCGTATGCGAATCGAGTAAAAGAATTATCGGATCAGATTTTTGACTCATACAGATTATCGAGTAAAGACGGTAAATTATCCAAAACGATGTTAGAAACTTTAGAAGTAGATATAATGACCTGTTTTCGTCGAGGACTACGTCCAGAATTAGAAATTCGAATTCCAGATTGCATAACTTTAAAAGAAACAACAAACAAAGCATTAGAGGCAGAACGAAAATTAAATGCGGTTGTAGAGCTTAGAAAAGAAAATTCTTGTAGGCCAAATAATGCAAAAATTACATTTGCTAGTGCAGATATAGTAGTATGTCAAAATTGTAATGTAGAAGGACATACTTCACGCACTTGTCGTAGGTCAGAAAAAAATCAATACTCATCACAGCATAGGTACCAGCGCTCCGTATTCCGCATGAAGCAGAGACCACCTGTCTATTATCTAAGAAGAGGGATGTCCCCCTCGTTTAGTGAACAAAAGCATTCCCCTTTACAATTACGATTCTCGGGTTTTCCCCAAAATTTACATAATAAAACAAACTCACAATTTCCAAATAAAAATGATTTTCGTACTAATCAACAAAACAGATTTTTTAATGTTACTTGTAAATATTGCAAAAATCGTGGGCATGTTATTAAAAATTGCAGAAAAAGAGAATATAATAATTATAATCAAGGTCAACAGTATCGATCATCCACTTTAATGAACCAGGGAAACGAATAATACCTTCCCATATCAGGTACGATGGGACAGGTGCTAAAAGAAAAAGCGTGCCTAAAAAGCAAATATCTGAACATTTAGAAACCATTCAAATCAATTGTACTAAAGGAAATATGATACCATCTATTTATGTTAATACAGTTTCTAAACCACTTCATTTAATGATTGATACAGGAGCAGGATTAAATCTTTTAAAAGAAAAAATGCTTGATTCTACAATGACTTTAAATAAATTAAAGAAAATTCAATTAACAGGTATAAATGAACACCCAGTACACACATTAGGACAAACAAAATTAAATATTTTCGGTTATCCCACAACTTTTAACATAATACCTAATGAAGTTCCCATAGAAGAAGATGGAGTTTTAGGATCAGAATATTTTACAGATAATAATGTCAAAATTAATTATGCTGAAAAATGTTTAGAAGTTAAAGGAAAAATGTTCTATTTCGCATCAAGAAATTTTATTACTCTCCCACCTCGATCAATATCTGACATATTTTTATTTGTTGAAAATTCTAATTTAAAAGAAGGATATGTTCCACTTTTAAATACTGAACCTGGAGTTTACATAGGAAACGCTATAATCACAAATAATAATGGTAAAGCATACGTAAAAGCAGCAAATACACTATCAAATTCAGTAAAAATACAAATTCCGAAAGTAATGTTACAAGAATATGACGAAGTTTTTAATAACTCCTCTGATTCAAATCAAATTAAAAATAATAAAATAAATATTGAAAATAACACCGCGGAAAAATTATTTGACAATTTTGTATATTCAGAAACCTTGTGCGATAAGCAATTTGGATTTTATAATATTACGGGTAAAGAAAGAATTGAAAAAATATTAGATTCACTTCGTTTAGATCATTTAAAACCAGATGAATTAAAACATGTAGAAGCATTAATCGTGGAATATTCTGAAAGATTTCATTTACCAGGTGAATATTTAACAGCTACCAATGTTCTCCAACATAACATCCCTACTAAAGACGACGAACCAGTATTTACGCGACAATACAGATTTCCCCCAGTGCATAAAGAAGAACTTTTAAGACAAACAAGTGAACTTTTAAAAAATAAAATAATCAAACCTTCTCAATCCCCATATAATACACCAGTATGGATCGTGCCTAAGAAAAATGACAGTCATGGAAATAAAAAATGGCGAATGGTATTAGACTTTCGCAAATTAAATGAAAAAACAATAACCGACTTTTTTCCCCTACCGAATATAAACGAAGTGCTCGAGACCCTTGGAAATGCGCAATACTTCTCTGTGTTTGACTTAGCTTCCGGTTTTCATCAAATTAAAATGAGCCCAAAAGATTCTCACAAAACAGCCTTTTCAACCCCATATGGTCATTATGAATTTGACCGTATGCCTTTCGGTTTAAAGAACGCGCCAAGTTGTTTTCAAAGATTAATGAATTGTTGTCTATCCGGTCTTATTGGTACAGATTTATTTGTATACCTTGATGATGTAGTAATTTTTGCAAATACTCTTGAAGAACATCAAGAAAAATTTGATAATTTTATGTCTCGACTGTGTAACGCGAATTTAAAATTGCAACCAGATAAATGCGAATTTCTCAGACCCGAAGTAGTTTATCTTGGACACATAATCGATAAAAATGGAGTCCGACCTGATCCGAAAAAGATAATTGCTGTTAAAAATTTTCCAGTTCCCAAAAACGTAAAAAATATAAAACAATTCTTAGGTCTTGCCGGTTATTATCGAAGATTCATTAATAATTTTTCAAAAAAATCAGGTCCTTTGACGCAACTTTTAAAAAAGGACGTAACTTTTCAATGGACAGATAAACAACAAGTAGCTTTCGAAATTTTAAAAAATGAACTTTGCGAAGAACCACTCCTACAAAGACCAGATTTTGAAAAACCTTTTATACTTACAACTGATGCATCCGGTTATGCTATTGGCGGCATATTATCACAAGGCGAAATTGGTAAAGATAAACCCATTGCTTATGCGTCAAGATCTTTAAACGAACATGAAGTAAAATACGACACTTATAATAAAGAGGCCCTCGCGATTGTATATTGTGTTTTACATTTTAGACATTTTCTCTATGGTAGGAGATTTAAAATTGTTACCGATCATAAACCATTATTATGGTTTCAAAAATCAAGTGATCCTTGTTCTCGCGTAACAAGATGGAAATTAAAATTAGCTGAATACGATTTTGAGATGTTATACAAGGCAGGAAAAATGAATGTTAATGCGGATGCATTATCCCGAAATCCAGTAACTTATGTGAAAAAATTTGATCGCTGCATCCCAGAATACGAAGAAGAAGAAAAAGAAGAATATGACGAAGAAGAAGACGACAATGAAGAAAACGAAAATTCAGATGAAATCGAAGATGATGGTGTTTATTGTAATGAAGAATTTACTGACAAAATAAATGTTGAAAGTGTATCTACGAATAATGAATTAAATCTTGTTAAAAAAATAATAAGTTTGATATCTGAGAGTACGAAAAATAAAAAAGTTAAAAAACTTTGTGGAAAAATTAATAATGAAGAGTATCCGATAAATCTTGAAAGTGATAAATGTATTGCAGTGATGACTAGAAGGAAATCGAAAAAATTAAGAGAAGAAGCTACTAGTTCCAAGAATTTAAAAGGAAAAGTGCAACGTTCGTGTCAAAAATCAAGTGAAAAAGTGAAAAATTCAAGTGAAGAAATGAAAAATTCTAAATCAAAGAAATCTAATTCTAGTAATAAAATCGATGAAATTAAATTAAGGCGAAGTGAAATCAATGTGCGAAATTCGAAAAATGTGAAAAATGCAAAATCTATTCAAAGTCCGCGAAATCAAGAAATTATTCAAAAATCCGTTCGAAATCTTAGAAATCGCGAAAATTTGCAAAAGATAAATTATAATGAAGATTTAATGACTGATGAGGATGAAAATTTCATCAAAAGAAAAAGAGGTAGGCCTAAAGGATCAATTTCTAAACAAAAAACGCGTAAAATTAGTGAAGATAATCAGTGCGAAAGTGAAGATTCAGAAGAAAATTCAGATCCAGAATATATTAAACAAAATCAATTTTATCAACCTTTTAGTGCGGAAGAATATGTAAGTTCAAGTGATGATAGTGTTGAAGATTTTCCTCATGAAGAAATTATTGAAGATAGTGCGAAATCGAAAAGTAAAGAATATATAGAAGAAGAATATGAAAGTGATTCCGATGATTTAGAGGAAATATATTTTCCTAATGAAATTTCAAATTCAAAACAAACTTAAAGAAAAATCAATAATGAGCATGAATGTCAACGCCCTCCTGCCGAGCCCCCTCCTAAGTTCCCCCTCGACCCTTTTCTAAACGAACAAAACGTGGGTGAATTAGAAAAATCAATTGATGGACCCTTATGTACTAATGTAGTGGAATGTAAAGACCAGTTAAGAATGCGGAAAGATAATTATGCGTACTTTTTATCTACAACAGGTGTCCCTTTAGATAATGGTTCTCGAAGTCTAAATAAACAAAATGAACTTCCTCAATTCAAAAATTTGTTAATTAATGAAGCTAAAGAAATTAAAAAAGGAAATTTTTTACACATTGCTTTACCAATTACTACAGAATCAAGTGAAAGTCTTACTCAAATAACAAATAATATCAAATTAACAATTGAATCATTTAAAAATTTAACAGAAAAATTAAAATTAAAATCAGTTAGTATTGCAAAAACAACAGTCATTAATCACGTAAATTGGCAAGATATCGAATTAATACTTAAAGAAACTTTTCAAGATTCTTGTACTAAAGTTATAATTTGTAAAGGTTATGTTCAATATGCAACAACTGAACAAAGACAAATTTTGATTGAAGAAGCACATTCCTCTGCTATAGGCGGTCACAAGGGAGTTACGAAAACTTATAACAGAATTCGGCAAAAATATTTTTGGGAAAATATGAAATTAGACATTCAAAAATATATTCAAGCATGTTTACAATGTCAGTTGAAAAAGTTAGTTCGAGTAAAAACTAAAAACCCAATGGTTATTACTGATACACCAGGAACCGCGTTCGAAAAAATTTCTATGGATATAGTAGGACCTTTGCCAGCAACAGAATCGGGAAATGAATGCATTTTAACTATACAAGACTGCTTAACAAAATATTCTATTGCTGTCCCCTTACCAAATCAACAAGCCAGTACAATAGCTGATGCTTTTGTAAAGAAATTCATTTGTACTTTTGGCTCTCCAAAAGGCGTTTTAACAGATCAAGGTACAAATTTTTTGAGCAATCTTATGAAACGATTAGCAAAACGATTTCGCATTCGGCAATTTAAAACAACTTCTTTTCACCCTCAATCAAATGGTTCATTAGAAAGATCACATCATGTATTAGCAGAATATCTTAAACAATTCATTAATAAAAATACTCAATGGGACGATTTGTTAGAATTAGCTATGTTTTCTTATAATACAAGCGTCCATGAAGGTACTAAATGTACACCCTATGAGTTAGTTTTCGGTAGATTACCAAGATTACCTTCAAGTTTACCACTTTTGGAAGAAGAAAAACTCGAGACTTATGATGACTATTTAGTAAAATTAGTTACAAAATTACATGATATTCAATCTCTCGCGCAGAAAAATTTAATTGAATCTAAAGA
Organism: Leptopilina boulardi; assembly: GCF_019393585.1. Taxonomy (NCBI): domain Eukaryota; kingdom Metazoa; phylum Arthropoda; class Insecta; order Hymenoptera; family Figitidae; genus Leptopilina; species Leptopilina boulardi. The sequence continues at coordinate 730,696 of NW_026137947.1, read as the reverse complement.
AAAATCAAAAACTTACTATGATCGTAAAGCTAACCCTCAAAATTTTAAAATCGGAGATAGTGTATTTTTATTACAAGGTCCTAAACCGAAAAAATTAGGTAATCAATATACAGGACCACATGAAGTATTAGAAATATTGAGTAAAGGAAACATAAAAATTAAAATAAATAAATCACCAAAAATTGTACACATTAACAGACTTCGCTTGTCTCATATTCATCATGCTAACCAAAATTAATTTAAACATTTCTATAAAATATAGCAAGAATAGTGAATTAATTCAAATCTTAATACACATCCTTCAATATATTCACTAAATACACATAAACAAAACAATTTGCTTTTGCAACATTACTGTTTGCTCTTATAATTATAATTCTCCATTAATACAATTAACTTTTTATTAAAGTAAATAATCCAGTTTTGCATATTCTTAAGCATTAAAATACGAATAAAAAAGGCATTGTCAGTAACAACATAAATAAATATTATAAAAAATATATAATTATCTGTAATAAATCAAGATGACTCGAATTTTATATTGAACAACTGGAGTATTTTCTTAAGCATACATTTTAATTTTTAGATATAATAAAAAAGAAACATTAAATAATTGATAATAATATAGAGATATTTCTGTTTCAGGTGATTAAAATATATTATGGACATTCATTATATTAATATTTGCTATTTTTCTTCCAGGATCTATTTTTACATTATAAAATTTACTTTTTTTTTCTTTTAAATATTTCATATAAGAAAGTTTCATATTAATATTTTGTTTTTTTTCCTAAATTCAAATATTCAAAAATTAAAAAAAAAAAAAAATCAATTTTTTTAAATTCTTAAACTTCATTTTCTTGTAGTTCGTATAAATACCGAAATTTGATTACCACAATGTGACACGAAATTTTGGAATCTAAAACATGTAAATCGAGATTGAATTTTTTTTTTTCCAAATTCAAAATATTCGAAAATTTATATAAAAGATGCCAGATAAAATCGTAAATATCTCGTAAACTATAAGCCTAATTGAAAAATGTCATCGATTTAAAAAATTATTTATTTTAAAAAAGAAAAAAAGAAAAGAAACATGTAGTCTTGAAAATGAGAACAACGTTACCTGATAGAATCTTATATTCCTTTAGGTAATATGAACGGGCATGGTAAAAATAAATAAATTTTCCAATTCGTGTTATGAAGAATTTATCAATCGAATTTAGTTTGCTAAACCAATATATTAATTACCGGAGTCGAGGAATTAAAAAATATCAATATGTCATTTAGAACATGGAATGATTATATTGAAATCAAAAATTGAAAAAAAATTCTATTGATAAAGATAAAAGGAAGGATTGCAACTAATGTCACAATGAGTGTGTAAACAATATGATTATAATATATCGACACTTAGAGTAAAAAAAGAAAATTTTAATTAAGCAAATGCAGCTTATCTTGTGAGCAATATAGCGAAAAATATCATATAGCAAGAAATTGTTACAATAAAAAAAAAGAACGAAAATTATCCAATTAATTAATATTAAAGCAAAAATTCTTTAAATCAATGTTGTCAATTCTATTCATGTCAAAACTTCGAATGCTTCTCGTTTTTCTCTTAAAGGAGGGAGGGATGTATAAGCTTATATAAATCTGTTTCAAAAATTATACCTGCGTTCAGAAAGGAAAATGTTAGAAATTTTTTTTTCTGCCTTCCTCCTTTTCGTAAATATATGTGGATGAAAATCTTTAACAGAATAATATAACATTTCAAAAGTATAAATTATGTATGAAAAAAAAAAATAGTTGAACTCTGTCATCATCAGAATGTAATCTATCTGTATGCACTATTTATTGAAAACTTATATCTTATTCTAAATTAACCAATGTGTAAAGAGCAAATAATAATAATGCATCCTTAAAATCTTGTATAATACATGGTATGAGTGTCTTTATAAATATAATTAAAATTCCTTTTTATATACTACTTCTACTAATTCTGTGAGCTTTTACGAAAGTATTTCAAATTTGTATATGCTTTTATACATAAGATCCCAATCTCTATGATTAAATAATTTTTAAATCATGTATGACTATTAACTCAAAAATGATAGTACGGGATATGTGTGAAAATCTTTGAAATCATTAACAATAATATTCGTATGTATTTTTCAATATATATAAACTTGTATCTTAACTTGGTGTGAATAAGGTGTGAAACTATATTATGTGTATGACGTATTTTCTCTTAGGTCTTTTAAACATTGATGTCTAAAAACTTTACATAATATAATCAAAATTGTAAGTGACATTTCCCTCAAATAACTTAACTCTTCTCAAAAACTGAATTCGTAAATTATTCAATTTCATTTCTAATTTCCGAATTTTAAAGGGGGGAGGTGTCACGTCACCGTAACTTTTACATTCATAATTATAAGAATCCTTTTAATCAATACCGAGTTATATGTCTCTGCGACAAACACACGTGTTTTTGTTACGCCTCTAAATACTTTTCTCTTAAATGTTCAATTTCCGCCCCTTTTTTTCGTGCAACTAAACATCATTCTTTTATATATAAAAGACCCCTGCGTTTTGTATCCTTCTACGACAATCTACTGTATTTCTATTTCTGTATATATACAAATAGAAGCGAGAAATCTTTTATGATACCAGAAGAGCTCACACCCCCACAAAACAAAATGATCCCTTTCTAATTTCCCCTATGTGCTAAAATCAAACGATGTAATAAATGCGCTCTTTCCAATTATCCTATGTGACGAACCCCTGTGGTATCACCACATTAGAAGAGTACAGCTGCGAATAATCATAGTCATACTTTTTGTATCTTGAAGAAGCTGGTTCACACCCCCCTTTTTACGTTCAACTGAGAGAGAAGGACTGAACTTTGACTTCCAAAATTAGGGTGAAAATATATAGTAGGACAATAAAATTTTATCTATTCTCTTACGAAAACTCAGTATAAAAGGGCTACATTTTCATGGAGAGATCAGTTCTGGGATCCTCTTCATACGTATAACATCAACTAGTTCTCAAATTATCTTCATACGTATCAATCTCATTCTTGGTGCCAGTCGACGTCTTATAGTACAAGTGCATAATTCTCTTATATCAAAGTGAAAATCAAGCATCAATACCCTCTACATAAAACGAGGATCATCACTACTTATTGCATTGGGCAATTATCTATTTTATTTGGAAGAGACTCATTATTCGGACATTCGTCACGCCTAATAGAACTCCGGACCTGCGGTTATACCTGGGCCCGTCAACCTTCCGGACGTCATAACTCACGCTGGTACCAGCTCTTTTTCCTGTGTCAACAAAGGACACAGCAGTGGTCCTTTTCTTTATTGAAACTTATCTACTACTGAATTTTAAGTTGAATGCTGAACTCATTTCCTGGATTGGTTGGTTCGAGATTCCCTCTCTCTCACATAAGAACGAACTATTTTAACCCTAAAAATTTGTCTAAATAAAATTGTAACTTAATTATAAAAATTTCTATTCTCTTTCTTACCTGTACCCTTAGTTCAGAGCCTTCTGCTCTGTAAATGAAACAGGATTACCCTGAATCACCGAAGCGGAAATAAATAAAAATAAAATATAATTTCTGAAGTTATTTCTTATATTTGAGACGTAACATATAAGTAAATCTTTAGTCAGACATAATCACTAAATTAAAATATCGGTACTTTAAGTGAATATTGAATTCGACTTTTTTTATTTTTGTAATTTTGTCAGTAATACAAATCAGTTTTAGTCAGACATAATTACTGAATTAAAAATTAGTGATTTAAATAAATATTTAGTTCGATTTAATATTTTTTCGTAACTTTCTCAGTAGTACAAGTTTATTTTAGTCGTACGTCATTAGTGAATTAAAAAACAGTATTAAATGTAAATATTTGGTAAGACTTGTAGAATTTTTGTTATTTTGTAATTAATATCAATTAAAAAATTTTATTTCTATACTTTTTAAATAATCAAGTTACTACTTTGATTCGTTTCATTAATTGCATGTGCTTCTAAAAAAAAAACCACACATAAAAAAATATATGTCAATTTAAAATTAAGTTTATTTCTTTATTCTCGATATTTCTATTTTCTTCTAATTTCACCCTAATTTAATCATTCTTAACAATCCTATTAATTAATTCAATAATAGAATTTCTTTTTAAACTTTCAACAATTAGTTTTTCATTAAAATTTCTTTTTAATTAATTTTTACAACGTAATTTAATTTTCCTTTTTGAATCATTATTTTCTTTTTTCCTTAATAAAAAAAGGAAAAAAAGAAAAATTTGAAATATTTATCAAATTTTTTATTTTTCTTTATTTATTTATATTTTTTGTGTGAGGGTGAAAAGGAAATACTGTTTGAATAAGTATTTATGAATGCGGACCCCCCCCCTCCCATCTTTCGGAAAAGGGAGTTTGAATTTCAATGTGGGAGCGTACCGTAACTTATCGATATGGCAGTATTTTGCATCACTTAGTTTGCCAGTTTCACCTCTTCTTTTGCACCTGATTTACGGGAAAAGTGGATTTTCCAACCGATTCCCTCCTCCACGGGACGTGATATCTATCGTGCGCCCGAATACGGTATCTCGAACGCTTTCAACGACCGAGACTTTTTTTTTCTGCTTTTGTTGGAGGATTATATCTACCATATTTATTTTATCCTCTCGGAAGTAGTCACACGCTTTCACCATCACCCCTCTCCACCCCCCCTCCCCCTACCAAACCCTTGTCGATGTGTTTGAAAAAGTTTTCATGAAAAATGAAGTGATAAAATCTTGAATCCTGCTTCGGACATTTATAGAAATATATAAAATGATGAATGGGATTTTGCTTTCAATTTTAAGACAAATTCAAATTTTTTTTGTATTTTTTTTATTATAAAAACCACAATTTTTTAATCTTTGTTTCTATTTTTCATTCTATTATTTCAATTTCAAAAAATTTTTGTACATTATAAATATTTATATTATAAATATAAAATTATGTTAGGTGAAATAGAATTTGAAATTTCATTAAAGAATTTATTATTTAAGGATAAGGAAAAGAAATTTTGTTAATAATTGCTTTCTATAATGAATTGCACAAAAAAAGAGGAAGGTTGAAAAATTCTTTGATTATCATAATAATTAACTATAGACGTTGTTGTTCTAGTTAATAAAAAAAAAAAAAAAAATTGTGATTAAAATCAAAGTAATTAGTTAAAATTTGCCCATAACGTAAATCAAGGTAAAGTAGGAGGGCGGGTAAAATAGAAGAGGCAAGGGATACCCAGTCATTAGAATTCCCTGAAGGAGACTCTTACTCAGCCCTGGAGAGCGTCAGGGGAACTTTAATCTTTCGTGCACGACAAGTTAACCTTGCTTGAGGATACTTGTAGTGGCTATCTAATTTCTTAAGCACTGAATCTTATATATATGCATAATCTTTTCAAATAAGGCTACATAGTCTTTATGTTATCTTTTCTCTTAACCACTTATCTTTTCCCTTTAACTGCGACAACGAGATGTGTCTAATCGAGCATCTCAATAATCTCCTCGAGATTTAAACACGAAAAGCCCTTAGATAAACGAGGTTTTATAAATTTTATTTGATTTAAGATAACACACACAATTCTCTATAAATACTGTATTCAAAAGTAGATTTATTGTAGTTTAAATATTTTTAGTCAATATTTTCACGAGGGTAGACATATTTTTCTACTTTTAAACTTATTTTACTGTGTCTAAAAAGAATTGAAAAAAAACTATAAAAAAGGAAATACCAAAATATTTGTCTTTAAAAAATTCACTATTTATATTTTTTTTATGCAAGTAGTGTGGAGACTGTTTTAGTCAGCCTTAAAATTTAAAATTTCTCTCAAGTAGTATAATTCTTTTTTAGTCAAACATTCGATATTTCGTTTATGTTTGAATAAAAAAATCCATTTGTAAAAAAAAACTATTATTAAGTAGTACAATACGTTTTTGTCAGACACCGATTATTTTCATGTCTGACTAAAAAAATGAATGTACTACTTATTGTCAAGTAAATTATATTTCCATTTTTTTTTGCTTCTTTTACCTTTTTAAGAAAGACAAAAAAATGTAAATATGAATACAAGTAGTAGGAGAATAATTTAGTCAGTCTTGAAAATTAAAATCATCCCCAAGTAGTATAATTCATTTTTAGTCAGACACTTATTATCCCGTATATGTCTGAATAAATTATTTACTAATTTATTTTTCTCGATTGATATTATTTACTTTGATTAACTAATTAGTTCAGTAAATAATGAATAAACGAACAAATGATTATAAAGAATAAATGAATTTATATTTATACGAAAAACATGAAGAATTGAAACTATCTTTTTTTTTTCGATTGATAAAAAAAAGAAGCGAATGTTATAAATTCAAAAGGACGACAATAAAAGAAAAGGTTGAGAAAGAAATGAAGCTTGACGCAAACTGAACAATATTTAAAGAGTAAGAGAAAGAGAGAGAGAGAGAAGTTGGATGACATTTCAAACGTAGAGCTTTTAATTTATAAATTGACCACGCCTAGCAGCTCGTAAGTTTTACGACAAGGTTCACTTCCAATTGAGTTACGAGAAACAAGAGAGAGAAAAAAAAAGAAAACACTTAACTTTCTATTTTTTATCTACACTTTTATTGCGAGAAACTAAAATTTGTACTTTTAATCAAAAAAAAAAAAAAAACAAAAATAAATAAATAAATTAAAATATTTCAATCTGAACAAAAAGGGGAAAAGAACCGATTTTCTTTTTTTTAACGTTTTAATTTTGTTAATAATACATTTTATTTTTATTAGTAGTAAAAATTGGTTTTAGTCAGACGTAGTCACTAAAAAAAAACCCAACTGTCAAATTTTGTTCAGCATTGAAACAAAAACAAAAAATAGCAATAGTTTTGCTTGGCATAAAAACAAAAAAATAGCAAAACTTTTGTACGGCATAAAAAATTAAAACAAAAAAAAGAGCAAAAATTTTTTTTTTTGGATAAAACCAGAAAAAATAGAGCAAATGTTTTGTTTATCATAAAAACAAAAAAAAAAGGCAAAAGTACACACAAAAGAGAAATGGAATCGAAAAAAATTCGAAAAATTTAAATGAAATTTTTTAGGGGTGTGTGATATATATATATATATATATATATAGACTATACTTGAGAGTGAAAGCACGTGCTTTCGCGGATCGAAAATTGAAAATGTCGACGAAATGACCGAAATGGAGCATGAAATCATAAAACCACTCGGCAAAGTTGGTAGAATAGAGAGGCCGGGTGGTGAAAACTGGAAGGGTGGTTTCTGCTTCCAATGGAGGAAAATCGCAGCAGAGGCCAAAATATCATCGGTTTCAATAAGAGGCGTGAGGAGATATAGTCGAGTTATATATGTGTGTATATGTGTGGGGGAATGGTTTTCTCTGAAAAGGCCAGAGGGTATGGTGGATCAATCCCAAAAACCCCTTCAAAAAAAAAAAAAAAAATCAGAGGAGGGGGTTGCGCACTCCCTTTCACTATTCTTTACTGGCATTCTCATTCTTTGATTCCTAACCACTATATAGAACCAAACAGCTATTGTTAACGGTGCGGCATTAAGCTTAAACGACCCTGAAAAGCTCCGATTTGTTTGACTTCTCTACTGACTTCTTTATAGAAGACACGGTCACTGTCGATGTAACATACATATAAATATATTTTTTATTTTTTTTTTTCACTTCACAAAAATCTCAACAATTTTCCCATAAAAATACTGATTGTCAAAAAAAAAAAAAAAAAAAAAGCAATGATATATTTTAAAAAAAAATATTTTTCAAAAATATTTCAGGGGAAAAAAATTAATAAAAATTATTTTTTTCTCACAATTAGAGACGACGTACATTGAAATTAGGAGAAAAAATATAAAAAAAAGTTATAAATAACGAGAGTGATGTAAAAATAAGATGAAAAACTTCAGAGAAAAAGCAGTTAAATAATATAGACGAAATTTTTAAAAGTAGATAAATATGTATAGAACTTTCAGCAAAATTCTGAACGTTGAATCTACTTGTGAAAGTCTTGAAAATTTTTAATGACATACAAAAAGACTCGAAACTTTCTTAACTAAATGCAAACCAGTTTTATAATTAATACAGAACTACCAAACTGGTTTGAAAATTTGGTCTATGAAAAAAAAAGTTTTTATAAATCCATTGACAAAATTATCCAGAACTTTTTTTTTTTTTTTTTTTTTTGATAATTTTTCAATAATTATTTTGAATTCCGTTTTTTACAATATTCACAGTTACATAATTAAATAAATGTACAAATAAATAGATATAATTTACTAAAAGTAAAAATTTGGGATAAAATTCAAAGGTGATTAAATTGAAAATTATTCCTGTTAAAAATTAAAAATTATAAAGTTAAACTTTATGTTACTGAAAACTTTTACCCTGGGAATGGTTTCTAATTACTGAAAACTTACTACTACATGGAGTGCGGTTTTTTTAATATATATATCTAGCTTTCACTTGCTCTAAAAGTTCCTATAAAACTTCAAACTTTAGATTTTTGAGAATAAAAAGGAGTAAAAAAAATAAAATAAAATAATGATTGTAGGGTACTTCTGTGCAAAAAAAAAAAAAATTCTTTCTCATTTCTACGACTTCGCCAAACTTTCCAACAGATTTTCTGATACTTTTATCGCTTCACTACAACATTTTCATGATGTAAGCTTAACAATTTTTTTTAAATATAATTAAATAATTATTTTATAATTTAAAAATATTACATATTAAAAAAAATAAAAATCTGACTAAATATTTACTTGTACTACTGCTACTGATATTAAAAGACCATTTAAAAGTTCTGTTTGACTAAAATAGACATTTATTACTTGTATAAAAATATTAAGTTTAATAATTTTGTTTTACTAAAACTGAAAAAGTTATGTCTCACTAAACTATATTTTTACTACTTACATTAAAATTTTCAGAAATTTAAACATTTTGTCGCACTAAAAAAAATCCTGTCTGACTAAAACCGATTACTACTTCTACTACTGAGAATATAATTACCAGACTAAAAAAAAAGTCTGACTAAAATCGACTTTTACTACTGAAACAATTTTTAATTTTGTTTAACTAATACTGACATTTACTAATTTTGCCTCACTAAAATTAACGTTTACTACTAATATCGAAATTTGAAATAATTGTCAATAATTTTCCTGACTAAAATTGACTTTTACCACTTGGTAAACCAAGACCTTGGAAAAATTATGTCCGACTAAAACTAATTTTTACTACTTAGAACGTTATTACAAGACTTTATAAAAGATTTGTCTGACTAAAGGCGTATTTTACTACTGAATTTTTAAAAAGTTTTAATAATTGTCCGACTAAAACTAACTTTTACTACTGAGACTGCTATATCAAGACTATAAAAATTCTGTCTGACCAATATCGACTTTTACTACTTATATTAATACTTTCGGAAATTTTAACATTTTGTCTTTTACTACTGAGACAAATTTTTTTTCGCAATTTCAAAAGTTCTAATAATTATTTTTACCACTAGAACTTGAATTTTTTTTACCAGTTTTCATGAATTAAAATAAAAAAAACGACACTTCCGCATAAAATGCTTTGTCAAAAAAGAAATTCGTCCATTCTTTTGGTGAGTATAGGAATTCCGTAACGATGGGGAATTTAAGAACGACTTAAGTGAAAAAGTGTCAAAGTTGAAAGTCGCGACGCGCACACGCAAGAAAGTTAGATTGCACCAAGTAGTTACTATCGTCGTCGTCATCATCACCGCTGTTCTTATCGTTCTCTCCTTGGAATGAAACCCTTTGGAAAAAAGAAGAAAATAAAAAAACAATCCCCTGTTAAAAGAAGGGGTGCCCTACCAAAATTCGCGGCTAATTTATGTGCCAATTAATTGTTAATTAAGGCGGCGCTTTTTCGGGGCAAATTAAATTTCCCCCTTCCACTAAGCACGCCGGCTATAGGAATATTCACTCGACGAACCGACATGAAGTTGGCACTCTTCTTCTTTCTGTGCCAAGTTTCAACTTCCTCCCTCAGTATCAGCTCGCGCTTTGGTTTTCATCTCGTTCCCCTCTCTTCACTTTCTTTTTTTATCTCCTCTTTTTCTTCCGGTTAGAAAACTTTCTGCTTTGCTTTTTCATTAGAAATCGCCCTTTAATCGCCTCGAGTCTTGTATATTCATTTACGAAGAAAGTTTATGCGGTTTCTCAAGAGATGAAAATAAAAAAAAAAAAAATTTCAAACTTTGATCATCATTCGTCATTTTGAATTAAATGTTATTTAATTCTTTTTTGTGTTTACTTCTTGACATTATAAATATTAAAAAAGAGGTGAGAAAAGGAGAAAAGAATATTCTCGCCTTTTTTTTTTTTTAAAAAAAAAGAAAAACCCCTCTCTATTTTGTACACTCATCCTGTGAAATATGTTAGTGGATTAAGTTCGACGTGCGAGGAAAAAAAGTGTGAGCATAAGCAGAAAAAGAAAAGCAACCCAGTGCGCAGTCAGAGAAAAAAAGAGTGAAAAGAGGAAAACGAAAAATCGACAGGAAAATCTATTCACATTTTCTAAAAGGGGAAAAAAAGATGTTTTCATTACTTTCAATATATTTGGAAAAAAAATTCTCCTTCACAAAATTTATGATTACAGTTTTAATTAAAAACAATCAATTTAACTTTTTTTTTTCTTTGCGTTTAAATTAGCAATTGAAATTATTTTAATGTGATTTCTTCAAGCATTCAAAGGCTGCATGTGAATGAAGTCGATTTCAAGTTAAGTTCCTGGAAAAAGTTTCATCTGACGATTTACCTTAGCATCTTAACTGATGATGAGAGAAAGAGAGAGAGAGAAAAGAGACTCTACAAGAAAGTCACTGATAGCTCTCCTTGTGTTGAAGGGCTGGGTGAAAAAAAAAAGAAAGCAGAAAGAGAGAAGAAAACTTGCGGAAAAAAGAGGAAGAAAAAAAATCTTAATTATGCAAGAGTAAATTCCCTAATTAAGCTTTGCCTGTGTTTACTACATCTCAAGAGATTTTCAGATTACATTATTCTCAGGATTAGTTCAATATTGTTAATGGCCGACTTTTTTTTAGGGGACACTTCTTTTTTTTTTTTTTTGTAAATGCAAAAAAATTTTAATGAAAATTTAAATTATGTTGCATTTTTTTGGTTTGGTTAATTTAATTTTTATATTTTCTAATATATAAACTGAGTGGATAATTAAATTGAGATTTTTAATTCTAGTGATGAGGATATTTAAAAAATTCTCCATTTAAGTGGTATACATCAGACATTAGTCAGACGTAATTTTAAATGCAAATTTTTTTCCAAGAAGTGTATTAACAGCTTTTTCTGACCAATGCCGAATTTTACTACTGAAAACTAAGCATATAATTCACAGGGAAAAGTTCCGTCTGACTTAAATTGACTTACACTACTGATAATCGAAATTTTAACAAGGTTTAAAAAAAATTGTCTGACTAATACTGACATTTACTACTGAAAACTAAGAATTCTGTATAAACAGAGAAAAATTTCGTCTGACTAAAATCGTTTTACACTACTTATAATCAAAATTGTACCAAGTTTTGTCTGACTACTTATGACTTTTACCACTGAAAAGTAGAAATTTCTGCATTAGTTTTACTGATTTAACTTGAATAAAACAAGCAATTATATGTCAACGACGTTAAAATACATGTATGCTATTGTAACGAAAATGAGTCGCTTGTGCATACAAAAGAGGAAGAACAAAAAAAAAAAGAAAAAAAAATGGAGAAAGCCGAGAATGAGAAGCAAGAAGGTAAGAGTTAAGAGAATGGTGCAAGAGGATTGCTTCGAGCGATTTTTAGCGGTTAGAAAGTTACCGTCATGGAATCACAACTACCTCGTTATCACGTGCAATCTCGTATCGGGGCTTGTTTTCATTATATTATACTCCAGGGCTCAAGTATAACGTTTTCGCGAAAGTAACAATTTCAACAAATCCAATAAGGCTATTTCGCTTGTGTCCGGATACCACCCTTAAACCTCTCGCATATATCCTGTCAAGTGTGTCACGACGACAACGTTGCTATCTCAACTATACGTTGACGTCTTTCCAGAATCTCATTATTGCTCCTGAACACACACACAAAATGAGTGGAATTTTCTTTGAAATTCACAAAAAACGAATGTTAACACAATGGATTGCTTTTGCGAAAAAATTTCCTTTTGGAGAATGAAAAAAAAAAAAATATTGCGGTAAACCTTGAAAGGAAAAATTGTTGTTTTGGAAAAAAAAATGCAAAAAAGAAATTATATCGTCTTTTCTTGGCATATTTATAATAGGCATCATTATTAAATATGAAAAATACGAAGTTATTGTAGAAAAAATTCTGACTAAATATATTTACTTGTACTACTTATACTGTTATTAAAAGACAATTTAAAAGTTCTGCTTGACTAAAATAGATATTTACTACTTGTATAAAAAAGTTAAGTTTAATAATTTTTTTTTATTGAAACTAAAAAAGGTCTGTCTGACTAATCTATATTTTTACTACTTACATTAAAATTTTCCGAAGTTTAAACATTTTGTTGAACTGAAAAAAATTCTGTCTGACTAAAACCGATTACTACTACTACTACTGAGAATATAATTACCAGACTAAATAAAAGTCTGACTAAAATCGAAATTTACTACTGAAAGAATTTTTAAATTTTGTTTAACTAATACTGACTTTTACCTCTTCTGTCTGATTAAAGTTAACATAATATCGAAATTTTAAAACTTAACAATGATTTGCCCTACTAAAATTGACTTTTACCACTTATTATAAGACCTTGGAAAAATTATGTCCGACTAAAACTAACTTTTCCTACTTAAAACGTTATTACAAGACTTTATAAATGTTCTGTCTGACTAAAGCCGACTTTTATCACTTATATCAATACTTTAGGAAGTTTAAATCTTTTGTCTGACTAATAATAATTTTCTTTTACTGAAACTAAAAAGGTCAGTCTGACAAAGGTATACTTTTACTACTTACATTAAAATTTTCAAAAGTTTAAACATTTTGTCGCACTAAAAGAAATCCTGTCTGACTAAAACCGATTACTACTACTACTACTACTACTACTACTGAGAATATAATTACCAGACTAAAAAAAGTCTGACTAAAATCGACTTTTACTACTGAAAGAATTGTTAAATTTTCTTTAACTAATACTGACTTTTACTAATTCTGTTTGATTAAAATTAACATAATATCGAAATTTTAATACTTAACAATGATTTGCCCGACTAAAATACATTTACCACTTACTATAAGACCTTGGAAAAATTATGCCCGACTAAAACTAACATTTACTACTTAGAATGTTATTACAAGACTTTATAAAAGTTCTGTCTGACTAAAGCCGACTTTTACTACTTATATCAATACTTTAGAAAATTTAAATCTTTTGTCTGACTAACACTAAAAATATTCTGTCTGACAAAAATAGATTTTTTTTCATCATTATTCCGTTTTTTTTTTTGCCTGATAAACCAAAATTTCGTTAAAAAAAACCAATTTTTCACAATGAAAAAAAACAGTCTTGAATTATTGTCCTGAATATTAAATAAATAAATCATTTATTAAAAGAAAGTCAATGTGAAAATGATGAAATATCGATGTCATATCTTTGATGGAATTTGAAGCCTCCCTCCCTCCCTCCCCCCTTCCTCCTCATCTCGTCCATCACAATAGATTTCATAATAAAGTATCGTGAGTCGTTAATAATAATGGCGTGCGTGCTCGTACATTGCCTGTTCGCGTAACAGCGTAATAAACGTCCGATAGCAATTAATCTAGTTCAGTGAATGTGGTTTACAGTTTCTACTGGTACCAATTATATGAGTAGTGTGTGACACAATCATGCATTGTTCGGTTGGCTTGTTATTGTCTGTCGATGCCTTTATAAAGGAATTTGTCGTTTTTGAACTTGGCGTTGATTCTAACCAGATTCATCAAATTGGTTGATTTCAAGTTTACTGCATACAAGTGAAAACCATACGTATATATATATATATATATATATATATATATATATATATATATATATATATATATATATATATATATATATATATATATATATAGGACATAGGTCAATTATTCACGACGTAATTGAATCTATGCGGTTGCGGAATAAAAAAAGATGAAATAACATCTTCACTGTTTTTTTGTTTTATTTTTTAAACGACACGATGTGAAGTTGCAAATTATAAATTAATTTTTAAATAAATTAATTAATTAATAATACAATTATAGAAAAGAATAGAAAAGAATAGAAAAGAATAGAAAAGAATAGAAAAGAAAAGAATAGAAAAGAATAGAAAAGAAAAGAATAAAAAATAATAATGAAAAAAAAACAGAGCTAAAAAATTTTAATATATCTAAAATTTTCAAATCCCATAAAAACTCTATACGTATAACCATCGAAATGTTTCTCGAATCATGAAACTATTCAAAGTGTGTTTTAACTGTTAAATAACCATTTAGTTGCATATAAGTATAAAATATAATTATGGAAATCTACAATCATAAATGAAATTTACAATCATAAATGAAATATACAACCATAAATGAAATTGACAATCATAAATGTAACGCACAATTATAAATTAAATTTACATTATATTCTATAATAATAAAATCATCATTGAAGAAATAATAAATATATATATATATATATATATATATATAATATATATATATTATATATATATATAATATATATATATAATATATATATATAATATATATATAACTATATATATATAGTTTTATATAATATATTCAAATAATAATATTATATAAATAATATAATAAATAAATTAGTGCTATAGAAAAAAAAAATTTTTTTTTGTATAGCAAACAAATATTAAAGAATTCATTGTACCTTGAAAATTTATCGTGATCAAAAAAATATTACAAGGAAGAAAAAATTTTACACACACCACATTGTGAAAGTTTTAAGTGACTTTCACTTCGGGAAATTAAAACTTCTTGAATTAAAATGCCAAAGAACTTTCATTTCTTTGAAAATGTAAATTTCATGGGAAACTTTTCGATTGTAAACTGGCTTTTATCTCAATTCGACGCTAATAAATGTAATACGTTCAATGTATATATGCATATATATATATATATATACGAAGAAGAAGATATATAATAAAAAACTACTAGAAAATTCAATTACGAAAATTAAGTTTAAATTTTACTCGCGAGATAATGAAACTTTAATGCACATCGTATTACATAATTTCATGAAAGAGAAATTTCAACAAATTGCGACGATATTTTGATAATTTACGATTTCTCCAGATGCTCCACCAATAAGCATTTTCATTTTTTTTTTTTTTTTTTTGCTTCTTTTTATTTTCCTTCATAAAATTTTCTTTCTTTTAATTTTCTTTATTTTAATTCAAAGAAAATTTACTTAAATTTCAATTAAATTAATTGAATCTAATTTTTTTCTTTTCTATTTTCAATTCAAAGGTATTTTTAATCAATAAAAACTGATGGTTTTTTTTTCAACATAAAAGAATAAGCGTATATATATAAAATTTTGAAAATAAAAAAAATGAAAGAGCCTTGTTAATTGCTGTCTGATTCCTAATTTCTTTTTCCGTTCGAGTAACTCTAATGGCTGACGATGGAATTCAAATGCTAGAGAAAGCGATTAAGTCGTTTTGTAAAAGCTCGAGAGATATACAAGTAATGGACTTGCGAGTTTCTTGGAATGCGGTACTTCTTTCCCATTAAGCGTCTTTCGTATAACCGTTGGGTTGAATGCTATTAAGCTGCTCGTTCTCCCATAAAGATAGAAAAGAGTTCTAGCAAGGAGTACGAGCCAAACTTGAACATTTAAAAAATCAGCTCAACCGAAAAGTAATTTCGATTTTTTTTAAACCCCCCCCCCCCCACCACCACTCTCTCAAAATTATATTTTTTCATCTCTTATATTAAATTCGTCAAAAAGATTTTATTTTTCAATTTTTTAAACAAAAATTTTTGCAAATTTTTTAAATATTAGAAAAATTAGAAATTAGAAATATTAGAAAAAACCCTACAACGATTAAAAATTGAAAATGTTATTTTAAAAATTTTTTCTATAGTGAAAAAAAATTTGTTTACTAAATTGAAAAAAAAAAAATTAATTAATTATTTTTTGACTTACCTTCATAGACGGTGAGTTGAGCAGTCGCTGATACAGCATCCCCGACACCATTTTCGGCCACACATTCGTAGAGGACATTGTCACGTTGTGGCCTAACAGGCTCGATTCGAAATATAGCACCATTTTGATTTTGTTCAACTTGATATCGTGATTGTGATTCTGTAAATCATAAAATGGTAAAGAACAAAAAAATTAGTAACTTTTTTAATTTATGTTTATTTGCAAAAAAATTGTGCAATTCAAAAAAAAAGAAAATAATTTTCTTTCTTAATTAACAATTGTCGAAATCAGTTAAAAATAAAATCTCCTATCTCCAAAAAAAAAAAATCTTACAAGAAATAACAAATCTTTATGAGAGTATGGAGAAAAAAATAGCCGAAATATGGTCCACTGTTTTTTTTTATGGTAATGATCGGCATATGTTACTAGACTGGTATATAAATTTCAGTGGCTGTTCTTCATAACTTTATCGTTCCACTATGCTGATCGCTTCGTAAATATCCATCAAAATGATATACGATTTTCATAAAGAAAATTTATTATCATGAATAAACTAGTGTAAGTATACATATATTTGTTATTACAGAATTATTGCAATATTATACATTATCATTGATCACTAATTTTTGGGAAAAATTTTCATATATTTATAACAAAAATAATGTTTTTAAAAAATTTTTTTTAGTGAAACTAAATTTTGTAATAATTAGTGTAATTTGACAATTATAATTTTTAAAAGTAAAAAATTCAATAGAAAACGTGTATTTTTCAACTTTTGTTAAAGAATTTCGAGTGTGTTCTATAAAAGTATATTGAAACCGAGAGCAAAAGAAAAAAAAAAAAAGAAAAAAGAGAAAAAGTTTTTTTTTGGGCTAAAGAGAAGAATGAATATCACGAAACTCGTGAGTGGAAGTACTTACGTGAAACTTTCTTGCCATTTTTACGCCAGTATATTTGGGGTGGTGGTGTTCCGCCGGCTCTACAGAAAAAACTCGCTATTCCACCAGACTTAACCTGCTGCGACAGTGGGCTGACCAGGATATTTGGAGGTTCTATATGAAACAGAGAAAAAGCGAAGAAACTTCAATTAGAGAAATTCTCTCGAGAACAATAATATACTAATATATATATGTATAGTGTCGGGTAAATGTACAAAAAAAAAGAGGAGAAACTTTTTAGAAACCGAGAAATAAAAACTTATTAACTTATTAAAGTTCATTAAAAAAAGAAAAGAATCACTATTTGAATAATTATAGCGAGACAATAAATTTTTTTTTTTTTTTTTTTTTTTTAAATCCTTTTTGTATTTGAATTATTTATGTTGTAAAATAAAAAAAATAATTTATTTTACAAGAAAAATAAAATTTTTCGCTTTTATACATTTTTTAATAGTTTTAATTATTTAAATGCAGAAAAAAAGACGGCAATAAGTAGTTATTGTCCTTTTAAGTCAGACTTACGAGACCTTGGTTGTCTGACTCGAAAGGAATGTTCTACTTAGTGTAATTTCAATTCAGCTTGCGGTCTGACTAAAACATTCTCGTACTACTTGAATTAAAGTTTACACTCATTGGCACTATGGCGCGACTAAAAATGTTTGCAACTACTTGTAATTCTTTTAAATTACTCTGTAATTCTTAATCAGTATAGTAAAATTTACAATTCGAATTACTAAATACTTAGTTTATTTTATAATTTAATATCTTTCTTTTAATGTATAATATTATATTTATTATATAATAATAAGAAATAAATACAAAAAAAATCTCCGATAAGTAGTAAATACACTTTTTAGTCAGCCGCGAACAAGAGACGATTGATGTCTGACTAAAAAAAGGATTGTACTACTTAACGCGAGTTTCATTTGGCTTGCGGTGTCTGACTAAAACATTCTCGTACTACTTGAATTTAAGTTTACAATTCATTGACAACAGTCTGACTAAAAAGGTTTTGCACTACTTGGAAATTCTTTCCGAGCTCATTTTATATAAACTAAAACGCAAAGAGTTTCGAACTAGTTAAATTCAAGTTTTCCCCTTTTTTTTATATTGATTTCACAAACTTTCAGTTTAAATATTGTTTCACAACACGTAACAGAAAGATTTTAACTACATGTACATTTTTCTTAAAAAAAAAAAATTTTTTTCTTCAAAAAAAAAATTTCTTTTTTTTTTAAAAAATCATTTTCTTCAAAAATCTGTTTTTTTGTACAAAAAAAAAATTATCTTTTACTGTGTAAAAAAAAAAAATAATTGCCGATTAAAAAACAGGAAAAGTGAATAGTATACAATATATTGGTTTTGAAATTGATGTAAAGTCATCAGGATACACGCATCGAATGTCTCAAGATGCTTTGCCATCACACATACACTTTATGGGTTATATATATATATTTTTTTTTAAGATTTAAGTATTATCCAAGGTTATAAAGATACTTTTATGGTGCTGATGCTCTGGGAAAACGGGTACGTGGAATAAATAATCAATACTGATACTGATGCTGCACTATCCAGGAATTTATTATTCATTAGTATCGATCACCCCACACCCCCCCCCCTCCCTCCCCCCGCGCCTCATCCAAAACCCTTCTACCAACGACTCTATGAATACAAGTCCACTGAAGAAGGTAAAGTATCGCACACACTTCAACGCATGAATAACTAAATACCATGCTTTAGGATTTTCCTGAATTTTAATAACACTTTGCGTAAGCATTTTTTTTTTTTTATGTTTGTGCTTTCACACACTTTAACGCTTTTGATTTACAACAACAAAAAAAAAAAAAAAAAAAAAAACAATTTTTTCCCCAAGGCAACAAAAACGCGTGAACATGAATTTAAAATAAAGAAAAAAAAGAACAAGTTGTAACGCCTTTTTATTTTTCCTCTAGATATATATATTTTTTTTTCATGCAAATATTCTTGTGGCGTACACCTCATTTTAGTATCGATCGACAATAACTAAAAACAAACGAAAATATCCTAATATATATTAATTAACGATGATGATGATGATGATAATAATGATAATAATAAGAATAAATAATAATGATAATAATAATAAGAATAAATAATAATAATAATAATAATAATAATAATAATAATAATAATAATAATAATAATAATAATAGTAAAAATAATAGTAATAATAATAATAAAAATAATAATAAACATACAAAAAAAAATTATTATTAATATTAATTCTCCCTATTATTTAAATTACTAAAATAATTTATTATTATTATTTGATAATCAAGTGATCGATTATTTGAAACAAATAATTTTTTTAGTACATATACACCTTGTACTGATTTTTATAGATAATAATAATTATTATTATAATTATAATAATTAATAATTATAATAATAATAATTATTATAATAATAATTATTATTATAATTATTATTATAATAATAATATTATATTATTATTATTATTATTATTATCATTATTATTATTATTATTATTATTATTATTATTAATAGTTATTTAAATAATAATTTCAACATTACCAAAAATATGGAAAAAATGAGTTCATGTTAATTAAAAATAATAAAAAAAAATTGAGTGTGAAAAAATTTGAATTTATAAATTGAATAATTGCGCGAAATGAAATAAAAAAAAAAAAAGAGGGGTACAAAAAAACCCGTTTCAGTACGTTGAATGAGAGGATAGTTTTTCGTTTTTAATTTCCAGCTCGAGTTCACATTGGTGTAAAAATCACCGATTCTCTATTATAGTATGTGTGTGCTATAGAGTATTATCTTTAAACGGTGAGGGGGGGGGGGAGAGAACTTGAACGATCACAGCAACTGCAATAGTAGTGCGTTTGGGTAAAATTTCTTTTTTTCCAGCCAATAGCGCCCAACCCCATACTGTACATTACAGCGTGGTCGTGCCGCCGCAAGCAAATGGATAATGGTTCCCCATTTTAATGGAGGGTACGCCGAAGCGGTTGAAAATTAAGTACTATTTTAAGCCCCGTAGAGAGTCGCACGCTCGTTTCAGATTATATACCAAAAGCATTCCCGCACCGATTTATTCGTTAAAATATAAATTTATATCTCAAAACGTGTTTTGCCATCACTCGCCAAAATATTTATTAATTATTGTAATTGCAAAAAAAAAAAAATAATTATTTTTTTATTATAGAAAAAAAAGAAATTAGAAACGAATGAGAAAAATTATTAATTGATATATCGAGGGGTCATTGAACATGAAATGACTTAAGTAATAAAATTCATTTTTAAAATTGGTTTCCTCGCGTCGTCAGTCACGTTTTATACAAACAAGAGTGGATATTTGTCCGTTGGCTCGCCTAAATACTTTTTCCATTAAACCTCCATTATCCGCAGTTCGACACGCCATTCTGGTTTTCTACAGATTCCTAGAATTACTCTGGCATTCCCATGTTTGTCGCGAGCAGCACTTTTCCCTACCTCCACCTTTTTACCCCTCTTCTCCTTTTTTTTCAACCCAATGACGCACGTGCGATAACAATATAATGAAAAGAGTTAAACTAATAATCAACGAACATAAAAAAAAAAAAAAATTCTTGCTAGAAACTCGTTATTTATATATTGAGTTCAAAATTTTCCATAACTATAATTTTAAATAATACTTTTCAAATAATTATTATCAGCATTTCATATTTCAAATATAAAATGAAAATAATGAAATTTAATTGATATTATAATTACATAATTACAAGTTTTTTCAAATGTAATGTAATTTTATTTCACACCTTTCAAATGTTATTTTCATTAACACACACGCAGTTAATTAAATTTTCCAATATTGACAAATTTAGTCGTTATTTGCAATTTTACAGAGATTCAATGTGAAATATGGAAAATTATCCCAAAAAAAAGAGGTGATTTCGATTTCAATTAATGAATAATTTAAATTATAGAATAATAATTAAATGGAATTATATTTCAATATAAAAAAAAATTAAAGTCAATATAATTTGTCACGTCAATTTATAGAGGGCTTAAAAAATTTCATTTATTTTGTTAATTATATCGTTTAACTTTTACTCATTTTATAAATATTATAATTTTTCCAATGTTTCTAATTTCTGCCAAAAAAAAAAAAATTTCACTGAAAATGAATATGAGAAAAAAAAGATGATATTTAAACAAATCGGTTTTTTTTTGGGGGGAAAAATTTCACAAGAGAAAATAGTTACATCCGTGCATATTTAGTTGATTGCAAATAACCTTTATTTTTCGTTGCAGGTAACAAAACGTTGTTATCGTTTTTCGACCGCACCTTGTGCTATTAACTACACCATTATCATTATACTTGGCGAGTAATAGTTTGCGCTTTGGTGTGTGCAACTGAAACGGCTTCTTACAGCCCCCTTAACGACTTTACCGTTGGTGTGAAACCCGGTTAAATCCCATCACAAAATATATCTATATATATATATAGTATTAAAAGCACATACTAGAGTTCTAATTTTTTTTTTTTTTTTTACCGAAGGTCAAATATCGAACATGTTCATACAAAAACTTATTACAAACAATACTGGAAAAAAAACTACAAGAACCTAGAAATCAAACGAAAAAAATGTTTTGAAAAATATCAAACGCCACGAGTTTACAGTACTTTGCGCGCAAAAAAAGATTAAACGCTGGTGAAAATTAGATTGTGAACGCAATTCTAGTTTTTCTAGTTTAGAGAGAAAGAGAAAATAAATGTTTATGAAGAAAACAGGAACTGCTTTTACCTCGTACAGCCATATGAAAAAAAAAAAAGTGAAAAATTATAAAGACTGAAAAATAAATGAAGCACCTCGAGGCGCACAGTCATTACCTTCAAGAGACTTGGATGACGTGCGATTTATTTGCAAGATTGTTTTCTTTCTTTTTTTTTTTGTGCCCCCTTTCTCTCATCTAATTAAATACCCTTAGAAAAATGTATATTAAATTTGCAACTTGACAAAATGAAAATAATAATAATAAAACCAGGAGGGGAACATCTTCATCAAAGACTATATAATAAACTGAAATTAATGTTTTTTTTTTATGAAAAAAGCAAAATTGAAAATAAAATTAAAAAAAAAAAACATCAGTTAAAATATAATTAAGATACACTGGAAAAAAGTAGTATTGTATTAAGAAAATGCTACATTTTTCAGAAATATTTATTTTCAAAAATTCTTAAATTATAAATGAAATAAGGAAAATTAAAAAATTAAAATTTTAACATTTTTAACCCTACACCCTGAAAAAAAGTAATCTCATATTTAGAGGAAAAATCCTCTTCTAATATCCTCTCAATTTTTCCTCTTAAAACAAAAGTATTCCACTTGAATGTAGAATATTTTTATTCCTTGTTGACTAATAATAAAACAAAACAATTTTTTTGAGGTTCTGATGTCAAAAACATTGAATTAAAGTTAAATAAATAAACAAATCTATTTAATTAATGTAAGTAATTAACTATAAATCATTAATTATATTTAATTTAATGCATGATAATAGCTTTTCTTTATCAGTTTATAACCATACCCAGATAGCACGGAAACTTGCAGCAAGCTTGCGGCAAGTTCACCGTGCAAGCTTGCTGCAAGCTTGTCTGAGCTAGCGAAATGTCCCACCCAGGGCATGCTTGCCGTGAAAGCTTGCTGTAAGCTTTCCAGGAAAGGTTGCTGCAATCTTGCCATGGAAGATTTCTACAAGATTGCTGCAAGCATACTAAGAATGATTGCGGCAAGCTTGCCGTGAAATATTGCTGTAAGCTTGCTACGTAAGGTTGCAGGAGAATTTCAACAAGCTTCTGGAAAGGTTTACCCTCAAATTTGTTTCGAAAATTTTCTCGTTAAGTTTCCAAATGAAAATAAACAGGACATAATTAATAATAATAAACGTCACAAGGATTTTCAAATTTAAAAAAAAAAAAATTTTTTTTTAATTTAAAATGTATTTTTTAAAAATTGCAGCAACCTTGCAGCAACCTTTCCAGAAGTTTGTTGAACTTCTCCTGCAACCTTACGTAGCAAGCTTACAGCAATCTTTCACGGCAAGCTTGCCGCAATCATTCTTAGTATGCTTGCAGCAATCTTGTGGAAATCTTTCATGGCAAGATTGCAGCAACCTTTCCTGTAAAGCTTACAGCAAGCTTTCACGGAAAGCTTGCCTTGGGTGGGACATTTCGCTAGCTCAGACAAGCTTGCGCGGCAAGCTTGGCAAGCTTGCACGGTGAACCTGCCGCAAGCTTGCTGCAAGTTTCCGTGCTATCTGGGTAATTGTCAAATTATATGCGAGAGGAAAATCCTCTCAAGTGAAGACTATTACTTTTGATACAATATATAAGAGAGGAAAATATGCATCAAATTAAGAGGAATTCGCTAGAATCAAGATTACTTTTTTTAGGGTGATAAAATTTTAAAAAAAATTCATTTTTCTGTGACTGAATTTATTTTACTTTTTAAATCAATTCTTTGACAAACTTTCATTTCTATTATTTTTAATTTATTCAAAATCAATATATTTCCTTAGTTGTCAAATTTTAATCCCATTTCGAGTTATTTATCGAATTACTTTCATATATATATATATATATATATATATATATATGAATTGAATTATTTGTTTATCTCGCCAATAATTGCGTATAAATTAATTACCAGCTATTTTACTTGCAACATATGGACGCTTTCCAGTGTAATGGAAAAAGGATTTATATATACACATACAAAATATATTTATATATATATATAAAGATGATTGGAGAACGAGGGGGTTTATTTTCACAAACGTAGAATTGTGTGAGTGGGATGTGAAATTACACCTATTTTGTAGTTGGAAAGCATTTGAATTGGCATAAATATACATATATATTGTGTCGAATGCAAGAGTTCGTTTTTGGAGGAAAAGAGACGCGTGATATACATCAGAGAGGCATTTCATTCAAGTTTTATCAAAAAACCGACCAATTGAAATCAATCGATAAATGGAAGCGTATACGACTTGATTTCTAATCAAATAATTTTATATATATATATATATATATAGACATACAAAACTTGTATTGGTATTATAGTTGATTGTAAATGTACAATTACGTATGATGCGTTTTCATCATCAACAAACTAAAATCAGAATGGTAAGGGGCAATGAAATGATGTAACATCCATGTTTTGGTGTGTCGTGTACATTTGCAAGCACAGGTTTATCATAAATAATTGCACGAACCTTATTCGCATTTTAGCTTTTCCAAAATATATATAGATACCTGATACAACGTATTGTAAATATTAATTTTAAATTCATTATCATTGTTCGTACTAATATTTTCTAATTAAATATTTTAATTACTTTTGCTTCTAATATAAATATTGATATTTTTTTTCAGTAGTAATGATAAATTTTTTATCAGACGGAATTTATGTTACAAAATAACTAATAAGTTCCGTTTGACAAAAAATTTGCTATAATAATTTATTATTATTCGCAGTAGTAATAGACAATTTTAGTCAGACAAAGAAAAAATTTTTTTTTGCGTCAAGTAAAAATTATTATTATTATTATTATTATTAATATTTTTTGGAATATCATATCAGAGTATATATAGTGAATGTGATTTAGCATGCTGAATGTCGCAAAAGAAGTAGAGATGAAAGACAGGCCGTAGCAAAAGGAAAGTGGTGAATGTTTCGAATGCGATATGTACCATTCGAACGTAATTTCTTGCTCTCGAATCTTTTTTTTACGAGATGTACGGCTGACGATGATGTGAAAGTCGAAAGAGAAAGAAAGAGAGAGAAAAAGAGACTAAATGAATTTTTAATAGCACTCAAGATTTCGGATGTATAGCACAGCTAGAAACACTCACTTCCAAGGAAAAAAAAAAAGAGCGAGAGAGAGAGACCTTATTAGTAGAGTCTTTCGAAAAACATTTTTTAATGATATTTAAGAATATCTTTCTCTTTAAATCGTCTTTTGCAATACAGAAATTTAAAAAAGGACTGCAAATAAATTGCTTTTAATTTTATTTTAAATTCACTAATAAATAAAAAGAAAGAAACTAAATTTATATTATTCCTAAAAATAAAATTTATAAAATGAGAATTGTGCTTTTAAATGGCTTTTCCTGTTTCTATAATAGAGAAAGCTTCTGCCCAGTAACTTGTTAAAATTTAATCTCATCAGTTTTGGGATAATAGTTGACGGTACAATGAGCACCGTTTCAGTTAGGTTGAGAGCATCGCTGTAGGAGATTTTAGACGCTCGGTCTTCGCAGCTTCGAAACGGCTAGTTGACTTTGGATCCATGACTACGTCAAAGTTGGTCGTATACGTTAAGTACAAGTGTTCCTTATATATATATGTGTATATAGAGGATGACCTTATATATAAACTAAACCCCCTTCCTATTAACTCAATACTTGTTGTCAAGGCTTTTACCATGTTCCCAAATTTCTCCCTTCCATATGCTTGTAAAGTGATTTGTGTTCAACAAACTCCTTATACAGGGATTTTCATTAGTCAATAGTTTAAGTTTCAACAATATACAGCTTTCAATGATTTTCAAAATCGCACCTATTCAAATTTTCCTAAAAGAATTGAATAATAATAATATCTTCTGAATATGTATATTTCATTAAAATACTAATTCGCAAATTTCGTGATCTACTTTCATGGAATTCAACAGAATCACAGAATTCGTCACTTTAGCGCGACCTTGTTTTACGAAATTCGTGATCTATTTTCGCGTATTTCGTAATTTAATTTCCCGCCCTAGATTTGCAAAATCCGTGACCTAGTTTCGCGAGTTTCGTGACCTAATTTCGCGGAATCCATGATCTTGTTTTGCGACATATATTTCCAAAATTTCGTTTTCTACTTTCACGGAATCCGTGACTTAATTGAGCGACCTTATTTCGTGTCATCCGCGATATAATTTCACGGAATTTGCGATTTAGTTTCGCAAAATCCGTGATCTAATTTCGCTATCTAGTTTCACAAATTTCGTGATGTATTTTCGCGTCCTAGATTCGCAAATTTCGTGATTTGCTTTTGCGGAATCCGTGACTAAATTGTGCGATCTAATTTCGTATAATCCGCGAGATAATTTCGCCATCTAGTTTCGTAAAATCCGCGATATAATTTCACGAAATCCATGATCTATTTTCGCGTATTCAGTAATTTAATTTCCCGCCCTCGATTCACAAAATCCGTGACCCATGTTTCGCGAATTCTGTGATCTAATTTCGCGGAATCCGCGAACAAGTTTCACGAATTTCGTGATTTAATTTCGCGCTCTAGATTCGCAGAATCGGTGATTTTATTTTGCGAATTTCGTGATCTAATTTCGCGGAATCCGTGACTTAATTGCGCGACATTGTTTCGTGTAATCCGCGATATAATTTTACGGAATTTGCGAATTAGTTTTGCGAAATCCGTGATCTAATTTCGCTATCTAGTTTCATATAATCCGCGATATAATTTCGCGACCTACATTCACAAAATCCATGATCTATTTTCGCGTATTCCGTAATATAATTTCTCGCCCTAGATTCGCAAAATCCGTGACCTAGTTTCGCGAATTCCGTGATTTAATTTCGCGCCCTAGATTCGCAGAATCCGTGATTTAATTTCGCGAATTTCATGATCTAATTTCGTGGAATTCGTGATCTTGTTTTGCGACATAGATTTGCAAATTTCGTTTTCCACTTTCGCGGAATCCGTGACCTTATTCCGTGTAATCCGCGATATAATTTCACGGATTTTGCGATTTAGTTTCGCGAAATCCGTGATCTAATTTCGCTATCTAGTTTCACGAATTTCGAGATGTATTTTCGCGTCCTAGATTCGCAAATTTCGTGATTTTCTATTGCGGAATCCGTGACTTAATTGCGCCATCTAGTTTCGTATAATCTGCGATATATTTTCGCGATTTAGTTTCGTATAATCCGCGATATAATTTCACGGAATTTGTGGCTTAGTTTTGCGTAAAATAATTTAAAAAATTTTGTCTTTTGTTAAAAATTTTAACTCGAAAAATTTTTGCAAAAAAAAAATTAATTTTAAAAACAATTGTTGGAGAAATTATATTTAAATTGTAAAATTGTCCTTTCATTAATTTTCTTGCACTGTTGTTATTATTATTATTTTCAAATTTATATTTCCTACAGGAAGATAGAAATTTTGAAATTCTTCCTATTATAAAGACATCATGATGAAGCAAGAAAATTCCTATTAAGATTTTCCGTGTACAACTTCATCTTGTTTGAAATTAATGTCATTTTCTTGCGATGTTACGATTTGAATGAAGGAAGAGTCATACAGAAGTTGTGTTCAGTTACCTCTTGTCTCTCCCTCTCCATTTTGACATAAAGCCATTGTATAATGCTGCGGAGAGAGAGAGAGAGAGGGAGAGATAGAGACCAAGAATCCTTGCGGGCCTGTACTAAATTTATGCAGATGCATGCCAGTAATATTCTAAATAAGTTGATACGCCACTACTACTACCCACTTCTATACCAGTTTCAACTAGCGTCATTATGATCGCGCTTCAGGCTTTCCTTCTTATCCCAAAGTCGTGCGGCTTTCCAACCCACTCTCTTCTCTCTCTCTCTCTCTCTCTCTCTCTTTCTCTCTCCTGCTAGGAGCGTCATCTGTACAACCCGGAACCTTGAGTAAAACCTTCTTTGTTTTCATAATTAATTTCACGCTTCTTCCGCTCGTTACGAATATACAAAAATTAAAGAGGAAGCGTCTTGTTCTATTTTTTGTTGTTGTTTTAATTGTCAATTCCTTGTGGAAAATAGATTAAGCGAACAGTGCAAATTCGAAAAATGGTATTTTTTTTACAATTTTACACAAAATGGAATTCAGTAGTAAAAGTCAATTTTAGTCAGGCAGAAATTTGAAAAAGTCTAGTAATTACAGTATAAGTAGTAAAACTATATTATAGTCAGACAGAACATTTTTAATTATTTTTTGTGTTACTAGAAAAAATCAGTTTTTGAGAGTCAAAAGTTTAAGTAGTAAATTTTAGTCAGACAGAAATTTTAGAAAGTACAGTAATTATAGTATAAGTAGTAAAAGTGTATTCGAGTCAAACAGAAAATTTATAAGAACATGAAATTAATGTTTCAGTAGTAAAAATCAATTTTAGTTAGACGAACCATGAAAAATTGTAAACAAAATATTAATTTGAAATCAGTAGTAAATGTCAATTATAGTCAGACATAAAATTATAAATTCTGAAGTTTAAATAAAAAAATAACAAAAAAATTTTTAAAGTACACTAAAGTAGTAAAAGTAGTTTAAAAAGTTGTAAATTTGACATTAGTAGTAAAAGACATTTTTAGTCAGACAAAGCATTGGAAAATTTTCAAACTAATTAATACAGTAAATTATTCCAAAATAAAATAAAGATTTAATTAATTTACTGAAATTTAATGTAGATTTCATAATGAGAAAAATATGTTTTTATCGATTATTTACACGGTTTAAATATATAGAAGCGAAAAATAGTTTTTAATATGGATTCAAAGGAAGTGACAGGTCGCTAATTTGAAATGCAGATATGTCGTTTACCATTTGCATGGTGACATAGGTTTCTCAACGTGTAAATCTCAATGTCTATACTATATTATTATTCTGACACTTTCTGAACACGTTTAAGTCACTTAGACGCCTCATATATATTATATATTTTCAAATAAAATATATTTTATCTCTTTCTCGAAATGATGTTTCTTTTGTTTTTTTTTTTTAAAAAAACTTCAGAATTGTAATATGAAAATTATATAGAATGAATAAATTTATTATTTAATAGATGTTATGCATAAATTTACATATCAATAATTTTAACTGACGTGTTCTAATTAATTTTTACCATTTTTACAATATATATATATTGTTGACATTAAATATATAATTATTGAATTTTTAAACATTTTGTTCTTATTAAAAATAGAAAATATCTACATTATTAAAAATGTTAGCAAATTATTTAATTTTATTAATGTGCAGATATTTTTTTAGAATTTTTTTTTTTTACGAATTTATAAAAACTAGAAGAATTGTTTACAAAAAAAAAATGTAGTTTTCAATTATTTTTCAAAAATTATTTTTTTTTTTTTGGAGGAGAAAAAGGTAATTAATTAAATAATGAGTAAAAATATTCCGAACACGTGAGAGAAACCTTTTGCTTTCAGTGTCTCTAAATTAAACGAAAACTACATCTACCGAAACACAGATTAAAAGGTTCTCTTTTACCCTCTAATCATGTACTTGCTATTACTATTTTAACACGCCTAGTTACAGTTCACCATTGGGTTTCCTGACTTTCTTCACTGTCTTCAAGAATTTTCAATTACGCTTTTTATTTGTGAAAAAAGTTACTTTTTTTTTTTGTTACCATGAAAGGAAAATATCGATTTGTTTTTCAACATTGAAATTTCAAAAAAATATACCTAACCAATTTGTTTATTGTAAAAATTATTTTTTTTTTTTTAATAGTAATTTAAATATTCTCAGTTTCGTTGGAAAATTTAAATTAAACTGAAACAACATTAAAAGTTCATAAGAATTAAATTTTCCGCTACAATAACTATGGAATGAATTTTCAGAAAGTGTTAATAATTTTTGATTACATAATTTCAACTTCAATTAATTTTAAACTCATATATGTAAAATGTAAATTGACTGTTAATATTTATCCGTTTTTCGGCTTTAAAAGAAAAAAGTCTTTAATTAGAAAAAAAAAATTCAATTTAATTTCACAAAATGATTAATTGTAAAATATGTCAAAAAAAAAGAAAAGAAAATTTCCATTATTTTTTCATCAATCGTAAAAGAAATATCAACATTTCGTTAATTATCCATAATGATATATAGTTTGTAAATCTCTATATATTTATACAAAAATTTATATATTTATATAGTATATTATCTATATATATACTAAATTGTATATAAATATACATAAATAAACGTAGTTTTGAAACTAATTACCTATGATTGATATAACCGATAGTCATCAAAAGTATAAAAGGGACGCGATATCAATGAGTGGAGAAAAGAGGAATGGTGAGAGAAAGGGGGAGGCGCGTTATGTTGGGAAATAAATCAGAAAATCAATTCAGTAAAGCCGTGTATCATAAATAGAATGTGGCTCATTCGATCCACGTATGCTGTGACCGAGCGCGCGTGGATACAAATGACATAATGTTTTAAACGGAAAACAAAAAAGAATTTTTTTTTTTTTTTTTTTGTCTGTGTACGTCTAATAAGTTCAAAATTTGAATTTTATGGTACAGTATACAATCAAGAGAGAAAAAAAATAGAAAAAGAAAACAAAACAAAAATACGCATTAGGACGATTTGAAATGTAGATATAGTATCTGAAATGAGATTAACTTGAATCAGAATACAAAATTCAATGGGGGGCAAAAAAGAATGAAATAGCGAAACTGTATAAATACATCCGACCCGTCTGATGATTCGGGTATTTCCCTTTTGTGAATTAATGCGTATTTCTGTTTACATTTTTTTTTTCTATCCATTCAGAAGGTGGGTTACGTAACTTTTTTTTGGGGGTTTTTTTTCAATTTTTCTTTATCCTACTTTCATATTTCACTGTACGGTGAAGCAAAAATTATTTGATTCAAATAAAATACTCTATTATCAAATAAATATAAAATTATTTAATAATTATTAAATAATTATTGAGTTAATTATATTGTATTTGTTTCAAGAAATTATTGATTTAAATAAAAATGAATTTAATTAAAAAAAAAAATTATTTTGCTTAATTAAATATTTTATTTAATAATAGTAAAGTGATAATTTGACTCAAATGAATTTTTTTTTACTTAAATTACTACACTGAAAAAAATTTTATTTGATTCAAATACCGGTGTATTTGGTTATTATCAAATAAATATTTACTTGAATCAAATATTTCAGTATTTAAAGCAAATATCATTTATTTGATTCAAATAAATATTTATTTGATAATAACCAAATACACCGGTATTTGAATCAAATAAATTTTTTTTTCAGTATAGTCATGTAAATTTAGAACGTGTAAAAGATTAAAACAAAAGATGAAAAAAAAGTTATGTAATCATCCCCAAGGGTATTTAATAATAAAATACATCTTGCATGATCGCGTGTGCTGGTACTTACGTGATACATACATGATGCCAGATTTGATGTTGTTCTCTGAAAGAAGTCTCGATGAGTCTCAAGTCATTCGTATTTATGTCACACACTTGAGAGTCTCACAACTGAGTTTTACGTCAGTTTTATTTGATAGCAAGTACCACAACAATATTATTTCATACTATATATTATTTCGCAATATTTAATAATATACTATTTAATTGAAAAAAAAACTTTGATTCAACTTCTGTTTCGACATTTGAAATTGGTTTTTAAATTTCATTCTATTTAAAATTAAAATGTAGATATTTGAATAATAACGAAATTTGTGAAATTATTTTCTAGATATTAATTTAAATATATATATATATGTCATTTATAATTTATCGATGTTATCCCTGATGTGCTTATAACCGCAATATGTCACAAAAATTTTAATATAAAATAATATAGCGTACAGATTGTCTATGAGAAAAAAAAATTATTTAAAAATTTAGAGATTTATATTTATAAAAGAAGAAAGGTGGGGGGAGGGGGAAACAAGCATGAGGGGATAAAATTTTCAATAATCTGGACGCTTTTCCGTTACGTGTTAAGTATATCTGACATTTTCAGCGTGAATTTCAATTTTCAACCTCTCCCCTTTTAAAAGGCTTCAAAAAAATCTTAGTGAGCAGATGCCTCTGACATGCGGACAATATTTTTATATATATCAATAATATCGATTCGCCCAAGGCTTCCGCTACATCTTTATATATATAATACATACGTATAGATATCTACCAAAAAGAAAAAAATTTATCAGCATTTATAAACATATTTAGAAAAATTTATTTCTTGACAGTCAAAATGTTTTTTTTTCTATTCGCATATACAAAATTTTTTCTGTACAATTTTTTTTTTCTTAAATTTTTCATTTCAAATAAATATTAAAAAAAAAAAAACTATCGTAAGGGGAATTTTTTTTTTTAAGGTAAAAATAACTAATTATTGAAAAAAAATTAACCCTTTCTACTTATAGTCAGACATGCAGGTATAATTTCAATTCTCAATGCTAATTCCACCAAGGTTTGCAAGATGCGACGCTAGCTTTAACCGCGCACGTAGATGCAAATTAACTTTGAGAAACAATCTTGCTGTTAACTCTCCGTATAATAGCGAAGGCATGGATTCCCTGTCCCCCTACTGCTATTTTGTTCCCATTCCCCCTCTCTCCCCCTGGCCTTGTGATATCCTTGTGTCTTCATACTGTTTCCATATTGCGAAATTGACTCGAAACTTACTCATAGTGCGTAAACAATGCTAATAACTTACACTTTCATACATAAACAAAAATTTCATTATTTTCGCTTAGAAGAAAAAAAAAATATATCAAATTTTTTTTATAAAAAATTTTATAAAAAAAAAAATAATTTTAAGTGAAAAAAATTCTTTTCTGTGAGATGGAAGGAAGGGGTTTCTATGAAAATAAATGATAATATTCCTTTGCAGTTGTAAATGAATATTATATTTTGCGATACTTATCATGTAGGCACGCGGTTATGAATAATGGTCATCCATTTACATTGAATCGTTGATAAATGGAGTTTTCTCCTTGGTTATCGCTCAACTTTTTGAGATGAAGGAGGGAGTTGAGAGATGGAAAAAAAGCAGGGCTTGCACCTTGAAAAATTCTCAGACACGGGTCGATAGTTGATGCGAGTGACTCGATTTTATATATATATATATATACATGATATCGAAAATGAGAAAACGTGTTTATTCGTGAATAACGTTGCTTCGCAAAGCCTGCGGCGAGACACTGTGCATTAAGAGCTACAATCACAGGCTTTCATGGGACTTAAGACGTAACGAACAACGCTGTTGCATCTCCAATTTTATTAGGTCATTGGAGATAAAATCATGTTCTCAATTTACTATTCGTGAATATATATATATATAATACATACAATACATATATAAATATATACATATATATTATATAAATATATTAATATTATTTCCAAATAAAACAAATTTATGCTATTGATACACAAGTAGAAAAATTTTTACAAGTCTGATTAAACTCGATATTTACTACTGATAAAATTGCAAAAACATTAAGTCTTACTAAATATTTATTTGTACTTCTTAAAAAAAATAAAATTTTAAAGAATGTCTAACTCAATATTTATTTTTCTACTGTTTTTTTTTTTGAAATTTATTATGTCTGACTAAAATCAAGTTGTACTACTGATAAAATTGGAATTTAGCAAGAATCACTAAATAAACTTTTACTACTGATATTATAATTTTGTAATTTAGTCTTGACTAAAATCAATTTGTTCTACTAATAAAATTACATGGAAAGTTTGATTTAATATTGACTTTTACTACTGATTTTCAAATTTAGTAATTATGTTCAACTAAAACCACTATTTATTTATTTTTATCCGTCACTAATGAAATTAGAAAAAAAAAATAAAGAAAAAATTTGAAATAAGAGAAAAATAGAAAGTCTGACTTAACATTTACTTTTACTACTGATTTTCCAATTTAGTAATTATGTCCAACTAAAACTACTATTTATTTATTTATTTTTTTTATCCACCACGAATGAAATTACAAACAGAATAAGAGAAAAATTTGAAAATAAGAGAAAAATATAAAGTCTGACTTAACATTTACTTTTACTACTGATTTTCAAATTTACTAATTATATAAATAAGGAAAAAATTTGAAATAAGAGAAAAATAGAAAGTCTGACTTAACATTTACTTTTACTACTGATTTTCCAATTTAGTAATTATGTCCAACTAAAATCATTATTAATTAATTTATTTATTTTTATCCACCCAAATGAAATTACAAACAGACTAAGAGAAAAATAGAAAGTCTGACATAACATTTACTTTTACTACTGATTTTCAAATTTACTAATTATATAAATAAGGAAAAAATTTGAAATAAGAGAAAAATAGAAAGTCTGAATTAACATTTACTTTTACTACTGATTTTTTCAATTTAGTAATTATGTCCAACTAAAATCATTATTAATTCATTTATTTATTTTTATACACCACGAATGAAATTACAAACAGAATAAGAGAAAAATAGAAAGTCTGACTTAACATTTACTTTTACTACTTATTTTCCAATTTAGTAATTCTGTCCAACTAAAATCATTATTAATTAATTTATTTATTTTTATCCACCCAAATGAAATTACAAACAGACTAAGAGAAAAATAGAAAGTCTGACATAACATTTACTTTTACTACTGATTTTTTCAATTTAGTAATTATGTCCAACTAAAACCACCATTTATTTATTTATTTTTATACACCACGAATGAAATTACAAACAGAATAAGAGAAAAATAGAAAGTCTGACTTAACATTTACTTTTACTACTTATTTTCCAATTTAGTAATTATGTCCAACTAAAACCATTATTTATTGATTTTTATCCTTCACTAATGAAATTACAACAAAAAAATAAGAAAAAAATTTGAAAAAAGGACAGTGAAAAAAAACTTACTTAAAAAAATTTGACTTTTGCTATATAATAATAAAGTTCAACTTATGTATAATTAATGAAAGATCTGCTAAAATATTTAGCGGGTAATGTTGATGAAAATGCTTTTTGTATATATACGGTGTCTGTGTGTATGTTTTAGAGTTTGAAATTTATTGTTTAATCCATTACTTCTTTGAATTATCTGCTCCAAGGCTGGTATTAAATTAAAGTGTTTACCCTCGAGGGTATATGAACGGAAGAGGAGGGTGAAGCGTGATACGTCATGCGGAGAGCTAGTAAACCGTAGGCATAGGATAATGTGAATCTATTACTCAACCTTCCATTCGTCTCATTACGACGCGCAAAGGATGGTCGATGGTCTGTAGTTGAGCCTTGACCCTTCTCTACTGTTAATCCTTTATCTTGTTTCTACACCTCCCTTCCCCGCATTATCCTTCTTTGCCAAACCACCCACCATTCTTCAAAAAAAAAAACTCCTCGACAAGATGCTGACGTTTTAGTTAAAAAATTCTTCATTAATTTACACTACTTTTTAAATAAATATAAAATAAAATTCTTTTTTTGCAAAAATTAATTAATAGTAAAAATTTTTATTAAAGTTTTTACAATTTTTTAAATACTAATGGTTTGTTTTTAATTCGTAATGCCAGAACATTGTAATTGAATAAATAAAAATTATTAAACATTTATATTGACAAATTTTTACAATGAGTAAAATTGTCTCATTTACATAAAATCTACTTGACTATTTATCATATAAATATTTATTTTTATGAAATAATTGTTATTTTAGTTAATATATTTATTTTAAAATATATAAAAATTATTGATTCGAATACAGTTTATTTGATCTAAATAAAAAATTATTTTATCCAAAAAAAAAATATTTATTTGGATAATAGCCAAAGTAAACGAAATAATTATTGTGTGGAAAAAAAAATATTTATTTAATAACAGCCAAGTAATCGATTATTTGAATCAAATAAAAATTTTTTTTTCTTAATTTCTTTTAATCCCACGCTAAATAATTGGACTTTTATTGAAATTTATATTTTTTAATTGAGAAATTCTTGACTCAATTGTTCCTTTATCTGTATTAATAATTTGTTTATTAGATGTAGGGTAGATAGCAAAAAAAAAAAAAAAAAAAAAACAATGGAATATAAGAGACGACATAAATTCATTGTTAAGTGTTCTACATTTTACGTTTGTTTCAAGTGTCATATAATCGAGAGAAAGAGAGACAGAGAGAATGAGTAACGATGGAGAAAAGTTGTCGATGGAAAATTTATAAGGTTCAACATTATAACGACTCCATAAAAATGATTATATAATAGTTCGAATTATTACACATACTATTATTATTATTATTATTACTTCTATTTAAAGAGAAAAGTTAAAAATCTGAATTATTTTTTTTCTCAAGTAATAAAAATAATAAAATAATAATAAAATTAATAATTGAACTAACATTTTCAATTAGTAAAACAAAAATAAATGGAAAAATCAAAAAAAAAAAAGATTTTCACGTAACTTTTAGATATGAAAATTATTATATTCTTCAATGTGAATGAATTTGAAAATATTCCTCTATTTTGAAATTGTGGTAAGATATTATCGATTTTTTTGCCACACAAAAGAAAAGAACAGGATTTGAAACTTATTGTAAAAATGGAAAAATATACAAATATGAGACACAAAAGTTATTCGTATAGAGGAATATTGTTGTACTTTAGTGATATATATATTGCAAGTTTAAAGCTTTGGCGAGTGGAATTTCTATATAACGTAAGCTCAAAAAAAAAAAAAAAAAAAAAAAAAAAAAAAAAAAAAAAAAAAAAAAAAAAAAAAAAAAAAAAACGATGACAAGAGGTGAAGTAAGGTCGAGAAAGAAACGTCGTATAATCCGCCATATCTTGCAAATCCACAAACGGAGCTTCACGAACTATTTTACGCTTTTATGTATATATATATGATACTCAAAGACGTAATGCAATTTTGACTTTCAACTAGAAAATATCATGAATATTCTGCAAAAAAAAGGATATCATTCTTTTCCTCCGAATTTCAATGGTATTATTATTATTATTATTATTATTATTACTATTATTATAATTTTATTTTTATAATTGTAAAAAATCGTTCTAATAATTAATTAGTAATAATCAGTAATTATTTTTTTTTTTTTATAATTTTTCAATTACAAATTTTGAATATACGATTGATGTGATTGGGGGAAGGGGGGGGGGGGCGGGGGAATTGGAGGTGAGGAGAAAAAATTTCTTGGCGTCTTGCAAAAGCAATTGACGCTCACCGTAAACTTGCTGCTGATGGAGGTTAAGGGTCGGGGTGGTGAAAGCTACTCCTCCAGTGATTGCCTCATAAAAGTAGCCTGATTGTGATCGCAAGTAAGGTTGCTAAACGAGAAGTTATTGAGCGCGTCTTTAGATGGTAAAAAAACGGCAAAGGAAGCTTTTCATTCTTTCACCTGAAAAGTTAATGAAGCTTTAAGTGTCACACGCATATGTGACATATTATTATTATTATTATTTTTTTTTTTTTTTAATTTTTCCACTAAATTTTCTACTCTAAAAAAATATATTCCCATCAATGTTTTATCAATCAATGGGTTTTTTGAAAAATAATTTTTATCAATCAATTATCGAATTAAAAAATCGCTTTTCTTCTTTTTTCCATTCATATAATCAGTTTGCCAATCTATTAAACTTATCCAATATTTCCTGCACAATGCAAATTAATAAACCAATTAAGTTGCAGAAAAAAATTTGATTATTCATTCCAATATATAGAAAATTAAAAAAAAAATTTCCTTAAGGGATTTGTTACTGTTTTTTTTTTTTAATAGTAAACTTCTTTGCTTTTTATATTTAATTCTTCATAAAATAAAACAAATTCTTTATATATGAGAAAGAATTTTTGTAAAACTAGAGGATTAAAAAAAAAGTCTTTATCGTGTAAAAGGAGATGCAATTAAGTGGTGTATAATTACTAAAACATTTTGTTATGTTAAAGGGCTGACGGTACTCTTCGTTAGATATTTTCTTTTTCTTTGTTGAGGAAAACGAAAACAAACACATAATTAAATTGCTGCTTTGAAAAAATATAATTATATTTCAACATAAATATGATATTAGCTTTGAAAAATTCATTATTATTCTATTTCTAACTAGAGAGATAATTTTTTTCTCTCGCAATTTTTTTAAACTATTATAAAATTGTTAAAAGACGATTGAATTTTAAAATTCTAATCGAAATAATTTTGTCTAAAATTTACTTTTACTACTACTACTACTAGAAAAATTGGAAAAATTAAATAGAAATTTTCTCTCAATAAAAGTGATTTTTAAAAAATTTCACTTAGACATAAAAGTCATGTCTGACTAAACTTGGATGTTACTACTAATAGTATTTGTAAAAAGAATTATTAGAATTCGAAATAGTTCTGTCTGACTAAAGCATACTTTTACTGCTGAGACACTGATACAAAAATTATAGTAAATAAAAAAAAAATTACGTCTGACCAAACCTGACTGTTACTACTGAAAGAAAAAAGTTACTTGAAAACTAAATATTTCTTTGTGTTACTAGAATTCAAAATAATTCTGTCTGACTAAAACCTACTTTTACTACTAACACTGCTACAAAAAATTATAGTAAATCAAAAAAAATTACGTCTGACTAAACCTGACTGTTACTACTGAACGAAAAAAGTTACTTGAAAACTAAATATTTCTTTGTGTTACTAGAATTCAAAATAATTCTGTCTGACTAAAACCTACTTTTACTACTAACACTGCTACAAAAAATTATAGTAAATAAAAAAAAATTACGTCTGACCAAACCTGACTGTTACTACTGAAAGAAAAAAGTTACTTGAAAACTGAATATTTCCTTGTGTTACTAGAATTCAAAATAATTCTGTCTGACTAAAACCTACTTTTGCTACTCCTAAAACAATCTCCAGTCACGTCTGACAAAAAACTACTTTTACTACTTAAAAACAATTTAGTAATTAAAAAAAAAAATTTCTTTTTTCTAACAAAATCGTAATCGAGTTAATTTATCAAACTCAAGAGTTAAAATTACAGTTAATGCAAGAGTGATAGTCGAAATTTGTGAGAGGTGTTTTGGATAGGGGGGACGAAAAGGAAGGGGAGAAGGGTTTAGTCAGAGGGTATCCTCATGGGATTTGGTGATGTAGTACTAGGGTGTGTACCATCCCACCGAATCAACCACAACGATTCGTCGTCGTCGTCGTCGTCGTCGTCGTCGTCGTCGTCGTTGGGTGTGTATTAACCTTTAAATCCCCTAGATGTGCCCCACACATGGGTTTTATATCTAATTGTTTGTGGCGCTGTTTGGACCTATTCTCGAATTGTTCGTTAACTTTCGAAACACGGTACGACGATCACAGTATAGCCTTTTCCCTTGGGGATCGTCACGATCTTCTCCTTTACATAGGCCAGCAAATCTCCCTCCCCCCCAAACCTTATAACCCTCCTCCCACTTTCACCAATCCTTTTATTTTACCCCTTTCACCGAGCTAAACCCCCTCCCCCTAACCCTTCTTTTATCCATACCAAAACCCTAGATCCTCTCTCACGCCACAGCTTCACCAACCTCTCGAGATTTATTTCGAGCTTTGTTCGTTGGATCGTACACTGAGAAACTACCGGGATTAACCGAGTCGAGAAGACTTAAAATTCAAGACATAATTTTATGGCAGTAACGAACGAGGGTTCAAGGTTCAAAAGGAAAATCGTTGATGTAATTTTTCCATTCGCAAAATTGGATCGATTTTGTACAGTGGAAAAAAATAGTTTATTATTAAAAAAAAAATAAAAATAAAAATAATAATAATAATAATAGTAATAATATTAATAGGGATAAAATTAATAGAAAATTGGCAAAAAAAAAATCTTATTTTTTATAATTCGTCAAGAGGATCAGTAAAATTTAGCTAGGCATTTCCTTCGCTCCTTGGTGAATCACAAGCGGATTTTCAGTTAAGAGACTTTACTTATTCAGTCGATCGATAAGAGTGACTGTTTAATATGTAAATGTCACTGAAAGTTTAGCAAGACTGTTTGACTGATAGAAACAGGCAAGTTTCTCTGATTTCAGTTGATTTCAACTAGTACTGATTATTATTAGTTCATTTACACTCGTTCAAGATTCATTTCAAGGAATTATTAATTGACTTCTCTCCATCTCACTCTTAATTTAAATTTCGATTCTATATAAGGATTATTCATTTAACTTTTATTTCTTTTAGTGTATTTAATTTTACAATTTATTAAAATTGTAATATCTTTGAAACGGTTTTTTTTTGAAAATTTTAATTGATTTTATAATATTATTAAAATTAGAAAAACAAGAACTTGAAAAAAAACTACAAATCTAGCTAGTTAAAAAAATTACAGTAGAATTTGGAATAGACTAAACTCGGTCTGATTAAAGTTACTTATTACTACTGCTAGAAAAATTGCTTGAAAGCAGAAAAGTGTGTTTGACTAAACTTATTATTATTTAAATTTGCAGAATATAAAAAAAACATTTGTCTGACTAAACCTATCTGATACTACTGAAAAAAATACTTGAATATGACAAATTCTTGGCTGACTAAAAATTGACTTTTCTACTGGTAGTAAAAAATACTAGATTTCAAATTAGTTCTGTCTGACTAAAACATATTTCTGCTACTGCAACAAAAAAAAATTATGTCTGACTAAAAATAGATGATACTACTGAAAATTAAACAACTTTAAACATGGAATGTCGGACAGAGTCCTTTTGTTACTGAAAAAATACTGGAATTTGAAAAATTTCCGTTCGGTACTTAGGGGCCGTCCATAAACTACGTTATCTATTTTAGGGGGGGAGAGGGTCAAAAAATCTAAAAAAAAATGCATTTAACGCACTGGTAACGAGGGGGGAGGGGGTCTAAAAAGAATGAAGAAGTGGTAACGTAGTTTATGGACAGCCCCTTACTACTAAAAGAGAAAAAAGTTACTCGAATGTTGAGTCTGACTAAAAATTACCTATACTACTTGTAGAAATATTAATGAAATTCGAAACAATTCCGTCTGACTAAAACTTTCATCCACTACTGCTATAAAAATTACACTAAATCAAGTCTGACTAAACACATCTGTTACTACTTCCCCTATCAAAGGAATTCAACTTTCAAAACTTACTAAAATCCAAAATCTTTTTTTTTCAATATAAAAATTCCTCAAAAAAAAAATTTTAATTAAAATTATAAAACAATTTCGAATAAAAAAAAATAGATTCTTCATCAAATTATTTCAATAAGATGAAAAAAAAGAGACAGCTATGAAATAAAGAATATATCACAGACACAAGAATGAAACAAAAGCACCAATTTAAAGCTACCCATTCCCCTTTGGGATGATGGGGGACCAATTTCAATTGTCGACGCGGAATTTTCCTAGTTCCTTGGACTAACTGTGTGGTACTCCTTTCTCCATCTCCTCCCAATTTCTAGGAGTGCTATGAGAGTGGAATTGATTAAATAATTGGCCCCTTAGATTGGGGGCTAGTTTCTGGAATGAATATACGCTGGCAATGAGCCAAGCGAGAGGCTTTAGGGGTGTTCTCTCGATGAGTTCACGGGGAGAGAAAAGGGGGTGGGGGGGAGGCGAACAAAGTACCATGGCATGGCGTGGAGCCACCACGGGGACAGTAGACGGCTTAATAATGGCTTTGATTGGAGGTGGAAAATGTGGTCGTCGAGCCGCGAGCGAGCGAGAGAGAAAGAGAGAGAGAGACAGAGAGAAAAAATTACTTGCTACCTTATATAGGTTCCTCGCGGAAATTTTCCAACTATCTTCGAAATATTCTCAGGTACAAGGCACGTATACCTGTCTTGATAGATCGTTTCCGTTGATCCATACAAGATATTATTTTTTTTTTTCGTTACAAAAGACGAGAAAAGACAGGGGGAGAATTATGGTGATGTTTCGAATGAAATATGTATATCGTTTTATACCTTCAAATTCAATATATCTGGTAATATGAAATAAGATCGTAGGGAAATATTTAATGTGACATTTTGGTTTAATCAAAATTCACAATTAATGTTCATATATTTATTTTTTAAAATTTCTAGGTTAAAGACAATATATTTCAATTAAAAGATGTTTTCTTTTTACATTTTTGGCCTAAATGGCTTTTAATTTATTGCAACAATTGACATGACGCGTTTCGACACAGAATTCTGTGTCCTCATCAGATACATTTCTGCAAAGATAAATCATTTTAGAATTTTTTCAAAACTAAGATAAAAGCTCTTTTTATGAAGAA
Source organism: Leptopilina boulardi (assembly GCF_019393585.1). Taxonomy (NCBI): domain Eukaryota; kingdom Metazoa; phylum Arthropoda; class Insecta; order Hymenoptera; family Figitidae; genus Leptopilina; species Leptopilina boulardi. The sequence continues at coordinate 688,425 of NW_026137947.1, read as the reverse complement.
TACATACCACGTCTGTTTCATTTTAGTTAATATACATAATGGGTTTTTGTTATTTTAGTTATAATAATTTTAGTCATCTGTAAAAATGTAAAACTGTAAAAAGCAGCTATTACTTAAATTATTTTTTATATAATTATGAAACATGTATATTAATTTGGAAAATTGAATTGAAAAAATATTATATGTGTTAAGTTAAAAATTATAAATAAAACTTTTTTTAAATTCATGTTTGACATGTGTTTCAATTTTGTAGGTTAGAAAGCTCAATGAAAAGTAAATTTAGTATTGAGAATCAAAACGGTATCAAGCCAAAGTTCGTATAAAAAGTGCTGATCGGTTCACAAACGTATATTAAAAAATTGTTATGATATTAACTGTGAATAAATATAACTTAACTTTTCAACATCAGTTTTAAAGTTAATTGAACTATTTGCTTTTAAAATATAATACATTTCTATAATATTTAGATATTTATTTTTTAATTTAATTTTTTTATTTTTTTATTAATTTTATGAAATAATTCACTGCAATATTTTTCGATAATGAAATTTTACTTTGGGTGTTGGGTAATAATATCCGTCTCTCTTTCTCTATAATACTTTGTTGAGTATTTTCGCGTTAATTTTACAGTACTGTGAATTGTAATTTTCTCAATCGCAAATGACCACGTCGAAAAGCAAAGCAGAGAATAAGCATGTTGAAAGTTTAAGTTCTTGCGTGATATCCTTTCCATGAACTCGTTATATACTTGATAAAGCGGGGGCGCATGCGATTAAAACGATTGCGAGTATACTAATTAGACTTTGCTTTTCTGACGTGTAATCCAGCAACAATCACGGAGGTTTATTTGATCTAGGCATCCGTTTTAATCGAATCATTGGAGTTTCTTATATACAAAAATTGGTATCAAATTTTGTTCACTAAAAAGAGAGAGAGAAAAAAAAATGCTTTCTCTCTTTTTGTAATTTTATTACTCAATTTCATTTTTTTCGTTTATATTGTAGACGCGAATGAATTACCAATGAGTATACAATTCTAAAACCACTTTTTCATTAAGATACAAAAATGTTAATTTACAGGATATATATATAGATGTACGATTATGTAAATGAAACACTTGTAATGCATAAAATATTTTTTTGAATACATACATATTCATTTTTTTTTTTAAGTTTGCTTGTAATTTATATATTTGCCAAGATACCGAATTTAATTTATAAGAACCTAAAAAATTCTACAAAATATAGCAGATCTTTGGATATGACATTATGTGAAATGTTATGTTTTTGTAAAAATTAAAAACACAATTGACATTGACAATAAAAATCCACTATTTACAAATTTTTTAGATAAAAAAATATTTTTTCCCACAATTAGTGTTTGATTACTACTAAAAAATATTTTTGTAATTTTTTGTTTTTATTTTTTTTTCTATTTTACTTTTTGCGGATAATTTTCTAAGCGTTAAAATAGTATTAACTGTTTGTTAGAAATTTAAAAAAATTTGTTTAATAAAGAGAAATAAAAAAATAAAAACAAAAAATTGCTGAAAAAAAAACAGTAATTTTAATTTGAAAAAAAAAAATATTTCTAACCTTATCTTTTGCAAACGGTGATGATTCAGATAAGATCTGCTGACAAAACACTCGCGATTTAAAAAAATTCGAACACTCCCGAAAGCGCAAATTTAAATACTAAACAAAAAACAAAATACTTTTTTTTCAAAAAAAAAAAAAAAAAACGATCGCGATTTTAAGAATTTCGAACACTTCAGGAACAAAAAAAGAAAAATTTACTAAAATAGCAAAACCAAAAAATAAGGTTAATGAAATTTTTGTCGTTCGCTTATAAAAAAAAAAATTCCGAGCACTCCCGAAGCTATTCACTATACAAATATGAAAATATAAAATAAAAAAATAAATGTAAAAAAATATATTTATTAAATGGAAAAAATATTAATTAAATAGAAATTAAATTTTTAAATTACAAAACACTCGCATTACACTCGCATTAAGAACGTCTAAACAGGTCAAAACACGAATTGCAACTAATTTGAATTGTTTTTGGGATTTAACCTTCACATTGTTTAAGGGCTTCACGGCCTAAGGTCCCTTTTTGTACTTTAATGTAAACATCTCAGGTTATAGACAGATAATTACAAAATTGTCCCGCCTCTTTCAAAATATTTCGTATTTATATTTTCAAACTGTAATATTTTTTCATTTATATAATTTACATGTGATTATATTTAAAATTTTATATATTATTTTATCATTTATTTTTTCATTTATATAATTTACATGTGATTATATTTATAATTTTATATATTATTTTATTTCAGAAGCCACATTGTTTTTATTTTCGAAAAAAAAAATTCATAATAAATAAAACAATAATTTTCAAAATATATCCAATTTCAGAAACTATATTTTTTTCTTAAAAAAAAAAATTAAAATACAATAAAAAAAATTCTTTTTTCTCAAGATAATTATTTCCATCAGGGAAAGTACAAACATGAATATTATTTCAAGGACACTAAAATGATACACAGAAAAAACATGGACTCATTTTTGTTGCAACTCATTTTCTTTTGGGTATCGAAATGAGTATGGGACAAACTTCATGTTATTCAAAATGATATTGGCTGGAATTTCAGATTTCTAAGTTGGCATCATAAGCAGAGTAATTTTGTATTTCAATTATTGTTTCTAATATTTCAACAACACCAGAAAGATTATTTTGACCAGTACGAATATTTAGAAGTTTTTAAATAAAAATTATTTATTATTATTTACGTAGATAATAATTAATTTCATAAGTTTTTAAATTTACCGCTATTATTTAAGTTGGCAGTACCGTTCCTGTTGTCAAAACACATGTTTTCATTTTTCTAACCTAAAAACATATTTCCTTTATTATTTTATTACGCGATTACAAGCAATTTTTAATCAAATATATTAAGTCTAGCGTGTTATTTACTTCTTTGTAATTATTATATTTCATGTTTTTGTGCAAAATTATTCGTTATTTCACAATATTTTTCCATTTTTCTTTTTCTCAAAATGAAACTTGCCTGTTTCGTTTTGATACTTTTACCTTAGAACTCGAAATGAGACAACCAGTTTCATTTTTGTTGCGAATCAAATTGAGTATAGAATCTATACTCAATTTGAATTCAGGTTTTTTCTGTGTAATGGGACAATTTACAAGGACATGAATTAATAAAATATTAAAGTCAATTTATATAAATTAGAATCTAATGCGAAAAAGTGAAATTATTGATTACATCACATATGGTATAAAATTTTAATTCAAATATATATATATATATATATATATATATACGAAGAAGAAACTCTCATATCAAAGATTCAAGACAAATGTGACGTGAAAAGTGAAATAATTTACTTTAGAATAAATTACAGTCGAGAATGAGAAACGATCGAGTAGATGAATAAAGGCAAGTTGAGAGGTTTTGTTGGAAGAGATGGCAAATGGAGGGGAGGGAAGGAAAAGTAGAAAGGGGTAAGGGGAAAGGGTGTCATCAGATAATGGGCATAAATATTCGCGGGGGTTTTTCGGATTTATATTTCGCGGGTATCAGCAGCCTCATTTGCATCGAAAATTCACGGGGTCCAATGTTCTCCTGCATCTCATGGCAAAAAGAGAGAGAGAGAGAGAAAAGTCGAGTGTGCGCGCGAGTTTATATATATATATATATATATATATATATATATATATATATATATATATATATATAAGAGAGAAAAAGGTGGAGGAAGTTATAAGCGGAAAAGGGTGAAGGTACGCGCTTCAAGCATCAGAGGTTAACGTTCATGGCGATATAGTTCGCCGATATAACTGCCGGGTAAGCTGAACTATTGAAAAATGATACTGCAGTCCTGTGAATGAAATATTATCACTTCGTATTCCTCTGCACAAGACCCACCATAGATAATCCCACTGAACTCTTCATAGCATAAGTGTATTTATGGATGTGCGGCAAATTTAATTGATTGTCGTAAATTAAAAAAGTTTCCACCACTTTCCCCCCTCTATCACGGTGCGGAAAATTTTTTTATTTATTGTTACCAACAAATTTTTTTCTCAACACTTTTATTATTTAATTCTTTGATTTAATTAGAAAAAATTAATTGTTCGCGGTATTAATTTTTGAAATGCTTTTTAATATTTAGAAAAAAACTGTCTCTCATTTTTGTTGTAGTTTAAAATCAACTGAACGTTGCGCCACCTACGAGGCATATTTTTCTTGTACTTCAAAATGAATAGTTACTTAGGTTTTATATTCTAATTTGAAAAAAAAAAAAACAATATTAAAATATTTCTATAAAGAAAAATTATTTTTTGTTAATTTTGTAATTAGCACAAAATTTTTTTTTTTTTTTTTTTTTTTTTTTCATTTGCGATGAAGAAAGAGAGCGCAAAAGGCTTTAAAGTACTCAGTGGCAAAGAGCATAGGAATTTATTTGAGTTTTATGATTTAAATTGCATGCTCCGCATATTCTCTCACAGCACAATTGAGTCAGCAGTTGATTTTATGCTTTATTTTTATGACTGTACGTGGTGCGTCGTCGTCGTCGTCGTCATCCTTCTGATCACTGACAGACGTGAGTTTTCGAAAAGAGAAATCTGCCGGCACATCGCCACACATTTTCTATTGCTCATATAATCGAGAATTCTCTGCAAGATTTTTCCCTCTCTCTCTCTCTCTTTCTTTTTTTTATCATTTCCTGTCATTTCGTTTTTATTCAAAGAAAATTTAGAGTTTTTTTTCCTTTTTTTTTATTTAGAATATCTTTAACTTAAATTTTTAAAATAATGTAAAAATAGAAAAAAAAACTAGAATATTTAATAATATTGCGGGTGAATGTGTGTGTATATATATATAACGCAGGACGTTACGATGATATTGTGATCAGTAGCGCGAACTAACGAGACGCATAAATTGACAATTTCGCCTCGGGTTTCGGTCAAGCAGGATCATGCCAATAATTGGTATCCGGGGTCAGAAATTCACCAATTCACGTCAGTTCTGCTATTGAAGGGTACGTTGTATTGTTTGACGCCTCGCGATCTACACACAAACACACTTCAAAATATTGCTTTGTCCTCTCTGTACAAATCAATTTTCTTCGTTAAAAAAAAAAAAAAAAAATTTTTATTCAAGAAAAACGTCACTTTTTTTGTTAAAAAATAATATTTTTTTTTTTATCTTAAAAAACAATTTGTAAATTCAAAAGTCTAATAAATCTTTGCAATTTCATTAAGAATAAAAAGTGGTAATTTTTTTTTTTCTAATTGATGATTTAAAGAGGTTAAAGCGTACCTTTGTGTTCGAGTAGCGAAACGCGCGTTAACTTTCTCGTTAATTTATTGGATGTGGTATTGGACTAGAAAAGCGTTACGTCCGTGAAGTGGAGGCTAAAGTATGAGAGCTAAAGTGAAATGCAGCAATAACGTTTCGAGAAGCTAAGAGTAAAGAAAGGGGCTAGGGGGGGGGGCAAAGGGGGGGGAGGGTGTTCTTAAGGTAATCTCGGTTTAGGAGAACAGCGCTGTCTTGCTCTTCTCTCCTTGTCTGTCTCTTTTTTCTTTCTTTCTCTCTCTCTCTCTCTCTCGGGTCGTAAGCTGATCTTTCTTTAATCATTTTTCTTTGCCATCAAGAATTCAAAGTCCAAACGATTTCATGGCAATAAACTTGTATTTTCCCCGTCATCCACTTAAATCTGGTATAAATTGGATTCTATAAATTCGTGTTCAAGGAACTTTTATTTCTATGTAGTTTTTTTTTTTTTTTTTTTTTTACTTATAAGAAAAATATTTCAACACAAATCGGCATTTTTTTTACGAGGTAAATAAATAAAATCCAAAAAAAAAATTTATAAAATAGAATAATATTTAATGTGTGATAAATTTTTTTTTTTATCGAAATCTAATAATATAATTAATGTAACAGATGGTATTTAAAGTCCTCATTTTTATTTCTATATAAAGGGAGAGAATGTAATTAGTGTCATATTCACAGAATGTAAAATATAATCGAAGGAAATAATAAAATAAATGCTTTTCCCATATCAATTTCAACTATTTAGGGGTATCAAAAGATATGCCAAGTTTCCCGTTTCATGAAAGGGGGAAAATTATAACTGCTCAGTTAATTGCAATTACTGGGTAAATTCCAGAACACTCTGTGTGATGTCGGTTGTGGGAAATGCCTATTTTCATTTTACATTCACTTTCAATTAACCCATTATTTTTTTTTTTTTGCTTTTTTAAATTGAAAAATAAATAACATTATTTTTATTGTAAAATTAAATAAATAAAAATAATAGTCAATTTTGTAAAAATTGATTTTCAAAATAAAATTAATTAAAATTAATTTTGATTAATTAATATTAATTATTTAATATAATTAAAATTCATAATTATATTTCTATAAAGAAAATACAATTTTTATATCAAATTTAAAGAGAGGAAAAAAAAGGTATCGATTTTCTTAATTCTTGTGACTAATAAATTTGTTATATAATCAGAAAAAGGGAAAATAAAAAAAAAAAAAATTCAACAGAGAAAAATAGAAAAAAAATTTATATATGTATATATTTGCGAGAGACAATTAATGGCTATACGCCTTTACCGTCACGATTTCGAAAGAGCATGTCCAAATCCAGAGACATGGATAGGCTTTCCCAACCTGACGTGAATTTGTCGATACGGCTAATTTGTTTTTCGCTACGGTGACAGTGGTTCGTCCCGGACAGACAAGCGCATCGAACGCGGAGACTGTCTGAACCACAGCTTTTTCAAAAATTTTAATTAGAATTATAGCCTAACAATAAAAAAAAAAAAAAAAAAAAAAAATATCCCGATATTTTGAAGGCAAAATTTTTTTCTTTTGCAAAAAAGAATTTTGAAAATTTTTACTGATAAATTCCATTTGAAATGAAGCAATACTGTAAAAATCATTAAAATCACAAGTGTCTGACTATATTTTGGTCGTACTACTTAAAATAGAAGTAAAATTAAATTTTTCAGTTATAACATAGAATTGTCTGACTATTTTATGGTTCTACTACTTGTTTTTTCCTACTTCTATTAGTGGTAACAAAATTAAGTCAAAAGTATGATAAATATTACAAATGTCTGACATTGTTGGGGCTTTACTACTTAAAACTAAATTTAAAACATTTTTATAATTTTAAATACAGTTGTCTGACTATTTCATGGTTCTACTACTTGTCTATTTATTTCTGAATATTTGCAATGAAATATACTGTAAAAAAACATTAAAATCACAAATGTTAGACAATATTTTGTTTGTACTACTTAAAATTGAAATAAAAACATTTAATAGTTATAAAATTCCGTCTGACTATTTCTTGTCTCTACCACTTAATCAAATATTTTTTCCCTACTATTTACAACGAAATCGACTGTAAATAAAATTGAAAAAAATAATGTCTGACAAATTTTTGGTTGTACTACTTAAAATTAATTTAGGAAATTAAAGTAGTTTTAAAAAACTAATTTCTGACTATTTATTATTTCTACTACTTAATCAAATATTTTTTGCCTACTATTTACAACAAAATCGACTGTTAATAAGATTTAAAAAAATAATTTCTGACAAATTTTTGGTTGTACTACTTAAAATTGAAATAAAAACATTTAATAGTTATAAAATTCCGTCTGACTATTTCTTGTCTCTACCACTTAATTAAATATTTTTTCCCTACTATTTACAACAAAATCGACTGTAAATAAAATTGAAAAAATAATGTCTGACAAATTTGTGGTTGTTCTATTTAAAATTAAAATTAAGAAATTAAAGTAGTTTTAAAATACCAATGTCTGACTATTTCTTGTTTCTACTACTTAATTAAATATTTTTGTCCTACTATTTACAACGAAATCGACTGTAAATAAAATTGAAAAAATAATGTCTGACAAATTTTTGATTGTACTACTTAAAATTAAATTAAGAAACTAAAGTAGATTAAAAATTCCAATTTCTGACTATTTTATGGTTCTACTACTTGTCAAGATCGTACTTTTACTATTTGTAACGAAATTCTAGTAAAAATATTACAAACACTACAACTGTCTGACATTGTTGTGGTTTTACTACTTAAAAACAAATGTAAATCATTCTTTATAATTTACAAAATATCATTGCCTGACTATATCATACTTCTACTACTTTAAAAATGTAACGATTTCAAAATTATATATCTTTCATTAATATTTTTAAATATTTCCAAAAAAACACTACAACAAAATACTGTTTTTTTTTCAAAATCATCAACAAAAAAAAAATATCTATATATTATATATTATTTGTATATAATTGCATGAATTTCATTAATATCAAAAGATTGAATTTTGAAAATGGCTCAGTCCCTCTAATTTGCATAGGCTAATCTGTAATTATTTTGAAGTACCCTCCCACTCCATTTGGAATCAAGTAGGATCCGTACACATGCGAACTTATAATTGTCCAATTCCAAGAGGGAGACTTATAATTGTCTGATTCCAAAAGGGACTCTGAAATTCATGTATTATTCATATAAAATCCTTTATATTCGTATATACCATATATATATATATAGAAAGGGGGTATTGCGCGTACTATTAAGGGTTAAAATTTACGAGTGCATTGGGCAGGTGGTAATTATGTTTCATGGATTAGACCAAAAAGGAAATGAATGGTGTGGGTTAGTCACCTTACCAAAACATAGTAACGGTAACGAGATAAGCGTTTTCATGGGTTTCCAAAGAAAATATCAGTTCGTCGTTGACTGTATATTTACTTTGTCCAGAATCAACATTGGAGACCACGAAACAAGGAATTTCCTCTACCAAACGGGGGATAAATGGTATATATATATATATATATATATATATATAAATTTTCTTTCATCTTCTTCAAGAAGATTCAGAGAGTCACTGAACAAACGATATAATTTGCTACTCAAGTGGTTCAAATTAGGTAAAAGTAAATATTCCAAATGTTTGCGAATCCAGTAACACAGTGCAGTGAATTTCTAATTTGTTGAAACATACATTAATTCAATCTTTTGACATTACAAAATGTAGATTTTTATTGAAAATTAAAACCCAAAAAAACAATTTTTTTAAATTACAATTTATTGGAAAAATATTCAAATTAGAATATTCTTTGATATACATATGCGATTTTAACGAAAAGATGAATTTTCATATAATAATCTTTGTAATAGTGGATACGCATTAATTAATTTTAGTAAACAGAGCGAATGACCGTTTGTATATCAAAACATTCTGGGCTAGTACTAGTTTCAGGTTAATTAGGTTGCGTTCGTCTGTAACCAATCAGTTACAATCTCGTGTCAAAGTGAAGGCCGGATACAGTGACAAATGATAGAGACTGCAAATACCGGGTGTTACGTTTCAAATAGTCTCTAACAACATTAGTATCGATAATCAATTTCAACTCGAATTGTTATCATACCTCAACAAATCAACTATCTTATTATTAAATTCACCTCAAAATAAAATTAACTTTTCATTATTTCCCCCCCCCCTTTTAAAAAAAAAATTTTTAAAGGATTTTTAAACAATTATTTAACTAATAATAATTGAAGAGAAAAAAGTTTCTTTTTTTTTTGTAGTAAAATGATTGGTTATTATAAAAAATTGAATGGGTGTAAAAAATGAATTTTTTAAAAATATTAAAAGGATATTGAAAAAATAATTAATGAGTAATAAAGAGATTGAAAAGTTAAAAGCAGAAAACGTGGTAGCTTCACTCTGTACGTATATTATTCCAGTGGAAAATTTTTTTTTTTAATTTTGTTCCACGAACATGATGAGCTTTTGAACAACAACAACAACAACTGAAAAGAATATTCATAACTCCCTCCGGCAGTGTGTAATAAAAACAAAACAGTTGTTTGCTTTATATATTTTTCGAAAAAAAGAAAACAAATTCAGAATATTCTCCATATCTAAATCATTAATATTTGTCATTTTTCTATTTTGACAAAAAAATTATTTCTATTTTATAGGCAATTATTTGTAATTTCTTTTTAAATAAATATGAAAATTAAAAAAATTAAAAAAATTAAAAAAAAAAAGAAATCAGATCAGTAAGTTTAGGTAAGGCTAATACGCACGAGTGTACGCGACATATTGAGACTCGTGAGAGAACTATCAACCTGGCCAGGAAAGATTTTGTATACTTGTATTTCCATCTCTATCCCCCTCCTCTCTTATGGTCCTCGAGAAAAGTGGTGCGTGTCCCAGGAAGTTAAGAAAAGCAAGAGATGGAGTGGATCGATGTGCACGCGAGTTGCAGTCAACTTCAACTCACAAGCAACACACGCTCTGTTTGCTGTTGATCTTACTTTGCATGATCTGCTCGCGTGCTATTTGACAAGATATGTATCGAGATTTTTTCTTCAACAATAAAATGAAGAAAAAAAAAAAAATTATAAAAAAATAAAATAATTTCTTCTACAATAAAATGAAGAAAAAAAAAATTATAAAAAATAAAATAATTATTTTTTTTCTAAAAAAAAAAAATTGTTAATAAATTCCAATAAAATTAGATAGAAAAAAAAACAATTTGGAAAAAATAGAGTACAAAAGTAGAAAAAAATAACGAAAGAAGAGAAAAATAAAGAATAATATATATATATATATATATATATAGAAAACAGGAGGGAAAATAACTGTGGTGAAAGGTAATACCCGGCAGGTGATATTTTAGGAATAAAAGCATCAAAGTGCAAACTACCGTTTTGCGCGAAATGTAGACGTGAGGTTCTAATGAAAGAAAACCAGAGACGTAGAAGGTTCGCTGTGGAATGTCACAGTGAGTCCTAACTTTTTGCCATAAATACCAGTTATCAAAATAGCCAGTGGGTGTTCGCAAGCGAATCTACTATTCTCGAGAAATGGTCATAGGTCTCGCCGGGAGGTGAAACAGAATTGTACCAGAGTAAGAGAGAAAGCGAGAGAGAGAGAGAGAGAGAGAGAGAGAGAGAGAGAGAGAGAGAGAGAGAGAGAGAGAAAGCGAGAGAGAGAGAAAGAGGGAGAGAGATAGTAGAATGGGTGGAAGTGTTGTACGAGACTGGGTTTAATACAGTATAACGCAGTAGCGTAGGCTTTATGATGACGAAGAGCACCTGGGGGACCAAGCACTGCAATTTCCTAGTACAGCGGTAACCTGCACCTGTTCCATCCAACATATACCTATACACACCTTACTGACATTTCGAAAACTGTGTACTTGTGACACATCCACCTGTACGTATATATATATATATTGTATATATATATATAAATATAAACTCTATATATATACTTAGACGTGCAGCATCCTTCCAGTACGCGAGCAATTTGTACCCCTCCCAATCCACCATATTCCCTCTGTCAGCTTTCTTTTCCACATTTCATTTGCGCATGAATTTTAAGATCATTTTTATATCCTGCCTCAAGCTATACACTTGTGTTTTTATTTCAAAAATCCATTTTCAACGACATATTTTCATTGAAAGCTTTATTTTTTTCTAAGTTTTTCTTGAAAAAAAACAACTCTCGAGGATTTTTCTCAATTTTTGCGCATATTTTATTTTGAATTAGTTACTATTAATGGTACTTTATTTTCAAAATGTTTTAATATACATTTTAATCAGTATTTTTTGGCTATGTTTTGAAAAATATCATAACGAAAGATTTATAATTTTAGAATCGTTCTTTTTTACGGTGTTTTTTCGGAGAAAAATTTTTTGTGAAATTTAAAATTAAATTAAATGTTAAAACAGTAGTAGAATCATGACATAGTCAATGATATTTTGTAAATTATAAAGAATGATTTACAATTTGTTTTTAAGTAGTAAAACCACAACAATGTCAGACATTTGTAGTATTTGTAATATTTTTACTAGAATTTCGTTACAAATGGTAAAAGTACGATCTTGACAAGTAGTAGAACCATAAAATAGTCAGACATTGGAATTTTTAAACTACTTTAATTTCCTAATTTAATTTTAAGTAGTACAATCAAAAATTTGTCAGACATTATATTTTTTCAATTTTATTTACAGTCGATTTCGTTGTTAATAGTGGGACAAAAATATTTGATTAAGTAGTAGAAACAAGAAATAGTCAGACAATAGTATTTTACAACTACAAAATGTTTTAATTTCTATTTTCAGTAGTAGAACCAAAATTATGTCAGACATTTCTTTTTTTTCGAAATTATAGTCTACCAAAAATTTCACTACTGGCGCGGTACTGATACTTGTATCGTGACAGTACTTGCAGTACCGGAAGTATACTGCGTAAGTAGTCAATTTTTGACATGGAAGTTGGTTTCATTGTTAATAGTAGGAAAAAAATATGGATTAAGTAGTAGAAACAAGAAATAGTCAGACAATGGTATTGTACAAAATGTTTTAATTTCTATTTTTAGTAGTACAAACAAAATTAAGTCAGACATTTGTGATTTTACTGTTATGTACAGTATGTTTCATTGCAAATAGTCAGAAAATAGCATAGACAAGTAGTAGAACCATGAAATAGTCAGGTAACCATATTGAATATGATAAAAATGATTAAAATTTAGTTTTTAAGTAGTAAAGCCACAACAATGTCAGACAATTGTAATATTTATATTTTTCACTTAATTTTTGTTACTACTAATAGAAGTAGGAGAAAAACAAGTAGTAGAACCATGAAATAGCCAGCCATTTGTATTTTACAACTGAAAAATTTGATTTTATTCATATTTTAAGTAGTACGACCAAAATATAGTCAGACATTTGTGATTTTAATATTATTTACAGTATGGTTCTTTGTAAATAGTAAGAAAATTACATAAACAAGTAGTAAAAACATAAAATAGTCATACAATGATATTTTACAACTACAGAATAATTGAGTTTCAATTTTAAGTAGTACAACCAAAATTTTGTCAGACATTTGTTAGTATAATGTTATTTAAATACATTTGCAAGAAAGTAGGAAAATTACATAAATAAATAGCAGAACCATGAAATAGTCAGACAAAAGTATTTTAAATGAAGAAAATAATTGAAAAGTTTTAAGTAGTAAAACCACAATATAATCATAGACAGAGAATTTTTTTCAAAGATCCAAAAAACTATTTTACAAAAAAGAAGCGTATATTGATATTATTTCTTATTTAGAAAATAAATTTTTTTTACTCTTTTTTATATATAAAAGTATACTTAAAATTCCACTATCCTGTAGAATATATAATAAAATTTTATACTTGACAGATTATTCAACACACATATACCGAGGGAGAAATACATTCAACAATTTTGCTCAAGAGTTTCGCAGAACGTTTTCCCGGGGAAAAGATGGTATCTCAACCACCGGGAGAGAGATTAGATAGCAGGGAATTCCTTTATGCGTGAATTTAACTTGGAAACGTGTCCCTTGTTAGGAAGTAGAAACCATTATCATCGACATATAGCCAAGTCTTTTATGTGTATATATATATATATATATATATATATATATAATATATTCTGAGAGTTAATGATTCGTTAGTCGAACTGTTGGAAACAACTTTTTTTTTTTTTATTTTGATTTGTCTCATTTCTTTTTACTTGGAAACTAATTTTTTTCCAATATACGTATTCTTTAGCGCGCGCGCGGCTTATAAAACTCTAGACCGAGTTTTTTTTTTTAAACAAGAAGAAGAAAGTTATAAAAAGAAAATAAAAACTGTCAGAAATTGTGTTTCAATAAAGCAGTATTATAGGTTCTTTATACTGTATTTTTTATTCTATTTATTATTATCCTAATAATAATAATAACCTATTTTTATTATTATTGTTCGTATTATTATTATTATTACTATTCTATATTTTTTATTTCGTAACAAATTATTTTACATATTAGTAATAATTTTACAATTTTGTCAAATTAACCCTTTTTTTCTTACCCTCTATATACAATTTCGTCGAAAATTTTATATTAAGATCAATTAACTATCTATAGAATAGAATTACAGAGGGTTTATTTTAGTCTTTTCTTCTCCCCACCCTTTCAACAAACGATTCTTTATCTCATGAGACGAAGAAGATTGATTCAAGTAAGTCACATTCTATTTACACACGAGGGACGTGAAAGAGTTTCATTGGAGAAAAAAAAAAAAGAGAAACGAATGAAAAGCAATGAGAGAAAGTCGTTTGAAGAATTGGTACATAGGATGTTACAAAGATTCTGAAAAGTTGCGAATTTCTGTAAAAAAAAATGTTGGTAATTAAAGAAACAGGAAAAAGCTCAATGGAAAAATATTTTTAAAGAAAAACTAAGAAAAAAAAAGAAAGAGATGTAATACATTAGGGTTCAAAAAAAGGGTGAAGGTAAAAAAAAAGGGGGGGGGGATGAGTTACAGTCAGACGAAGCAGAAGGTTCATGGTGAAGACTTGGAGAAGCGGCTCAGGAAAATACATGGAAATGTATTCCCATAGGGGGCAAAGAGAGAGAGAGAGAGAGGGGGGGGGCGGTGTAAGGAAAAAGGAGGGAGGGGGTGAGGAGAAGGGAAGAGGTCAGAACGAGGGCGTTGAGGATATTATAAGGGTTGAAAAGCCCGGCGCCACGCTGTCACCAAGAAATTATGCCCGACTTCTGCGAAGCACAGCCTCCAAACTACATAGGTATATATATATATATATATATATATATATATAAACACAAAACGCAATGTGCCTTCAAGAACCTTCAGTTCCGCTCTTCTTTTGAGTCGTTTATTCAGATTGTCGTGGTAGTGTACCTGGATCACCCGTGACACCGGTACCACTGCTTTGCGTATTTCATTGAATTACACTTTCTGCTCCATGCATATTCCAAGAGAGGAGCATCTCTCTCTCTCTCTCTTTTTGTACTATATACTCTTTCTTGTAAAATCCAACAAGGGGCGAAAAAATTACAATTTTCCATTTTGGGAAAACTACAAATTGGAGTTTTTTTTTTAAATATTTTACTGCAATTGTTTTTTTATTTTTACTTTTTTTTTACTTTATTTAGAAAATTTCATTTTTAGTAGAAAAAACTGACTTTAGTCAGACTGAAAATTAAGTTTTTGTAATTATGTCGATTATGTAATATTTTAAATTCACTTTTATTTTTTATTTCTATTTTCAATTCTGAGTTAACTTTCAATTTCTCTAATTTTCAATTTTAAGTTGACTTTAATAATTTTAATTAAAAATACATAAATTTTTTTCCATTTGTTAAATTATTTAGTTATTTTGTGAAATTTTCAATTATCGAATCGATTAATTATTTACCGTCTGATTGAAATATTGACTTGACATACTTTTTTTACGGTGTTTTTTCGGAGAAAAATTTTTTGTGAAATTTAAAATTGAATTAAATGTTAAAACAGTAGTAGAGTCATTATATAGTTAGACAATGATATTTTGTAAATTATAAAGAATGATTTACAATTTGTTTTTAAGTAGTAAAACCACAACAATGTCAGACATTTGTAGTATTTGTAATATTTTTACTAAAATTTCGTTACAAATAGTAAAAGTACGATCTTGACAAGTAGTAGAACCATAAAATAGTCAGACATTGGAATTTTTAAACTACTTTAATTTCCTAATTTAATTTTAAGTAGTACAATCAAAAATTTGTCAGACATTATTTTTTTCAATTTTATTTACATTCGATTTCGTTGTAAATAGTAGGGAAAAAATATTTGATAAAGTAGTAGAAACAAGAAATAGTCAGACAATGATAATTTATAACTACAAAATGTTTTAATTTCTATTTTCAGTAGTAAAACCAAAATTATGTCAGACATTTCTTTTTTTTCGAAATTAGTTACAATCTACCAAAAATTTCACTACTGGCGCAGTACTGATACTTGTATCGTCTGATTGAAATGTTGACTAAATATAAATTTTTCTACTGTGCAACTGTTATCGATTCTTTAGATTAAAAATAATTTTTTTTATTTAAATAAATAAATTATTTAATTTAAAGAAATTCATAAAAAAAAACCTAATACAATTAAATTAGTATTAAGCCAAGAAATTAATTCCAATTTTAAAGATATTTCATATCAATAGTAAAACTTGCTTCCTCATAAAATAGTTTCTAGCAAAGATGTTTATATGTGAGATTTACCGAGTGTCCAAATGAAATAGTAAAAAGCCAAGCGACAAGGACAAAATCGGGTTCTCTGAATGAAATAATGTTTCGTGAAATGAGTCGTTGGGGCACTAAAGTGAAACTTTCATTCTTTATGAGATTGCGCCCCATAGCTGTTGTAGAAACACATATAAATACTTTACACACACACACAAAGAGAAATGTGACGTAATATTTGCGGGATAACCTTTTTATACGGATGGCTGATGCCTAAATTGTCGAGAATTATTAGAAGAGGAATTACGCGCGATAACCGCATAAATTTTGTATGACCCCATCATGTGGTTTTTTGCAAAAGGGAAAACGTTCGAAATTAAGTTCGTTGAATAACACACGCAAAATGTGAATACATGTATATATATATAATATTTCCTAACTAAAATGGAGCGCACATTTATTAATAAAAAGACCCAATAAGTTCAAAGGAGAGAAAAAGAGAGAAAGGGCAAATAATCGAGGGTGCGAAGGAAATCGCAGGCTGGCTCCTATCTCCAATTAATACATATTTATGCATTGGCGACATCTGGCTGAATCGAATACAGCAAGAATCGAAAAATACGTGCTTTCATATTCTTCTTATTTTACCAAAAAAAAAAAGAAAAAAAAAAAGATATGCTTGTATTTTGACAGATCTCGAGAACGGGAGGAAAAACAAATCAAAGTGTCTCGACAGCAGGTTTCACATGGTAAATATTCAGAAATTCGATTTCATTTTTGTGAGAAAAAAAATCGAAACATTTTTTTTTTTTAAATTTTAATATATAAAAATATTATTTTTTTGGAAGGGGAATAATAAAAAATAACACAAACTGACTGCTACCAAAGGCAAAAATTAATTTGTCTGACTTAAATTGACCTTTACTACTTGATAATAAAATTAAAAAACAAAATTTGTTTGAATAAAAACGAAAAATTCTTGCAAAAAAATTTTCCAAATATTCTGTCTGAAATTTGTTTTTACTAATTTTGTAATAAAATAACAAAATCAGGTAAAATTTTGTCTGACATAAATTGACCTTTACTACTTGATAATAAAATTAAAAAACAAATTCTATTCAAAATGAAAAGAAAAGTAAAATATTCTGTCTGAATAAAACTGAATTTTACAACTAATACTAAATTTTCAGATTCTTCAAAAAAGAAAAATTTTGTCCACTTTACTAAAACAGCATCTCATTTTTAGAAAAAAAAAAAACAAATATGCAAAAAAAATTACATTTCGTTCAAATTGAGAATATATCCCCCCCCCCTTATGATATTCATTGATGATATTTGATTGGGAAAATGTTGAACAGGGAGGAGGGGGGAAATTGTCAGTACATAACACGAATTTTTTTTTTTTTTTTTGACAATACTTTGTGAGAAAAATGAAATAAATTATTTTCGCGATCGCGTTTTGAAACGATGACCTCTTTTTCGAGAAATAATGGAAAATGGACGCGTTCAGCAAGCTATTCAATCTCGCGCTGTGCGTGCACAGGGATTAAATTGAGTTGCGTCACTCTTTCTTTTTTTTTTTTTTTTTTTTTTTTTTTTCATTCTCGGGTCTCTTGGATAATCCATCTCTCTTTTATATTTTGCCCTCCATGCATTCAAGATAGGTAGCAGCGAGGCCATGGACCACACACACACATATATATATAAAGAGAGAGAGAGAGTGAAAATCATTTTTCCTGAATAGCGTCCTAATTAAATACAAATTAACAGCATTACATGTTCGTATAACAACATTTAACTTTTTATCATCCTCACCCGTGATATTTGCAATATAAAAATATATTTTCATCAAAAATTTATTTAAAAAGGGGAAAATTTTTTTTAAAAAAAAGTTTTAATAAATCATAAATTAAAAATTTATAACTTTAATAATCAAAAATTTTAAATATATTTATTTAATATATTTTTAAAAATATTTTTTTATTTATATTAATATATTTGAACAATATTAATTATTTATATTAAAATATTTAATTTATATATTTAAAAAATAATTTTTATTTATAATATAAAAAATATATATTAAAAAAAAATTAATTTATGAAGTAAAATAATTTTATTATAGTAGTTTTCTTTTCTCAAATTTTTTTCTTCATTTTTTTTTTTTTGTCAAAAACTATAAAATAAAAGTAACAACAAAATGTAATATGTAAATTGAAAGGATTCTGCCATTAAACTCAATATAAGAAGTCAAAGTGTATCCCTCGAGAAATTAAATTATGTCTCAGTAGACTATGAATACTAAAAGCGATATATATAAAAAAGTGCGAGCAAAGCAGAACGAGTATTAAAGATTTTATGACAACTTCTTCGAATTAATCATTCGTGTTTACTTTTCATTGCGTGATTCCCTTTGGAACGCGATATTTGAGTAGAAAATCGTTTTTATGTATTTCGTTGCTTAACACTTTACTCGTTTCTCTCTTTTTTTTTTTTTTTTGGTTAACTATTTTTGCAAAACTCCACATATATAGGTTTTATCAAAATCTGACTTGCAAGTCGTCTGTAAACATATACATATATATGTATATGTATATAAAAAAGATCAATCTTATTTGATAAGAATTTCGAAGAGAATATAAAATTTTTAACGATGCTAAATAATTGCCAAATTGCGTGTTTTTAGAAGGTGTGTTCTTTAAGACACTTTAATTAAAATTCAACTGAAATTAATTATAATTTAGATTAATTTTATTTAAGTTCATTTTTTTTATTAATTTTATTTAAATTAATATTATATCAATATTTTTTGGCTAATTTTTGTTCATAATTTTTTTATCAATTTTTTTTTACCAATTTTGTTTATTAATTCTTTTATCAATTTTTTTTTACTAATTTTGTTTACTAATTTTGTTTATTAAAATTTTTACGAATTTTGTTTATTATTGTTTTTACTAATTTCTTTACTAATTTTTTTTTTATATTATTTTTTTGTTAAACTAAATTTTCAGAAATTTAAAATTTAATGGAAAAAAAAAATTCTGTAAAAATATCATATACAGTATTTGTAGATGTTTGCGATTATAGCTGGTTATAGGTAAATTAATCGACTATTTTATAATTAACAAGGAGTTTCGCGAGAATTTATTCTGTTAGTTAGTGTAAGTGGATTCCTCGATGCCCATAAATGTTTGGCTACCCACCAAGTTTCATGGCTCTTACTTTAAACCGAAATCCAACTTGATTTCTCAAATAGTGTCAAACTTAATGCAATTAAATTGCGGTCACTTTTTTTTTTTTTTTTTTTAATTTATTATTTAAAAAAAATCGCATATATTGTCTTTACGATATAGAAAATAAAAATCGCAATTTAATGATAATTTAAATAATAAAAATTAATTAAATTAATTAATAATAGAAAATAATAATTATATATTATGAATAAATAATTTTTAAAATCACGTCTTTCTTTTTGTGATTGAAAATACGAAAAAAAAATTTTGTATTAAAATTTTCTTCTTACAAATAAAATTATAATTTTTATAATCATGATGATCGTCATTTAAAATTATTTTGAAAACCAAGTGTTGGAAAGGATTTTCCACTAGGCATACGTTTACATTCACGTCCTCTCACAGACTCTGTGCGGAGGTATAGTCGCTATCAGATGGTAAGATAATGTAAACTTATGCGAGGCACGCCCGCCACCCTAGATACCTCTCGTTCCAGAGCACCAAAGTTTGCCGGGTTTAAATATATCAACTCTACTACTATTACGGTTTAACCATATGCTTATACCCGTTTTCCCTCGTCCATTTCTGATCTCACGGCGAACACATATATATATATATATACATATATACATATATATATATATACTACATTACAACTGGGTTACCACCACGACTAGACTGTCCAATGTGAATTTTCAAAGCTCGGTTCAGATTTAGCTTCTCTACGAGCTTCCTTCTCAGGTCAAACCAATTTCCATTTAAAGTCGATTGTTTAATATTTAAAGAAAATTTCATTACTGTTCGTAAAAAAAATATATATAAAAAAAAATAATTAAATAACAATAATTTATGTTTAAATAAGTTTCATATTTTTTCCTGGTAAATAATTAAAATAATACATTTAAATAATACCATGGTAGCGATTATGTATTTTAATTTACCTTTGACGTCAAAGTCATTTTCATTTTGACTTTATTGTCAAATGTCATTTTACATAGTTTTACGTAAAATGATTGTGTTTTGATTTGTCAAATTGTAATAACCACAATTTTGAAGTATACTTTTTTCCCTTTATTAAAAATTTAAGAATAAAAACTTTATTTAGGAATTAAATGATGAAAAAGTGAAGTAAGTAATTTTAAAAAGATGAAGACAGCATTACAAGGATTTTTAAAAAAAAACTTTTATAACTTTAACAAACTAAGTAAAAGTAAGAGGTTAAAAAAATTTTAATTTATGAAATATAATTAAAACATTAATATTATTTTATTTATTTATTCATTCACATATGTTAAGAGGAAAAATTGAAAGAATTATTTAAATATTACTATTTATATATAATTAATTACAGTTTAAATAAAAGTAATCGTTAATTTTTATTTACACAAATATAAATAACAGTCTCGTTACTGAATTTATGTTTAGGAATTAATTGCAATTACATTATGCCAAAAAATTTTGATATTTTTAATAATAATTTATGTTGAGCATTTTCTATTTTAAATTACATCAATAAATTATGTACAAAATGTCAATTTGCTCAAAACAGTAGAAAACTAATTTAAGTTAAAATTATTTTAGAAAAAAAATATTTCATCGGTCAAATGTAAGTAATTTTTTAATGTTTTGAATTATCTTTTAAACGACATAATTTCTTCTTTAGTTTTTGATATTTTAGTTTATTTTATTCTGACTACATTTATAAAAATGAAAGTAAAGCATTATTCAAAAAACAATTATAACATATCCCTGGTTTCAACATTAAAAAATACTTACCGTTGACAGATGAAATAATTTTTTAATAAATAATTTTAACCTAATTATTAATCTTTTAAAAATTCCTTAATTATATCGCTTTTTCAAACGGTTTAAAATTACTTACTTTAATTTTTTATAATTTAATTCCTAAATAAATTGTGGATATTACAATTTGACAAATCAAAACAATCATTTTACATAAAACTACGAAAAATGACATTTGACTACGAAATCAATTTGAAAATGAATTTGACGTCAAAGTTAAATCAAAATACATAATCGCTACCATGAAAAAATTATTTTACAATTATTATTACATAGAAAAACTATTTTAATTTTCCTTTTGTTTCTTCATAAAAAATTTTTTTTTTATTTGGCAAAATAAATGAAACAGAATAATAATAATTAAAAAATTGAAACAAATTGAAATTATTTTATTCACATTGCACGTATATTTAATTGTAGAAAAATGTGAATTTCATTGAATTAGAGAAGCGGTTGGAAATAAATAACAATCAATAATCCTGTAGTGACCTACATATCTTTTTTTTTTTACGCTGATGATTAGGAGATTCATCTTTTGCATTCATTAAAGGAAAATCGAAAAATAAAAATACCTACTCTATATACATGCATTCAACGGTGTCATTAATCCGATCTAACATGTATAGCAATTATTTATTCCTTTCAAAATAACATTTCTTTCTTTTTTTTTAATTAAATACTAATTTTTTTTTTTTTTTTTTTTAAATCAAATAACCAAGGGAAAAGTTCGATTTTCAATCAATAATAATTATTTCATAGAATAAACATAAAAATTAACATATTTTATAAATTTCTAAATTTCAGATACAAAATAGTGAAAAAGTATAGTTTGAATGAAAATAATAGTTTCAATTTAAATACTAGATTTAATAATAAATTAATTTAAAAATACATTGACAAAAAAAAAAATCCTATAATGAAAATAAAATCCTTCAACATTCAAGCGGAGTTGATAAATTTAATCGGAGCGAGATTTACAAGGCACGGGTGGCAATAAAAGGATAATCGTAAAAGATAAATGACGTTGTAAAACGTGTGTAATACGGAGACGAATGTTATACATGACTGGATAAAAAGGAATAAAAAAAAATAAAAAATTTTTTTTTTTTTTTCAAATGAAAATTATGTCAAATGTAAAATAATTTACGTGTAGGAATTAATTACAAAAAAAATAATATTTCGATTATTTTTTTTTTTTGGATATATCAGGAAAAACAGAATAGACAAAGATAGAAATGGCATTAGAACACTACTCGTGGGAATTGAGTTATTAACTGTTATCTTTGCGTTACGATCAATTTGGGCCAAACGATAATCGTCGTTTCAGGAAGAGCCTTAGGATTCCTCTTGTATATATATATATATATACGTAGCATCATGTATAGTAATTTTGCTACTATCCCCTCGTCATCCTTTTCACTGTAACATTTATGTTCGACAAGTTATCACTCGCGCCAACACATAAATTTATCTCTTAAAATGTATATAAATTTTTATCCATCACGGTTATTATATAACGTGAGTATATGTGGCAAACTATATCTAAAACCTCTTAAACATCCGGCTATCTCCATAACAATATACTAAAAGCAAAACCAAAACATTAATCTATTTCATCTCATTTCCTATTATGAAATTTGAATTTACAAATCTCATTTTTAATCATTTTTTTATTAAAATAATAAAATTATATTTACTACTTGTATCAGTGAAAGAAAGAAAAAAATTTCTTTTATCATATTTTATTATTAAAATGAACCTGTCAATATTTTCTGAACGTCATATTTTTCTCTCTACGAGATTTTTGAATGACTGCGCTTCCCCTTTTTTCGACAACAATGAAAAGAAAGAAGCGAAAGTAATGTACCTTGGAATATATAAACATATATATATATATATATATATATATATATATATATGAAAAATAGAAAATGTTGAAAAGATTAAAAGGTGTGTAGTATAAAGAAAAAAAAATGAAAAAAAAGAAAAGGAGTAAAAGAGATATATAAATATGGTGAAGAAAAGGAAAAAAAAAAGACATACTAATATTATCTTCGCAGACCTATGAAAAATAAATTAGAAGAACCAAGTAAACGTAGGGTTGGAAAAGGACTAAAGTTTTCGGCTTTTGGTTGAGATCAAATTAACTTGCATCTCTTGCCGTTATATACTAGTTCCATCGTTCCAAGTTCGCGTTTACATCGGAAATGCTCTCCCGTGGTAACGAATTAACTTCGGATGCTACACGGATCTTGGAAAACGAATTATCTCACAGGCGAGCGTATAAGAGAGGAAACCTCGCGTTTCAAAATGTACTTGAATTTCAAAATCATTATATAGTCTATGTTTATAGTGAGAGACACGACGACACTCACATGAAACATTAATCAGCTTCTTTTTTTTTTTTCTTTTTTAAATAAACGTTTTCGAAAATTAAACAATATTTAATTTTTTTAATTTAAATAAAATATCAAATAAAAATTTATTTGTAGCAGATACAAATTTATATGTAAAAAAGATAAAAAGAAAATGAAATAAAAAGATAAAAATTTATTTGAATTGAATAAAAAATTTACTTGGATCTAAGACGAAAAATATGTTTATCAGTTTTTTTTTTCCTATGGAGTGTAATTTTAAAAGTTCAGATTTATTAATATAGAAAAAAATTACATGGATTACTTGAAGAACGACTTGAATGTTTTTTTTTCTTTAATCTTTAATTTTTTTAATTTAAATAAAATATCAAATACAAATTTAATTGTAGCAGATAAAAATTTACTTGTAGAAGACACAAATTTATTTGTAGCAGATACAAATTTATTTGTAGCAGATAGAAATTTATTTGTAGCAGATACAAATTTATTTGTAACAGATACAAATTTATTTGTAGCAGATACAAATTTATTTGTAACAGATACAAATTTAATTTAATTGAAATAAAAATTTACTTGGATCTAAGACGAAAAATATGTTTATGAGTTTTTTTTTCCTATGGAGTGTAATTTTAAAAGTTCAAATTATGAATATAGAAAAAAATTACATGGATTACTTGAGGAACGACTTGAATGTTTTTTTTTTCTTTTCTTTAAAAAGAAAACTTTTTCAAACACATGCAAATGCAACCGCTATCTTTCTCTCTAAAGAAAAGTAGAAGTTTCATTTTCCCATTATTTGGTTACTTGGATAATCCTCAGATCGCAGGTGTCCCATAAAATACAATTACTGCCCGCGAATAATGTATAATCGATCTGCATGCGGTTTCAATCACTATTTTACCATTTTCTTTAAAAATAAAACTAAATTTGTAAATATATTTACAAAATACTTAATTTTTTCAATTTTTAACAACAAGATTTATAATAAAATATTTGGAACAATAATTAAAACTTCAATTTTATCATCAAAAAAAAAAAAAAAAAAAGTGTAAAACTAAAATTTTCCCTTTGTTCTTTTGTATTCAAAATTCTAATGAATCTCATCCAATGTAAGTCTAAGATTTACTGTGCGAGAGAAAGCATCAGAGACATTTATTATATAGAATGGTGCATTTTAATTAGGTTTTTAATCAACGTGTGCTTTCTCTCTCTCTCTCTCTCTCTCTGTTTGACTCCTCTTTATATCAAGATTAATTTTAAATTCTCCTTTTTTTGAAATAAAAATAATTTTTTTTTCCAAAATAGAATTTATATATTTAAAAATCATTGACGATTTATACCAATTTCGATAATGTTAAAATCAAATTGTACTATTATTGAATTCATTGATTACGAAGGCCACAATTTAATCGTGTGGTGTTTACTGATTCCGTTTAAATTAGTTCACTGGTGCAACGAGACTTGAATTGACACAATTATAAAATATAACTCAAATAATTCAAAATCATATTTTCTTTATTCCAGTTACAAAATTTTATCTTCCTTTCATTTTTTTTTTTTATTTTTATTCTTTTTTACTGAGAGAGTACAAAAAAAATTCACTAATTCGATTAAATAATTTTTCCTTATGATCTTTTTTTCAAAAAAAAAAAAAATATATATATATGATCAATAAAAGTTTTTTGGCGTAAAAGCAACATGACTGCATAATATTTAATGAGGTTAATGGAAGTTTCTCATAAAGGAAGTATTTTTAGAGTGGAATAAAAGGCCACTTCAGCACTTGCAAAACTTAAGCAAGATTTTTCCACGATAGAAAAGCTACCTTCACTATCACGAAGTACTGTTTTCGTGGCGATGTTAAATCCACCGTCCATTAAAAGGTCGTAAAGCCCTCGCGGATAGCCGCCCTATGCGCGCCAACATTCCCCCGAGTATTTCAGGGAAATAATAAAAAGGCCTCTCTCTCTCTCTCTCCCTCTCGCGAGAGAGAAAAAGGATGAGAGGGCGTAACTCGTTTTCGAGATTGTGCTCGCACGAATGCGAACATAATGATTCTGATTTGAGCAAGAAAGAATGAAAAAAAAGAGTTGTATATATATATATATATACACGTTACGTCTTCGTTGCGCTCGAGAATAACATAATACCTTTCCAACACTGATGTTTATTTAATGGAAATGTGATATTTTCGATAAAAATACAAGAGAGATTTCATCATCAGACACATGCTTTTGAATAATTTATTGTACTGAACAGGCTATTTTCAGGAATGTTTCACCGTTTATTATAGTTTAAAAAGAAAGAAAGAAAAAAAAAATTCCAGTGAAATATTAACAATAACGAGAAATATGTTACATTGATCAAGTAATTGTAAATCAGAGGAGAATTGTAAATTTGTTTTTTTAAACAATAAATTCAATTTTTTTTTCTTTTCAAGTGGTATAGATCAAATTTTGATCAGACTGAAATTAAAACTTTTTTGTCTGACTCAGGGTCTTAACTAAAAATCTGAATTAAAATTCCACGACTTTTTCAGGACTGTCCAGGAAAAATTTCTTATTTTTCCAGGACATTAAATTTGATGACCTTAAGGAATAAAAAATTTTTTAGTTTAACTATTGTTTTCAGAAATTATTAAAAAATTAATTAATTATTTAAGTAAATTTTCATTTTACTTATTTAATGAATTTTTTATTAACTTGATTGAAAAAAATTATAAATTTTTGAAAATTTAAAAGCAAAATATAAAAAAATCAAGGACAAAAATTAAAATTCTAGGACTTTCAAGAATATTCCAGGCTATTTTTTCAAATTCCAGAACATTTCCAGGACTTCCAGGACTTCCAGGACTAGTAGACACCCTGTGACTAAAACAGTTTTGATCTACTTATTATTATAAATTTACTTTCTCAGATTTTAAGTAGTATAGTCGCATTTTTGGTCAGACTGACAGTAAAATAACTAAAATCCTCCCCTTTTTTAAATTAATATATAAACTTTCTTTAATTTTCAGTAGTACAGGTAAATTTTGGTCAGACTGACAAGAAAACGTAGTTTCTGTCTGACTAAAACACGCATCTACTACTTGCAATATATTTTTTTTTTCTTATTTTTACATGTACATCTACATGTAAAAAAAACACTCATTATTTTTGAAAATAAGAAAAAAAATTGAATAATATACCCGTGACTTGTAACAAAATAATGTGAGTAAGCAAGACAGAAAATAAATTAAGAATATATATAAAAAGAAGACGGAGAAAATAAACTACCTTGAGTATTCAAGCGTAAAAGTGAATAATTCACTATATGAGTATCATGCTTAAAAAAAAAGGAAAAAAACACACACAAGAGAAAGAGAACTAATAATATAGAAATTTTATCAACGAGTTGCAACAGCATACTTTGAAGTTTTGAGTTCAAAGTCAAAATTAGATTTCCTTCGCTTTGGTAAACTGGAACTCAGTTGACAACGACGAGTACTCCTTTCACGAAAATTTAACCGGATGATGCATCGCTAAAATGTTTTTGGTGGCAAAAAGATCTTAATCAAAGACCCCTAGGCTTTATACTACTCTCTCTCTCTCTCTCTCTCTCTCTCTCTCTCTATATATATATATATATATATATATATATATATATATATATAGCTAAAAAGCGAGTTGGTGGACTTTCCCCCGAATATGGTGTGTGCAATATATACGCCGTGTATACACCGTAACACAAAATGTAATCAACTCTATTTTGTATAGTATAACACTGCGCCTTTGCTTTTCAATGTTAAATTGAACTTCACTTCTACTTGCATTCACGATGCTTCATATTCTGGATTCATATTACGATTCCATATATATCCTATAAAAGATTTATTTTCCTCTAAAATTCGATTTTCTGAATGACTTGTTTTGCCACGCGAAATTATTTTTCTCTTATATATATATATATATATATGGGCAATAAATTTTTATTTTTCCTTCAAGGTATATAAATGTGCAATTTTTTATTGAAAAATTAAATCATATAAATTCGTTAAAAATTACTTTTTAATTTGTATTTTTATTATTATTTATTTCCAAAGAAAAAGGAAATATTTTGTATTTGAGTTATTAAAAATTTCGTTTTTTTCACACTAAATTGATTAAAAAAAATAAAAAAAATTTAAACTTGAAAATGTTTTTTAATTATTTTTTTTTTTTTCAAAAAGGAAGGAATGTAAAATTCCATATTGATAATAAAATACAGCTGCGACTTGGTTTTTTATACACGATATAATCTATAAGTGCGCAAAGAAACTGCATATATATATATATATATATACCTTGCACAAGAATCGATAAAAGTGTTAAGCTTAAAAGATCTATATTTCTTATGACAGAATAGTTTCATGGATTTTTGCTGAATCAGCAGCAGTGAAGAAAATGAAGAGCTTTACAACACTTATCCCTTTTTTTTTTGCCCTTCGTTCAAAAACAAAAGTATGACAGAATAAATAAAAAAAAAAACAGAAAAAAAATCCTGAGAGAGAATTTACAAAAAAAAGGAGAAAAAACACAAAGTTCCAACTTCAATTGAAGTCAATCCAGATTTTCTTTGCACGCGACAGTTTTATTACGTTGTTCGTACAAAGCTGAAGGAGTTTGGACATAGCGACGACGACATCCTCAAACGGACCATAGAACTTCAAACTGCCTTCTGAATGGGAATTGTTTGAAATCAGGAACCTGGTCATTGCCAACGTGAATGTGGAAGCTTTTCAATGCTTTTTTAAGAGCCTTCACGCTCTCTCTCTCTCTCTCTCTCTCCTTCTTTCTCTTTTGCCTTTCTTTTTTTGCCATCTGCCGCAAAAGTGTCAATAAAAAGTTACTTTTCATATTCCCCTAGCTATGACCTTGGGGCCATTTACCCGGGCACATTATTTTCCGCTTGAATATTCTAGACTAAGAGAATTCCAAGTGTCTTCTTTTTTAAGGGTTTTGTAAATCGTATAGAGTTTATACGACACTAGTGAATCACCATATATGTGTGGAGTACTTTTGAGAAAAACGGACTTTTTTTTTTTTTATTTAAAGAAAAGTTCCTTTACATATTTAATGGGGGGATAAAATGTCTATATCTATTTAGAAATAATTAATCATTAGAGAAAGTAGAAAAAAAGAACTTTATTTCATGTATAGTTCGAGAGTATTTCAGTTAGCCGTAGAAAAAAACTTTTAATATCAGTCTGACCGAAAAGGTAAAAAATTTTGAAATCAATGTTTTTTTTTTTTTTTTAAATTAGATTTGAAAAATATTTAATGGAATTGAATAATTTAACAGGATTTAAAGATTTTAGTTGTGTCCGCCATATTGAATCCGCCATTTTGAATTTAAAAAATTGGACTTTTATTTTTGTATTTACATTCAATCACTCGAAAATACTTTCTGTACCAAGTTTTGCAAAAATCCGTTATGATTTGACGAGGGGGAATTTACTCAGGTAGTCAAGTGTACACTCTTCCTGTAATACTTGTGTAATAACGTGTAATACCGTGTAATAATGCGTTATTACATTGCTGTAATAACGCAAAAAACTCTGTAATATCTCTGTAATAATGTGTAATACTCTGTAATAACGTGTAATACTTAGTAATAAGGGTAATATGAGGTGTAATGCCGGTAGTCAAGTGTACACGTTTTTAACTAGTAAATTCCCCCTCGTGCACAGTAAAAACAAAGTCTTAAACCGTTTACACCTTAAATTAAGCCCATATATTTTGCATAAGTCTGTCCTTTTTTAATTGGTCTGACTCCGTTTACACCTTAAATTCAGCCTCAAAAATAGGCTGAAATCAAGATTTCTTTTTTAGTGTGTGATTTGATAAAGTTATTGAAGGTTTTAATTGTGTAATGCATTTTAATTTTTAACCTGTTTGATTTTTGTATATATATATATATATATATATATGATGCATTATTACATAATAGGTTTATTATCGTATTTTTTTTTTTTTATTATTTATTTATTTTTTGGACCAAAGGCCACAAAATCAAAAACGCTGTTTTTATATAAGTTTAACAATTGCAAATACTTTAAATTTATTTTCCCTAAGATTTTTCTGAAATACAGTGGCGTTCGTATTTACCCCGGTATTTTAGAAAAGTTGCAAAGTATCGAGGTAAATACGAACGCTAAGTTTCCTGCGATTGTAATTTATCAGAAAATTTTTGCTACCCCATAAAATTGTTCTATGAAAGTAAAGTAACAACTTTATGCACCAGAATACCGGAAGTATTGTCTTTTAAAAGAAAAAACTTATGTTATTGTTGAAACTTACTAAAAGCTGACCTTATATTTAAATTTTATTAAATAAAGAACACTTGGAAACTATTGATGAATTAATTCAAGTAAATTTTGAAATGCTTTTGTGAATGGTAATTCAACATTTTGGAAATTGAAACACGCTGATAAGGCTTGGCCTCGTTAGAAATTGCCTAACAGTGATATATATATATATATATATATATATATAAGGTTCAAAGCTTGACTTGAACTTTACGCGGCTTTCAAAATCCCAGTTGGAGAAATACTTGATGAGGTGGGATTGTGCGATGCGTTCAAATCGCGAGAGAGAGAGAGAGAGAGAGAGAGAGAGAGAGCTTCATTGTCATACGTCTCTTCGAGTAGGGCGTGTCTCCTACAAGCTATCTGGTATTCTAGAGAGAGCCTGTGGCGATGTGGGCTGTCTAAATTCTGTATAGCGGACTGTAGAATCTCGAATATTCTAACCGAAAATGGAAGGAAAAAATTCAGTCATGGTTTGGGCGTAACCAATCGAGCATGAGACAATATCTCAACGATAATAAACCCATACATATATATATATAATCCATTTCAATGAGCATTATAGCAATCAAGTTCCATTACATCACCAATCAAACAATATTCTCTCACAAATATATAATAATAACAATAATATTAATTAATAAAAATGCGTTTTTAATAATCATTTAAAATAAAACGATAAAAAAAAATAGTAAAATAATTTTACATACATTAAAAAAATTAATTTGAAAATTATATATTAAAACAAAAAATTATCTTTATAAATTCTTTTGCAAAAAATTATTCACTGACTTTATTAATAACTGTTCATTGATTCTAAATAAATTTATTTATCTCGTAAAAAATCGTTCACTGATTTAAAAAAAAAAAAAACAAATAATTTTTCTGATAGCTACAAATTTTTATATAAATCAATTTTGGTAAACGATTTTTTTTTTTTTACAAATTTTCAAAGAAATAATATGTCCAACAATGATATGAAATGCATGTTTTGCTTTCTGTCAAATACATGTATAAGAGTGAGAGAGAGAGAGAGAGAGAGAGAGAGAAAATTCTCCGACAGTTTCTTTTGAGAATTAATATGCGTGACTTACTCAACGCGGTTGATTGAACGAAATGCTGTTTTATGCAGACTCAGGGCAATTTTCATTCGGCTATGCATTTCACGAAAAGCTGACTTGCACTACTGTAAATGTACGTATGTATATGTATGTGGGAAGCTTTTCGAGAAATTCTGCACACCCTTAATCCTTCAGCAATTATTCAGATTTTATGGTGAAATAGTCGAATGTACAACATATATATATATAAATTTTGTCTATATATATATATATATATACCTATTTCGTATTAATGATATTAAACATAAATTGTCGAAATTCCAACTCGAGTAAATTCGTTTAGGAAATTTCCATTGATCTAGTTTGACGAACATGCGATCGGCAAAGTTGACAAGGAAACGTTCTAGGTGAAATTACTGACTTCAGGGCTTGGCCAACGAACCGATGATCTTCGTAACAACAGAGCTAGTTCCTCAGCTTTCGACTTCCACCCTCGTCAAGAACTAAGCACACTACTGTCAAACTTTACAAGCTACTTGTATTTACATTCAATCGATCTCAAAGCTGCTTTGCATTTGAAAGCATGATTGTACTTGTGTGCTTTCTTGTTCCACTAGCTGCAAAATCTTTTCACCCTCCCCCTCACCACCCTAAGGTTTACAATTTTTAACCTTAAAACTTTCATTTTTCTATAATATTCTCTAATTTTTTTTCCCCCATCACTATTTTATTAACACTTGATTTTTATTTCAAAAAAAAATTTTAATTTCTGTCTTACCAAAATAGTTGTTTACTACTTGAAACAAAGGTAAAAGTGAAATTTTCGCTATTTGCAAATATTTATTTTGTATTTTAAAAAAAGAAATTAGTAATTTTATACTATTTTTGTCAGACGGAAGGATAGGTCACGTTTCCGGTCTGACTAAAATAATTTTCAACTACTTAAAATAAATGAAAGACAATTTTATCTATTTAGAAATAATAATTTATTTTAAATAAATGTATTTCAGTAGTTTGAGACTATTTAGTTAGACAGTGGAATGAAAAGAAAAATTTAATGTCCAATCTGATCAAAAATTTATTACTTGGAATAAGTGAAAAATGTATTTTTTTGCTATTTAAAAATATTGATTTGTAGAAAAAAATAAATTTTAAGTAGTTTCAGACTTATTTAGTCAGACAGAAAAGTAAATAAAATACTCTCGTTTCCAGTCTTGACAAAAATAGTTTTCGACTACTTAAAATAGTCTAAAAAGAATTCTTTTTTTTTCATTTTTTTTGTCTGGCCAAAACAGTTCTATACTACTTAAAAAATTTGGTTTTTAAAAAGAATTTATTAAAAATAAAAGAAATCAATAAGTAGACTTAATAAGTATATAAATAGAAAATAAAGAGAATAAGTAGAAAAATAATTTCATATTCAGTCTGACTATAATAAGTTTCTACTACTTAAAATTAAAGAAAAAAATTAAATTCGAATTTTCTGCTTACTAGAGGTATAAATTATTTTGAAAAATTAATTTTCGAATAGATACGGTTTTTGTCAGATAGTAGAATAAGTAAAGTATATTTCTTATCATGTCTGACCAAAATAATTTTCTACTACTTAAAGTAAAAAAAAAAATTAATTCTTTACTATCCGAATACATTAAACTGGAAAAAAAGGAAAATTGGTTTCCAAGTAGTCAAAAACTTTTCCGTCAGAAAGGAGTGTAAGTAGAAATACTTTCAGTCTGACCATAATAATTTTCTACTACTTAAATTTTTTTTCAATTTTTTTATATTAATTTTATTCATTAATAGAATTAATTTATTAAAAAAAAGAAATTACATTTAAGTAGTCTCAATACTATTTTGTCAGACAGGAAAATAAGTAGAAAAAAAAAACTTTCACATTTAGTCTGACTAAATTAATTTTCTACTACTTACAAAATTTGACAAAATAGAAAATTTATCTGTACAAAAAGTTTTTTGCTTTTAATTCGAATCAATATATAAAATATTAAAAATATAATATAATCTATATAAAATTATTTTAAAAAAATTCTAATAATTAAAAATCTCAATGTGAATTATCTTCCGCTTCGTCGAGTAAGAAAATTTTTAAACTTAGAAAATTCCATTGGATATATAATAATTCGGGGGAAATTTTCACAGCTCGGGGTTTTTGCTCACCATACTGTGCTATCCTATCAACATACTAATGGCTCCGCGGAAGAGTCGGCGACAGCTGTCACAGATATTCACTTCCCGAGAGCAGGCTTGAATCTCACGTGACACTTGCGGAGAAATTAGGGAGTGGATTTCCAGATAACTCAAACAAGTTGCCAAAACTGCTTTTAGCTTTAAACTTGTTTAAGATGACTCCTTCGAAAAGTTCAACATATACATACGCATTCAGTACTTTAGTTGAGACGTTTCATGACTCAAGAGTTTCAAGCACTTTAAAAGGAAAAGAGGGGTGGAGATTAAATTGTAACTTATATCGTTTACATACTTTCTCCAACCTTTTTTTTTTACATTTTCCTTTAAAAAAAAAAAAAAATGCAATTTTATTTCTCTCGCGCATTTTTTTATTTCATAAATATTTTCTTGTGAAATACATTCTTAACTATAAATTAGTTATCGAATTTTCTCATGTCATCAAGTTTCATTTATCACGAGAGTACGTTTTCCCCGCTACAACATTGCGCGAGTGAAAAAAAAAAAAAAAGAAAAGAAAAAGGAAGATGTTTCTCGTGCATCTTTTATATATCGTCGACATCATCAATCAGCCTCTCGCAGTTCATTGGAAATCAACAAATCTTTGACCTGTGAATGAAACATGTATGCGAAAAATTCTTATAACGATAGGAAAAAATAAATTCTAATTTATAAAAAATGACCCCATCGCATTTGAAATTATATTTTATCATATTGAATGAAAAACAAATTAAAAAATAAAGATATTTTTCCTTATATTATATTGAAGAATTTTAAAAAGAAATTGAGAAAAGAAGAAAAAAAGAGAAAATTAAGGATCGTGAGAATAAATTTCTTTGAGACGGTTTAAAATACAAGTTTTCTGTTTGTCTGCGAGTCGTTGAATTGATGCGGGTTCTAGGGGGGGGGAGGGGGAATTTGTGTCTACTTTAACCTTTAGTTTTTATATATATATATATACGGTTTTCAATATATAGAATAGCCAAACTTCAATTTAGGATATACTTTTCCTAACGATATGAAGAGAGAGAGAGAGGGGGGGGAGGATGAAAGTCTGCGGTGAGCGGCGTCAATTAACGGCTTGACGATGAAAAATGAGATCCAACTCGATCAAAAACTCACTGGCTGAAGCCAGTCATGCCGAGCAAGTAACTGTTCAAATTGATTTAATAGACGCTCATGATATCAAGATACTGAATCCTTCTAAGTGGATTTTATTTCTCATACTCTCGAGACTCGTTTCCCATATAGTTGGAGAGCAAAAGGGAGAGAGAGAGAGAGAGAGAGAGAGGGGCAGACAGAAGATAAGAGAAATCTTACCCCGATTCTATGAGAAAAATTAGAAAGTCGAAGAACAAAAAAAATTAATTATCGAAAATTAATATTAATACTTTTTCAATTATGATAAGAATGTAAAAATTAATTGTTAAATGTTTTCTAAATTATTATAATTATTGTATTTTTACTGTTAATTATAAAATTAGCAAAAAAGAAATTAATTGTAAATTTATCAAAAGTGTCAAAACAATTAAAATTACTCGAAAAACTGTATTTTCAGTAGTATAAGTCTATTAGTAGTCAGACAGAGGAATAAGTAAATAAACTTTCTAACTTGTCTGATCAAAATAGTCTTCTTCTACTTCAAATAAACGAAAAATTAATAACATTATAATTACAAAAAGAAGAAAATATTTTTAGAAGTGTATTTTAAGTAGTATAAAGTCGTATTAGTCAGACAGAGAAATAAGTAAAGAACTTTTTTTGTCTTACCAAAATAGTTCTCTACTACTTAAAATGAACGAAAATTTACACTTATTAAATTACAATTCCAAAAATTCCTTCTTCACTAGTATTTTAAGTAGTAGAAAGCCATATTAGTCAGAACGGAAGAAAAGTAAAGAAATCTTTCTACCATGTCCGAACAAAATAGGCTTTCATTACTTAAAATAGAAAAATTTACGATTAATATTTTTTATTTTTAGTTTAATTATTATAATACTGAAAAATTAATTAAAAACTGTATTTTAAGTAGTATAAAGCCTTATTAGTCAGACAGACAAATAAGTAAAGAACTTTTTTTGTCTGACCAAAATAGTTCTCTACTACTTAAAATAAACGAAAATTTACACTTATTAAATTACAATTCCAAAAACAAAAATTCCTTTTTCACTGGTATTTTAAGTAGTACAAGGACATATTAGTCAGAACGACAGAAAAGTAAAGAAATCTTTCTACCATGTCCGAACTAAATAGACTTTCACTACTTAAAATAGAAAAATTTACCATTAATATTTTTTATTTTTACTTTAATTATTATAATACCGAAAAAATTAATTAAAAACTGTATTTTAAATAGTATATAATCGCACTAGTCAGACAGTGAAGTCAGTAACCTGTCTGACTAAAAAGGCTTTTACTACTTACAATAAACGAAAACTAATCTTTAGTATTTAATTATTTTTCTGAAAAATTTTTTAATTCTGTATTTTAAGTAGTATAAAATTGTATTAGTCAGACTGGAAACTTGATAAATAACCCTTGTCTGACTGAAATAACTTTATACTACTAGTAATTAAATAATAATAATTCATAATTCATTTATTTAATAATTCATTATAATTCCTAAAAAAAACTATTTGAAGTAGTATAAAACCATATTAGTCAGACAATGATATTGTTAAAGAAATAATGTCTTACCAAAATATATTCTACTACTTAAACTTATTGAAAATTTTACAATTATCTATTTTTTTAAAAAACCTTTTTGAAAAAAAACCGAAATGAATGAATATACTGACATTTCTATATAGCGACATCACTAAGGCAACATTAAAAAAAAAGAAAAAAAAAGATAAAACTGGGGGAAGTGAAAAGCAGTCGGATACGACGTTCCTATTTTCTGGACAATAAGGACAAATAAAGATCGCACCGAGTCGGCGCTTCCTTCCCAGTGGGAATTTCAGAGCGTATTTTCTTATAAATGGAAAATGCCTGATGCCATACACCAGACATGCCTTCGGATCTCTCTCTTTCTCTCTCTCTCTTCTCACAGACAGTCTCATCTAATTTCATGTATGTGTGATGCAAGATGAATGACTAGATCGTCTATGCAAAAAGGAAAGAGAAAAAAAATTGTAAAAAAAAATAAAGAGAAAAAGAAAAGCAAAGATCGTGATTAGCGGAGCTTTCATTATAGAATGAATTCTATAGAAAGACAAAAAAAAAATCAAAAAAAAAAAAAAAAATACGTGATTACAAAAATTATAAAAAAACATAAGAGAAAGATAGGGGAAAAATATTTAATATTATTTATATAATAAATTTTTTTTATAATTTAATTAAATTAAATAAATTATTTATATAAATATTAATATTTTTTAATTACTTAATATTAATATTATTGAATTTTTTAAATAATAATAATTTTAATAATTTAATAATTTTTTTTTAAATTTTAATTATAGAAAATAAACAAATTTTAAAAGCATTTTTTTTTTTTTTTTGAAGAAAAAAATTCATTTCCATTATAAATATAAATAAAATATTATTATATATTGTAAATTTTAATAAGCGGGAGAAATTGAAGAAAATAGAAACATTTCTCTCTGGTATTGCTCTTTGCTTTTCTTATTCACATCTCTCTTTGTTATTTTCCAACATTTCCCCTCTTCAACGAAATTTACATCCATAATTTAACTTTTATAATCATGTTAAAAGTCCGCGAGAAATAACTTCACACTGATCGAGGTCTCTTTTTGGTTATATATATATATAGAGTTTCGGTTTCTTGTGTTGAATCTTTTGCTTAAGTAACAGCCACTAAATGGAACTTGTTCCAAGAAACTTTCATCTTCAAATTTAATTGAAATCACTCGTTTTATGATGAATTTTCAATATTATAATATAAATTCGAAAAATGTTAGAAAAAATTTTAATTTTTTAATTTTTAATTAATTTAACAAATAAATGTTTATTTGATAATAGTCAAAAATAATCGATTATTTGGATCAAATAATTTTTTTTCAGTGCAGGCAAATATTTTCAAAACAAAATTAATATTTTTTTTGATGAAGGAAAAAAAGTGTGTTAATTTCAGTAAAAATTATTCTAGAATGAAATTAACGAATTTTTATATCTGCTATTGATTGTACGAATATAAAATATAAATTTCTGAATAATTGAAATAATACGAGTGTATCGTAACCTACATTTGACAAAAATAGAAATAGCAAAAAAAGAAATTCACCTCTGAACTTTCGATATTTTAAAAATAAATACTTGTACAAATCGGTAGTAATTCTTGATGATTGTAAAAACAGATTTCTGGCACAAGGACTAATTTTTCGGGGGTTTTTTTTTCCAGCGAAGGCTTTAAATAAAAAATCGTTACGTTCACGTTTCCCTTGAGTCGTGATAGAGCAATAAAAAAAAAAGGGGGAAAAAAAAGAAGAAGAAGAAGAAGGAAAAATTGTCTGCGCAGAAAGGAGGTAGGCAGAGAGAGAGAGAGAGAGAGAGAGAGACTCCGTGGTCGTATTACGAGTGGAATCGGTGGGTAAAATTAGTCCGTATTCAATTTCTCCCACGGGTATAGCCTCGCGTCGCGAGAAAGAGAGAGAGAGTGAGAGAGAAAGACTTCAATCCCCGTCGCTCTTGCCGCTCTCTCCAAGGCGCTTCTCGTAATTAAATTCGGCCAAATTTCCCCCACTTTCAAGTATTGTCCCGTAACTAGCTATTGTGTGAAAGTCACTACCGTCGCCTGCGCAAACTTTGTCGTGTTAGAATATATATATATATATATACAGAAAGAGATAGTATCGTCTCTATCCGACAAATTTTTTTTTTCTTTTTTTTTCCCTCCTTTTACTATCTCTCGGTTTCGAGACTAACTTTTCTTTTTTTTTTTTCCTTTACACTCACAAGAAAATTGTGTGTAATTTATCGTCGACTGAAATCGAACTTAAGATTCATTCCAACGACTCAATGCGGTAACTTTACACGAGGGAATACGAAAATGAAATGAGAAAATTACAATTGTCTGATCTGTACCAATAATAGGAGAGCAGGTGAATTCCAACACTTTTGCTCAAAAAGAATGAAAAAAAATAAAGATTCACAAACGAATCATAATGGAAAAAAAATCATTGTAGAAAAAAAAATCGTTTCTTTTATTAAAACATTTTTTTTTTTTTTTTTTATTTGAAACAATATTTTTTTGATATTATTTCAAAAAATAAATTCGAAAAAAATTACCTTGTAATATTTTGAATAGAAAATAAGGAATATAATTTAAAAAAAAAGGAAAATTTAATGACTACGTTCCAACATTAATTTTTGATCACAAAACCATTATTTTTATTGAATTTTAATATATTTTTCATGCCTCAGAGAAGAAAACTAACTTTTTACATAGAAGGTTCTATTTCAATTTCTTGCACACTTTAGCCATAAACTTCTACTTGAAAATTCACAAATTTATTGCATCTAAGTTCTTCGTTTCTCAATATAAATCAAGTCTCAACGATTTCTTTCTTTCCTCTGCCCCCCAAAAAAAAAAATTTAAATTATTCATAAACTGAAAATTTTATTCCAAAATTTAATTTATTCCAATTTCCAATTTAGTCTGCTTCTTCTAAATTTTAATTTTTTGTTAAAAAAAAATAAAAGTTATTTTACAAAATGAGATGAAAATTGAGAATTATTAATAATAATTTGTGTGTCAAATTTAGTGGAATATCTCTCACGGAGAGTGAAATATAATTTATTTAGCCGTGTAATCCAAACGACTGGAAAAACGTGAAACGATTTCACTATTAGATATACAGTGATAAATGGTTCGACTCCACTCTCTTTTCATTTCGACAATTCGAAAACGTAAATTTTACACTTGATAGGCAATTGTTTCCTGAAGCTTGCGAAATTCCGCAAAAAAAAACAAAAAAGTATAGAGGACCAACAATGAGATTTTGTTGCTTCCAATTTGTATTTTTCTTTTTATTTATTTCTTTTTTCTCCCCGGTCAATGTAATTTATGTTCGTTTAATCGAATCTCAACTGAGAATTTATTTCCGCCTTATTGCAACGACTTGCGTTCAGCCTACCGTGTCTCTCAAGTTCCTTTTTCGTTTCTCTCTCTCTCTCTCTCTCTCTCTCTCTCTCTCTCCATTTCACTTCAACCAGTAGTTCAAGCTCTCTATTCACTCTCGTAACGAAAAGTTTTCCGCGAAACACGATTCGTCCAGCAGGAAACTTTTGAAAAATCGCTTTCAGTTTCCGACGTGATATTGGATATTGAGGACGATCGCTCGAGGGCATTTCCCGGTCCTCTCTTTTAAACCTTTGTAAGTGATTGCACGGAAAAGGCAACTTTCTACTTGCAAGCACATATAAAGATCAATGGTTACACATGATTTTATGTAAATATTTTTCGAATACATTTTTCTCCCCCCCAAAAAAAAAAGAAGAAAAAAATTAACCGATAACACTCGATATGATTTGTCGTGTAAAATTTTCATTAAATGTATTTTTAACTTCAATTTCAATTTGCTTTGAAAAACTAAAAAATGTTTATTTTGCTTCCTCTTCTCACGAGGAAGCTTTGTATTTATTAAGTTAAGTAGTACAAGAATATTTTAGTCAGACAATGTAACTTATATTTCGTCTGACCGAAATAGTTTCGTACTACTTAGCTTAATAAAAAATAGAGCCATTGAAGAAAAAAGATTTTTTAAGTAGTCCAAGTCAATTTAGTCAGACTGAAATTACTATTGAAAATAAAAAATTAAACTCTCTCTTTAGTACAAATATATTTTAGTCAGCCTAGATTTTGTCTGACCAAAATAGTTTCATACTACTTAGAATAATGAAGAAAGAATAATTGTAAAAAAAGGCGCTTTTAAGTAGTTCAAGAATATTTTAGTCAGACAAAAAAATATAAATATCAGCCTGACCAAAAAAATTGTTTCTACTACTCAAAAAATGCCCGACGAATAAAATGATTTTTAGTCAAATAAGAACAATAATTATTTTTACCCTATTTTTCTTTTCTCTAGTAAATTTTTTCAAGTACAAAAAAATTGCAAAATTAAAAAAAAATACCGTTTACAAATTCTAAGAATTTTAACCCAGTAATTGCGACAAATGTAATTTTTTTTTTTTTGTTTTTCTTTTACAAGAGAAAAAAACTCAAGTTACGGAAAAGAAAAAAAAATGAAAAAAAAGTCAACATTCACGGATAAAACTTATGGGCGAGAGAAAAGAGAGAATAAAAGAGCGAAGCAATAATGGAGGAGTTGAAAGGTTCTGACGGTTCCTCTATTGCAGCGCTAAATACCAGGTTAATCCTGAAAACACAGTTTCTCATAACAACGGAGATGACAATCTTTTGAAACCCTTCTCAGCAGCTGTTAGCAGAGAATCTTCTCTCTCTCTCTCTCTCTCTGTCTCTCTTTTGCCTAGAATATCGCGAAAGCTTTTCCATTTTCCCCAAGCGCAATGATGTACCATTTCTATTAAGGGGACGACGGAAAGTTAAGTTCCTGATGAATTCGAGAGTACAATGTCTTCCGCGAGAGAGAGAGAGAGAGAGAGAGAGAAAGCAACTTTTTTTCTGGAGCAAAAGCAAAGCCATAGTTGGGGAAGAAACAGAAGGAAAAATCAGAAAGCGAAAGAACAGAAAAAAAAAGAAAATAAAAAAAGAAGAAAAAGGAAGAGAAAGAGGAAGGAAGAATAGGTAAGAAAAGAAGCGAAAAAAAATCGTTAATTACAATATTAATTGCAGAATTATAATTCACAAATTAATTATCGTTGGCGAATATAAAAAAAAGTCGAAGTTTAATGAAAAGTTGACTTTAATTATAAAAAAAAAAAAAAATAGTATGTAATTAAGATGAAGGAAGAGAAAAGCACTGCTTTTGAATACCCATGTCTGTAACATGAAACTTCTTAAACGATTCAAGAGACAGAGAGAGAGACAGAGAGTGAGAGAGGAGAGAGAGAGAAAGCTACACACAGAATTTGGCAAGGTCGAGAGAATGGTATGAGGCCTCTTTGCTCCTCATTATTCATCCGGCTGATAGTGAAGATATATGAGAAAGTAGGTTTGGGTTTGCTGGAGGCAGGAGAGTAAAGAGAGAGATAGAGATATGTGTTAGGGCAAGCCATTGTCCCTCGAGCAGGTCGGAATTACGACGCTTACAATACGACAATTGTTTCAGTCCTTGGTGGCATCGAACGCCTCGTTCTCATTCCTCCTCCTCCTCCTCCTCCTCCTCCTCCTCCTCCTCCCCCCCTCCTCACCTCCCTTGAAAACTATTAAATTCGTTATTAATGCTACCAATGGTTTCGGGACGGTTCGTGTTGTAATATCGTCGTAATTGGACGAGAAAATATTATTCCCTCGGTGCACTGTTAGTTCAGGCTGTTGCACGAGGTCAGCAGCGGTCATAATCCCCCTCCCCACAGCTAAAAAAGTTTTCTTTTTCCAGTAGCTCGCGAACTGAATTAAAGTCGAAAAAAAAAAAAAATTTTAATTACGATATACTAAATTTTTTTTTTAATGTTCAAAATACTTTAGTAAAATAATAAATTTTAATGCAAAAAAAAAATTGATGGGAGGAAAAGACTTTTCAAATGAATGAGATCTGTCAAAGATGATAAAATAGATCACACAAAGAGAGGAGAAAAACGCGTGTATTTAATATCAAGATAACAATTTTAATTAACAAAATTGTAGTACTGGAAAAAAATGTCATAGGGCGTTAATGCTTTTTCAGGGTTCAAAGAGTCATGAAGAGACACATGGGGGTGTAAAAAAAAAAAAAAAAAAAATTTCAACACAAGTAATAACGGATATTCAAAAGTAC
The DNA here is from genome assembly GCF_019393585.1 of Leptopilina boulardi. NCBI lineage: Eukaryota > Metazoa > Arthropoda > Insecta > Hymenoptera > Figitidae > Leptopilina > Leptopilina boulardi. The sequence goes on along the minus strand of NW_026137947.1, from coordinate 646,428 downwards.
TTCAACCTTTGATATCATTTCCGCGTTTTCAAATTATACGAGGAGATCTCGGTTTTCAAACTACATACACGCGTGGGGTTAAAAAAAAAAGAGAGTAATTTTTGTGTACTATAAAAATAATGTCGCGCGCAACATATCAGTTTGGTATTTGCGTGTTTGTTGTTTTTGTATATATATATATATATATATATATATATATATATATGTGACAGCAAATGGTGCGTGCTTCAGATGAGAACCATTAACAAGATTACAAATATAGAGTCGTCAAATAATGAGCGACATTAAAATTACCGTGACATGTTCATGAAACATGAAATTGCAAATAATATTTGATTTAGACTATATCAGTTAATGGATTTCTTTACTTTTTTTTTTCTCTAACTTACATTGTATAATAAAAATTTCAGCTAATAAAACTAATCCTCAAGAAAAAAAAATTCTAAAACTAATCCTCAAGAAAAAAAAATTCTAAAACTAATCCTCAAAATATTCCCAAAAGTATTTCTCAAACTAATCCTCAAACTAATACTAAAACTAATTCTCAAAATAATCCTCAAAACTATTCCTCAAAATAAGCCGAAAACTATTTTTTAAAATAATCCTAAGACTTATTCTCAAAATAATCGTCAAACTAATTTTCAAACTAATACTGAAACTACTTCTTAATCCTTTAAAAAAAAATCCTAAGACTAATCCTCAAAATAATCGCAAAGCGATTCCTCAAATTAATCCTAAAATTAATCCTAAAAATAATTCTAATACTTACTAATCCTTAAATTAGTACTCCACTTGGAAAGATTCCCTGGAAAGTGCCCACTGGAAGTTCTATCAGAATTCCGCCGGAACTTCCAACGGAATTCCGTCAGAATTCCATCGGAGTTCCAAAGAATTTCCCATGGGATTCCGATGGAATTCCGACGGTATTAGGACTCTAAAAATTTTGAAAAAAAATTAATCGGAATTCCGACGGAATTGCGTTGGAAGTTCCGGCGGAATTCTGATAGAACCTCCAGGGGGCACTTTCCGGGGAATCTTTCCAAGTGGGACTAAAAAATTAGAACTTACTGATTAAGTAAACTGATTCTACTAAGGGCAATAAATTTTCACTGCATACTAGAAATTTATTTTTTAAGGCCCCCTTTTGCCCCCCTCCCCCTATTCTTATCTCAAATAACACGGGATAGGAAGATTTTTTTTTTACCACCGTTTTCACAGCGACAAAAAACTTGAGCCTTTAAATGCAACTTCTTTTAGCCTTCTATTTAATATCTTTTATCCTTCGAGAGAGACAGACAAGTGTTTTACAAGTCACAAATAAAAAAAAAATACTGAAAAGGATATTATTTGACACAAGTGTGGAAAAAAACAAAACTTAACTCAACAAAATAGGATAGAAAAAATTAAAAAGAAAAAAAAAACCAAAACCTATTTATAATCATTTTAAGATACTTTTCACAAAATTATTTTCTGTGGCAATTCTTTTATATACGTGAAACTTTAGAAAAATCATATCGTACCAGACGCATGTCTCCGTAACGATAGGAAAGAAGAAGAGAACGGGGAGGAAAAGAAAAAAGCTTTCTTCATCAGAAAGGAAGTCTTAACTCCGATAGTCCAGACTCTGTGTTTGACATTCTTTACCTTGTAACATAGAGGAAAAATACAATATTATTTTTAAGCGCATGTCAGTTCATTTTTCATTCCTCTCTTTTTTTTTTCTCTAAATAGAAAAAAAAAAAAATTGTTTCACAAAAAATAAAAAATGACAAACAAGAAATAAGTATGTAAATATTAATTTACTTTACCAAAAAATAGATAAAAAAAAAAAATTACTATAAAATAATTTAAATTAAGAATTTTCAATTTTTATAGTTTAAAGCTAGTTTCGAATTTGGAATTTAGTTGTAAAAATGAGATTAAATAGAGACACGTGGTATTAGTATTTTTTTTGAGGGGTGGGGGGAGGTAAAAATATATGTAAGGACCAAAGTCGGATACTGGACTCAGGCCAAACTCTCACTCCTCTCGAATTATGAGAGGGTGACTGCAGACTCGCCAGTGCTGAGAGCTTGGACCTGTAAGCGTAGTTTACGAGAGGGGTGGACTTTGGCTTATTTTCTGTATTTAGAATTTTATTGCGAACCACCCCCTCCCAACTTCGCTTTTCTAGACCCTCCCCCAAACCCGATCTTCTTTAGTTGGCTCTCGCCAATTGGGATCGTGAAATACAGCCGCCATTCGTTTCTCCGGTGCTCGGGCTATTTAAGGCTTTTTAAGCGCATCCAATAGATCTCGTATGTCCCTGACGCAAATGTTTATATGGACAAATTAAACACTAAATAGAGAAAAAAAATTCAAAGCCTTCACTATTTTAAATAATAATAATAATATCAGATTCAATGTTTTTGGGAACCGACGCTATTTTTTTTAAAATATTATTTTTAAATAATTTTACTATTATTTATTTTAAATAAAATATTAATAAATTATTTAAATAATTTTACTATATTATTTATTACAAGTAAAATAATAATAATAAAATATTATTTAAATAATTTTTAAATATTATAAATTATTACCAGAATATTAATTTAATTTTATATTTATAAAAGAAAATTATATCTCTAACCTTAGCTTCCTTTCGATTAGATCTGCTGAAAAACGCACACACAATTCAAATAAATAAACAAAAATTCGAACACTCCCGGAATAATAAGAAAATGACAAAAAAAAAAGGTTTTTACTTTCAAAATATTTTTTCTTTCACTAAATAAAAAAAAAATACACTTCTGAAAAAAAGGAAATTATTAAAATGACATTAAAAAAAAAAAAGTTTAATTAACATTTTTTTTTTCGCTTTGCAAATTAAAAAAAAAAAATCGAGCACTCCCGAAACTTTTCACGATTTAATTGTGCGAAAAAATATGAAATAAAAGAAATGTGAATTAAAATTAGAATATTTACACTCACGTTGATTACTAAACGGGTCGAGACACGAATTGAAACTAATTGAATTATCTTTGGGTTATTTTCTTCCTTTGTTTATGACCTAAGGTACATTTTGTACTTTAATGTAAACAAATAGCTCGCATACTTTAGGTATAAATATAATTTCAAAATCGCCCCGCCTCTTTTAAAATATTTAGAAATAAATAATAAATAAATCAATAATAATAATAATAATAATAATAATAATAATAATAATAATAATAATAATAATAATATGTAATAATAATAATATATAATATAATATATAATAATAATAATAATAATTATATAATAATATAATAATAAATAATTATTATAATTATTACTATAATATTTTATATTTATATAATTATTTATAATATATTAATATAAATTCCCAATTTTTCCGGACAATGACAAGCATTTTTTTTTTTATATCAATTCTTGGGTAAATTAGTAATTTTTTTCTTTTTTTGTAATTTCAAGAGAAAAAAAGCGGTCTCTCTGTCTCTCTCTTTCTCTGTAATTGGACATCGTGTGAAAAGTCGTGGATACAAATGAAAATTAATCTGCTCGTACACATAGAGAATGGAATTTCATGGTGGAATTTTTACGTACAAGTCAAGCGAAAGTGTTGAAAGGCGGTTTTTTTTTTTTTTTTCTCGCTTGACTCTCTACAACGAGGAAAGTAGAGAGACTCTGTTAACTGATACGAATGCTTTCGGGATTTTTGCGGTTCACCTAAACTATATTTAATGTCCAAACAGTGTCTTTGGGGGCTAAACTTAAATCACTGCCCAACGAAAACTAGCCTAACGTGTGAAAAGTACATACAAAAAAAAATGGTCCCCGTATTCTTCACAAAAAAAAAAAAATAATGATAGAAAAATAAATAAAAAAAGCAAATAAATTGCAAGCAAAAAACAAATTGAATTAGATTTCGTGAATATAGAAGAAAATAGTGAAAAAAACACAAAAATAGTAAAATATTAAAAAACGAAAAGTAAAAAAATAAACTATAAAGGAAATGAAAAAAGGAACTAAAAAAAGAATATCAAAAATAGTAAAATAGTCAATATACATGAAAAAAAAAAAGAAAATAAAATCATTCTCGATAAATATGAGTGAAAAAGTTAATAATCAAAAAGTAACAAAGGAAGAGAGAAAAATCGACAAATTTTTTTCACCGAAACAAAACAAACAATTTTAGTGAGATAAACGTTTGAATGAAACGAATATGTCTACTTGATATGGTATCCAACAAATATTTTATGTTCCTCAATTAAAAAACACTGATTGGTTTATAAATTCTCGTTAAAAACTGAATTCTTTTCGTGATAAAGACAATTCAATTTAAAAAAAAATAAAAATCAATTAACGAATGAAGCATAATTCACTTATCTTTTTTTTTCAACCCGAACACTATAAAACAAAAGAGCAATTGTACAATATAAAAAGTCATTATTTTGTAAATATTTGGAAAATGTTCATTCTTTTTTATTTTTTTCGCCTATAACTCTTTTTATGGTTTTTAACATTGAATGTCAGTTATCGCTCGTGCATTGTGTCATGTTTGCGTTTAATAGAATGCATCGAATTGATCGTTAATTTCTGTATACCGCAAAACTATGTATATAGTATATGTGTGTGTGTATAAATGGAAAATGGAAGGGAATCACATTTGGCCGCGTATATAAAGGAAGATCGCATGGTATGACAGAAACCAAACTCGAATTCACTTCTTGGTATGTAAATTGTACACAGTGAAACAAGGTCTGTTGGGAATCATGGGGCCCAAACATTCTATTCACTAATGGAGTGCCTTATCTAGAAATACGCTTTAGTTCCCTATGTGCTTAGACTTTGCGGGAATGGCTTCAGTTTATATTCCCTAAATATATATATATATATATACTCATTGTCTCTGAACATTTTGTCAGTCTTGTGTATATTGCCTTGCATTTATCTATTACAATTTACGTTTTCAATAAAAAAGAAATTCTAAAAATAATAATTTTCCAACAATATTATAAATATTCACTAACTAATTTTTCCAACTTAATTTTAAATCTATTTAATCATTTTAAAAATGAATTTTAATAAAATAATTTAATGAATATAGATTTATTTTAAAATAATTAATAATTTTATCTGAAATACAGAATAAAAGCTGTCAATATAAATTCACAATTATTAAATATGAGTTATATTTTGAATCTCTTAATTAATTCAATTGCGGAATTATTAATATGAATTTTCAAAAAAAAAAAAAACGTCAAATAATTTTTTTTTTATTATTCATACTTTTCTTTTTTTATATAAAAAAAATATCATTATAACACCAATAACTGACGAGAATGTAGGATATGATAATTTAATATTAAAAATTATTTAAAATTGAAATATCGGAAAGAAATAAATCTCTTAAGAGGATTTCAGAAGAAATATGAAAAATTGATGCAGTAAAATTCACAGTTACATGAATATTTAATTATTTCTGATCTTATTTCAAAAAAAAAAAAAAAAAAAACATTCATTATTATAATATTATATTTATATTTTAAAAGTAATTTCTTTCTTTTATATATAAATAATAAATTATTATTAATTTTTTTTGATTCTTATGAAATTTTTAAAACATTCGATTTTTTTTTTAATATTGTTTTATTATGAAAACATAAAAATATATAATATACTATGTTTTCTATATTTTTCTATATGTACATATTGGCTCAAATTAATTGTTTTAATTCAAGAGAGAAGGCATTAAAAAAATATATATGTAACTTTATTACAAAAAATCTCTGATATTTAATATTTTTTTAGTGTATCAACTTCAGTTAAAAAAAAAAATTTACAATTCATCAAAATTTATATACATAAATACAATTTTCCATTTTTCTTTTAATCCATTTTTCATTGAACTGCAATGTCAAATAAAAAAAAAAAAATTCAATTTAATATGACAGTTATCTGTTTTTTTTATTAAACAGAATTTTTTATTTTGAATAGATTTTCATTTAACAAAATTCTCATAATTGTCATAAACTTATTAACAATTTGCTGGCAACAGTTTTATTTGTATAAATTGTTACTTGATTGAATTCTAGAAATAATAATTTTTCATTTCGAAAAATTGTGCAAAATAACAATTCTTCTAAATAAAAAATATATTTTAAAAAAATTATGATAAATATAAATTCTAATAACATAAAAATTCAACTAAATAGAAATTATGTTAATTGGAAATTTTGCTAAATAAAAATTCAGTTAAATGGGAATTCAGTTAAATAGAAATTATGTTAATTGGAAATTCTGCTAAATAAAAATTCAGCTAAATGGGAATTCTGCTAAATAGAAATTATGTTAATTGGAAATTCTGTTAGAAATTCAATTAACATTGAAATTTTGCTAAATAGATATTATATTAATTGGGAATTATGCTAAATAAAAATTCAGTTAAATGGGAATTCAGCTAAATCGAAATTATGTTAATTGGAAATTCTGCTAAATAAAAATTCAATCAAATGGGAATTCAGCTAAATAGAAATTATGTTAATTGGAAATACTGCTAAATAAAAATTCAGCTAAATAGAAACTATGTTACATGAAAATTCTGTTAGAAATTCAATTAACATTGAAATTCTGCTAAATAGATATTATATTAATTGGGAATTATGCTAAATAAAAATTCAGTTAAATGGGAATTCAGCTCAATCGAAATTATGTTAATTGGAAATTCTGCTAAATAAAAATTCAGTCAAATGGGAATTCAGCTAAATAGAAATTATGTTAATTGGAAATTCTGCTAAATAAAAATTTAGCTAAATGGGAATTCTGCTAAATAGAAATTATGTTAATTGGAAATTCTGTTAGAAATTCAATTAACATTGAAATTCTGCTAAATAGATATTATATTAATTGGGAATTCTGCTAAATAAAAATTTAGTTAAATGTCAATTCTACTAAATAGAAATTATGTTAATTGGAAATTCAGTTAAATGGGAATTCTGCTAAATAGAAATTTATTTTAATACAAAAATTGTTAATTAAAAATTCTGTTAGAAATTCAATTAACATTGAAATTCTGCTTAATAGATATTATATTAATTGGGAATTCTGCTAAATAAAAATTCAGTTAAATGGAAATTCTGCTAAATAGAAATTATGTTAATTGGAAATTCTGCTAAATAAAAATTCAGTTAAATGGGAATCCTCCTAAATCGAAATTATGTTAATTGGAAATTCTGCTAAATAAAAATTCACTTTAATGGGAATTCTGCTAAATAGAAATTAATTTTAATAGAAAAATTGTTAATTAAAAATTATGTTAGAATTTCAATTAACATTGAAATTCTGCTAAATAGATATTATATTAATTGGGAATTCTGCTAAATAGAAATTCTGTTAAATGGAAATTGTGAGCAATAGAAATTTGATAAATAAAAATTGTTATATTTAAAGAACAATTATTTTCTTATGTTAATAATAATAATAATAATAATAATAATAATAATAATAATAATTATAATAATAATGATAATAAAATTTACATATCTCTATTGATAAATCTTTTTATGGTTTTGCAAAATGAAAGAAATATATATATGTATATATCAGTAAACTATAGTAATAAACCGTGTGCAACAGTTTATGGTTGAATGCGTGAGTGTTTCATGAAAGCCAGTTGTATGAGCCTTAGTACTGGAGTTTGTGTTCAAAGCATTGTCAGTAGGTGACGTTAGAAATGGAGTGAAAGGGGCAACCATTTGGGGATGGCCGGTTCAACGAGGCGGTACGACAACCAGAGACAGTGATGTGACACGTTTGTGGTTCCCTTGTGACCTTCTACACTACACAGGTTCCATCTCACCGAACACTTGCCGGGAGAATTGTGACACTGGGCTACTCTAACATTCTGGAAAAGACATTCCTTCTTTGTCAATTTGATTCCATTATTATTTTTTCGCGTGCAAAATCATTTTTTTTTGTTTTTTTTTTCATTTTTTATTTAACAATCGAAAAAAGAGACTAATATATATATTTCTTTTCTCCTTGCGAGATCATCCAAAAAATTGGTAATGCAAAAAAAATTTCAGTAATCAAATTTTTTTTCTAATGTTCTTGCACTAATGAAAATTGTATTTAAAAAAAAAATACATCGTTTTACTTGCCATTTATTGGAATTCTTTTGATCGCACAACTTTACGAGCCAAGAATTTCACATCGTAAAACTTGACTATCAAAACTTAAATCAAATATTGATTGAATATGTTCAAAACTATATATATATATATATACATAGATCGAGTGTGATCATAATAATAAAGTAACAATGAAATTGACATTCTCAGACGTAGTTTAAATTTTCTTCAAATATTACATTAAATTCACATTATAATAATAATGAAAAATTTCATTGATAAAAGAAACGATTAAGAGCAATTTTGAAAAAATATAGTAAAAAACAAAAAACAAAAAAAACAAAAAAGGATTTAGCCAATTTTGAAAAATTCAAAAGGTTAAAAAATTTACACAAAAAGTAAATTAAATTTGTATTTCAAGTAGCATTTGAAGGTGAAAACTTGAAAAATCAGAAAAGTATAAATTCGTCGACAGAGAATTTCTCTCACATTAAATTATAAAGTCAAAAAAGCATTCGAGGGGAATAGAGATGATATAAATGTGACTATTATACAAAAAAGGTATAAGATAAAGAAAGAGGGAAATAGAAAAAGAGAGAGAGAGAAAGAGGGCAAAAGCCACCATTGGAATTGATCCCCAACTGAGGCCACGAACGATAAGTGTTTGAAATATTGAAAGGTGAAGGTGCAACCCCCTGAACAACTGACAATAGGGGAAAAGCATTGAACGCTAGCTGAGAGAGGCATATAATGCAATCATTTATGTCACAGCTCAACGATACTGACGACTCGCAAAAAAAAAAACAAAAAAAAAATAGTACAAAAAAGTTTTCTATATTTGATATTCCAAACGTTTCATGATATATTCCCTTTCTCTCTCGTGGGCGCAAATATATATGATTGATATTTCGCGCAAATATATTTCAACCATTTTCACAAATTCAGGCGCTCAAAAGACACTTCATAAGGTAGAAAAAGAATTTTCTCCTCATGAATGGTAGTTCGAAATAAAAAAAGGAAAAAAAAAGAAATGAACATATCCACTAGGGAGACTTTTGTTTTCATATTCTTTCAGATTCACCAGGGGAAAAGTCTAATACCATTTGCAATTCTGCAAAAACTCTCATCATCAGTTCAAGATAAGAATGTGTCTTGTTGCATTTAACATTGCAATGATTTTTTTTTCTCATATTCAAAAATTTACAACAATTCTTCTTTTTTTTTCCAAAAACTAATTTTTAGGGGAAAAAAAAAATTCTATAAATTATTTAATAAACTAAAGGAGATTTCTAACTGAATTTTTTAATTGATTTTTAAATTTTGAATTAAAATCCGTTAAAATTAAATTTTGTTATCAATTTGAAAATAAAAATTTTTTAAAAAACAAATTTTGAAAGATGAAAAAAAGGAATTTAAAATGGAAAGAAGTGAAGTAAGATTAAAAATATGAAAGGAAAGGAGAATAATTTGGAATCGTTTCCAATTGTTGGAAAATGTGAAGCAGCTGTTATATATATACAGATAGAGAGAGAGAGAGAGAGAGAGAGAGAGGAAGCGTAAAGACTTATAACTCTTCTATGACAAGGAATAAATGGCGCATCCGGAATCTCCCTGGTCGGCAACAAAACCTTCATGCCGTTGATTGCCACTAAATTGCAAACGTTGCCTTGCTGTTTCTCCATCCCTTCTGCGTTTTCCAGTTAACTCGAGAAAGGAATAGAGATAGAGAGAGAGAGAGAGAGAAGGTGACGCTTGTATCTATATTTCTGCCTGAAAAACCAGTTTCAAGAGAGACAATTTCCACTATGGGCAGTTTCAGATACTGGACAACAATTTTTCAATCCTCTTTCTAACCCTCATTCGAAAGCCACCGCAATGAACGTTTCCAATAGAATTGCGAGTGTCACCTCTCGTGTCTGACCTTACAGGTTATATGTGTAACATTTTTATTTTTTACACATAAAAAACAAATCTATTTTAAAAAGGCAGAAATCACATTTTTTTTTCTATTATCAATGACAATCAATATTGTCATATACACAAAAATGAATGAAAAAAAAAGAAGAAGCAAGATTGAAATCATTGGGGAAAAATTCATTAGTCGTAATTGATTTTAATTTTTCAAACTCCAATTACGTGCTTCATTCCAATTAATTATAAATTGAAAACAGAATTTCTTGTAATTGATGTGTGTTTTTGTTTGTTATACACTTGATATATTTTGCTTCGATTTCAAAGACTTTATATATATATATATATATATATATATATATAAATTCAATTCAATAACACATTTGAAATCAAGAGTTTAAAAGCTTGATGCATTTTCCCTCCTTATAATATTCATTTGAGAAACGGTGGTTCGACCTCATCAAGATATTAATTTCTTAGTCACTTAACTGCACGCGACGTGAACGCGTTTATTGATTTTCTCAGAGTCTCTCTCACTCTCTCTCTCTCTCTCTCTCTCTTACGCCTCCCTTTTGCGCGGCTCACCATCCCTCTTTCCCACAGGGCGTTAGCAGACTCACCCCTTTTCCGGAATCAACTCCACGGAGGCTCTCTAGTTATTTTCTTGCGTTCTTTGAAGGCCCTGGAACTTCCGCATGTCCGGAGAAATTTAATTACTGTAATGTGACTCTGGATTTAAGCAGTTCTCCTGGGACTATCGCGTATAAGAAAGATTTTTCCTCGGGGATTAACGATCCTTTACTATTTCTCTCTCTCTCTTCAAAAACCGCACGCCAATGATCATCATCCTTTTTTTTTTTTTTTATTTGGATAAGTGAAATTAGAATAACGATTCTCCCATCCAATTCATTATAATTTTAGAAATTTATAATTATCCGTAAGTTGAAATAATGGAATTTTTTTTTCTCTTCGAAAGTAGAAGTTGATAAAAGTGTGTAGTGTTTGACTAATGATGGAGGTTGTCTGACTAAAAAGTTTCTACTTGTGTGGAGAAAATTTTTTTTTGTATGGATTTAGAATGAGTTTTCTATGTGATGAAGAAATATTTTTCCGATTAATTTCTGTATTCTTTTCGACTAGATTTTTAGCCAAGTGAAAATGTGTTTCTACTTGTTTAACTTTTAAAATGTTTTCTACTTGTCTGACTAGTAAGGTGTGTTTCTACTTGTCGGGTTTTTAAGCAATTTCCTACTTTTTTGACTTTATAAGTATTTTTCTACTTGTCTGACTAAAAATGTATTTATCTACTTTCCTGACTAATAAAGTATTTTTCTACATGTCTGACTTAAAACTCTGTTACCGCTTGTCTGACATATTTTTCTACATGTCCGACTAGTAAAGAGTGTTTCTACTTGTCTGACTAGTAAGGTGTGCTTCTACTTGTCGGGTTTTTGAGTAATTTCCTACTTTTTTGACTTTATAAGTATTTTTCTACTTGTCTCACTAAAAAGGTATTTATCTACTTGGCTAACTAATAAAGTATTTTTCTACTTGTCTAGCTGATAAAGTATTTTTCTATTTGTCTTAGTACTGAAGTATTTCTCTACTTGTCTGACTAAAAACGGATGGTTCTACTTGTCTCACTAAAAAGATATTTATCTACTTGGCTGACTAATAAAGTATTTTCCTACTTGTCTGACTAAAAATGTATTTATCTACTTGGCTGACTAATACAGAATTTTTCTACATGTCTGACTAAAAAGTCTGTTACCCCTTGTCTGACATATTTTTCTACTTGTCTGACTAGTAAAGATTGTTTCTACTTGTCTGACTAGTAAGGTGTGTTTCTACTTGTCGGGTTTTTGAGTAATTTCCTACTTGTTTGACTTTATAAGTATTTTTCTACTTGTCTCACTAAAAAGGTATTTTTCTACTTGTCTGACTAAAAATATATTTATTTACTTGGCTGACTAATACAGTATTTCTCTACATGTCTGACTAATGCAGTGTTTTCCAATTGTCCGACTTAAAAGTCTGTTACCACTTGTCTGACATATTTTTCTATTTGTCTGACTAAAAAGGTATTTATCTACTAGGCTGACTAATACAGTATTTTTCTACTTGTCTGACTAATGAAGTATGTTTTCAGTAATTCCAGCTATTCATTTTCTATTTATCCGAATTAATCTATTTTTTACTTGTTTGACTAAAAAATTTATGTTTCTACTAGGCTAACATAATTATTTTTCTACTTTGTTCACTGTTAAATAATCTTTCTACTTTCCACACTAATTTTAGTCAGTTTAGTTTCTTTAAAATTTCTCCTAAGTTTTTTTTAGTCCACTCCAAAAATTGTTCCAACTTGTTTGATTCAAAGAATCTTTCTACTTTTTAGTAATTCACTTTCTTTAGATCTTTTCTTTCTACTTTCTTCTAATTCCAAAAAAAGTATTTCTACTCGTTCGACTAATAGTTCAAATAAAAATTATTTGGTTCAAGTAAATATTTATTTAATAATAAACAAGAAGAGTATATCAATCAAAAACATTTTTTTTCAGTATATATTTCTATTTGTCTGACCAAAAGTTTCTTTTTTTTCTTGTCAGTCTATAAAATATTTCCCCTCATTATAATTTAACAAACTTAACTTTATATAAAAATATTTAATCATCTGCCAGTTGAAATAATAGGAACTTTTTTTTTCTTTTCAAAACTACGAGTCGATAAAAGTGTGTAAAGTTTCTATTTGAAAAATGTTGAGTTAACAGGGAATTGAAGAAGAGATTTCTTATACATACAGAGGCTTCGTTTGCATGAAGGTTTTTGCTGGCCTCAGAGAGCAAAGGAGAAGGATTTGAAAATTTGCCTTGGATTCTGAGATGTATATATATATATATATATATATATATATATATATATATATATATATATATATATATACAGTATGTACAAGTATCCGATTTTCCTAAAGGAAAAATGAAGAACCATCGACGGAATAAGCAAGTGGACTCACTGGAATGCTCGCGAATAGATTTATTCTTCTGTGAGAGAGAAGATTGCTTAGGTATATACTTTTCTGAAATAAAGGTCCCAGGTGGAAGAGAAGAGGAGAGTATGTACAAAAGTTACGTAAAACAATTTTTTTTTTTTCAATACCAAAAAGAATCAATATTTTTTTCTAAATCTCAAATTTTACTTGAAAGTAATTCAAAAATTACTTTATTCTTTTATTTATTTAAAATTTCAAGAGTCGCAAAAAAAAATCCTTCTAAATTTAGACTTGAACATTCGTTTTCGGAAACACATTTGTAAGGTAGAATTAACTTCATGTTTATGCTCAAGCAGTTAAATTTCGCGTGAGGTTACTTCTATTCGACAAAAAAAAAAAAAAAAAAAAAAAAAAGAAAAGTTAAACTCGAGGCCTTTTACCTTCACGCGAGACGGCTTCGTTTCTTCATTACATTTCCAATTGGTTTTTCTTCTTGCAATTCGTTTCTCAAATATAGTTAACTGCTCTTAACTGTCTTTTTTTTCAAACCCTATGGTTTTTTTTTAGATTCGTTACGGACCCTGCTTTTTAAGAACGAAAAGATTCTCTTTTACTATTTCTTCTTTTTGAATCGATATACGGCTTCAAAAGAGAAAGATGCGGGTACATGAAGTTGCATCGTAAAAAAAGTAAAACAAAAAAATAGTAAAAGAAACAGACAAGGGGGGGGGGGTAGAGGAGAAAAAGAGACTTCGATAAAACTATCCACTGGATTCCTAGGGACATTTTCAAACTCTCTTTCTCTCTCTCTCTCTCTCGCGCGAACACGTTTCATACTCGACACAGTGAGAGGAGGACAAAATAGCGATCACCGTAAAAGCGCTCCCCGAACAAAAATTAAATATCTTTGCAACAGCTATAAAATGCGAAACTTTACAAGATTGCGCACCATCCTGCGTGGCTCACGATTCCCATGGAGGGTCCCCTACCCCCTCCCGCCAAGCATTGGAAAAAGGCAATAAAGACGAGCCACAGTACTCCCAGTTGACCTACCGACCTTTGGTCTCTCCCACCTTGTTTTTTGGTCGTTTAAGAAATCACTATTCCTCTTTCGATTATCCACACAACAAAAATATTTTCACTCAAATCCAATGGAAATTGTTAGTATTTTTCTTTTTTATTTTTCGAAAAAAAGAAGTTTTTTTTTCTAGCAGATTTTTTGGATTACTAATTTTTCCAATAAAGAGAATTTTTATTTAATTTATTGGAATTTTTATTATTGAAATTTTTAATTAAATGATTTTTCTACATGTCTGACTAAAAAGTCTGTTACTACTTGTCTAACATATTTTTCTAAAGTATTTTTCTATAGGCCTGACTAATTAAGTATTTTTCTAATTGTCTGACTACTTAAATTTATTTCTAATTGTCTGACTACTAAATTATTTTTCTAGATGTCTGACGAAAAAGTCTGTTACCACTTGTCTGACATATTTTTCTACTTGTTTGACTACTAAAGTATTTTTCTATTTGTCTGACTAAAAATGATTGTTCTACTTGTATGACTAATGAAATATATTTCTACTTATCTAATTAATAATGTAGTTTTCTACTGGTCTGACTTATTAAGTATTTTTCAACTTTTCTGACAGCTAAAGTATTTTTCTACTTGTCTGACTATTAAAGTATTTTTCTACTGAACTGACTACTAAAGTATTTTTCTACTGAACTGACTACTAAAGTATTTTTCTACTTGTCTTACTACTAAAGTATTTTTCTACTTGTCGGACTACTAAACTATTTTTCTACTTGTCTGACTAAAAAAGGATGGTTCTACTTGTCTGACTAATGAAGTATTTTTCTACTTGTCTGACTGATAAGGTATTTTTTTACTTGCCTGACTATTAAAGTATTTTTTACTTATTTGGCTAAAAAGGTATTTTTCTACTTGTCTGACTAATACAGTATTTTTCTACTTAGCTGATTAATGAAGTATGTTTTCACTTGTCTGACTAAAAAGGTATTTTTCTACTTGGAGGACTAATACAATATTTTTCTACTTGTCTTGCTAATACATTATTTTTCTACTTGTCTGACTAATACATTATTTTTCTACTTCTCTGAGTAATATAATGTCTTTCTACTTGTCTGATTAAAAATGTATTTATCTACTGGTCTGACTACTTAAATATTTTTCTACTTGTCAGTCTAAAAAGGATGGTTCTACTTGTCTGTCTGATAAAGTATGATTCTACTTGTCTGACTATAAAGTATGTTTCTACTTGTCAGACTATAAACTATGTCTCCACTTGTCTGATTAAAAAAAAATTACCAAAATTCTCAACAAAAATTAAACAAAATAAAAATTAAATTACCAAAAAAAATTAAATAACAGTAAAAAAAAATCCACCATGAAAAATGTTGAATATCAAATAATTCTGTAAATAATTTATCTTATCGCAATGCAATAATTATATATCTGGAATATCCAAAACGTTAAGGGTTCATATATATATATATATACATATTCCATTGAAATAGCAAACAATGTAATATCAAATTCATCAGCGGCAGAGTTGCTTGTCTTGAGCCCATGAAGGATATGGTTGGACAATACCTTGGAAGTCGGACCTAACCTTCCGCAGCATATCAAAGATAAAGGACATGGTGACCGTACGCTTGCGATTACATCCCAATTATTTCGTGTCGGTCGAATCAACGGCGCATACGGATATTTGATGCTATTGTCGCATAATATCCTGACAGCAACACAAAGCCATTGTTTTCATGACATCGCAAACGATAACGACATAATTAACTGGTTTGTAATCGATTCATATTCCACGCTTTCACATATATATATATATATATATACACATATATAAAGATAATCAGTTTCAGAAACCACCAAAACGAAATATACCAATTTGTTTCATTTTTCATCTCGGCTCTCGTCGCTTTTAATTTCCCATTAATAATTTTTCGTATTTAATGACCTTTGTTTTTGTAATATTGCCGGGCTTTAATTTACAACTTCAATTCAGAATTTTTATTTTAATTTTCAAAAAACAACAAAACTTGTAAATTGTCAGAAAATTTTTGTATTTTAATGTTTTAAATTATAGTTTACAATATTTATATTTTTTTTTATAATTACTTTGAAAATATTGATTTTTAATAACCATCGAAATCAATTTGGAAAGTTTTAATTTGAATTTCTTTGATAATTATAATATGTATCTCATACGTGAAATTGTCACTTTCATGTCTCTCTCTCTATCTCATTCTAAGGAAAATTATATCAAAGTGTTGAAAACGAGTACCTTATATTAAGTGTGGCAAGCATTCTTACTTTAAGTAGAATCTACACGGAACTTGAAATGCGGCAAGAAAACCCACGGCACACTCCATCAAGTATTAAAACTTCTCAAATCGACGCTGCAGTAAAAGGAAGAAGAAGAAGAAGAAGAAGAAGAAGAAGAAGAAGAAGAAGAAAAATCCCTCACACCTGTACAATTCTGTCATTATAAATTCAGTATTTTTTTTTTTTTCCAAAATTTTTTTTCTTTTCAATATAATTGTTTATTCAAGACAAATATAAAAAAAAGTCACAAAATACTTGACTAATTTTCTATAATGTCTTAAGGAGAAAAAAAAACAAAAAAGAAAAAAAAATTGTAAAGTGTGTATAAATGTTGATATAGTAGGATTCATGTCACGAGTTCATTTATTCTCAAGTTCTGTGTGACACGCAGACGACATTCCTTTCGGTTGACTTTACTGTATAAATTATTACAAAGTTGACACGATGTTTAGTGAAAAAGATTACAGAGAGATAAGACGTTTTCTTTCTTCGTGACAAACATATCACGATAAAGAAAAAAAAAAAAAAAAAGAAAAACCCTTTTCGTAAAATACTTTTCTGCGGAGAAAAAAAAAGATTGTATGGAGTGTATATGAGAGAGAGAGAGAGAGAGAGAGAGAGAGAGAGAGAGAGAGAAAAGGAAGTGCAAAGGGAGAAAAGAAAGCATTTTATAGAGCAAAGTGCCTCTACACAGAGAGCCATCCTTCTTCGAACCGACCACGTCTCTCGAAGTAGAGTATAGAGTTTCGCACGAAGTACCTTTGGCGCGTTTAAAGAGCTTCGGACTTCTTTTCCTCGCCCTGCTTTTCTCTCCTTCAGTGAGTGGTGAAAATTTTACGTGCACAACTTTTTCAAGTTTTTTTTTTTTTTTTTTTTTTGCAGGCCAATGAAAGTCTAACCTATTCGACGAAAGTGTGATTGAAAATTTATTGAAAAATAATTAGAACCAATCTTCACTCAAGCGATCACTAAAAAAGTTTCTTTCTCTGCAAATTTTCAATTATAACATTCATTTCTCTCAGATATTTTCTACTAAACTCATTTTGCGCTTTTTTATTATCCGATCAAAAAATTAAAAAAAAAAAAATAAAAAAATTATAATAATTAAAAAGGGAAAATGTAGATTGAAATTCAGATATATAAAAAACAAAGTTGACGCAATTGGCATAAACTGACGGTCCATGAAATGAATATTGGCTTCTACTTCTACAAACTATTGCATCATATTTCTAGTATTTATATATAATATGAAACCATGGAGAAAGTTGTTATATCTGACAGTTGAGATGTCGAACTGGTATGAAGGGGTAAATATCAAATAAGAATCGAAACTGAAGAATTTCGAAAAAAAAGTAATGTGATATGCTTGACAATTTAAATGTGATTTTTTATTCTTTTTCTTTTTTTTTTCATTTTTAGAGTCCAGTTCACGATTGCCACGCGGAATTTTATAACATTTGAAGACAAGCAATTTCAAGTTACGGCACACGATAAAATCCTCGAGGCTAATGTGAGAATCGATAGGTATCTGAGGGAAAACCCAGTGAATTTCCCGCATCATCAAGAGTGTGCGACCATTTCGGTAAGAGGCAAAACGAATCTTCTCTGAAATCTCTTTGCAAATTAGTTTCAAGAACTACATTAATCTTCCCCTACTACGAGAGAAAGAGAGAAAGATAACTTTTAACTAATTATACAAAAAGGGAAAAATTTTTTTTTACCAATTTTCAAAAAAGTGTTACCCGTTAATATACAGATTAAATTTTTTTTAAATAATTGAAAATTTTATAGGATTTTTTAAAAAAAAGTGTCAATAACATTGAATGCAATATTGCATTGGCCTTTGGGAGAATTAATAAAAAGTGTTGATTTTTTTTTATTTTGCTTTTTCAAAAAATAATAATTCGGTACACGCACGTCAGAGTCGTGCTTCTTCTATAAAAGTGACGTATCGAAATAAAAATGATTAAAAAGTAAAACTTTATTGAGTGAAAGACATGACAAGTTTTTTTTTTTCTGTCAATTTTTGCCATCGATCGTTATTAAATTTAGAACATAGAACAAATGTAGTATAGAATTTTTTTTTTTCCTTTAATTTTGTAAAAAATGTAATTTATATATTTTTAAAATAATAATATAATAATATTTTTAAAAATATTACGTTTTATTATTGTAGTACAATATTTACCAATTTTTCGTAAATTTTCTTAATAAAAATTATTCCTAAGGGGCAATACAAAAATTACACGGAAAAAAAGAAAAAGTAACTTTTACTACTTTAAAAGTAAAATTGGACCTGTCCGAAGTTTCTGCGCATCTCTGGTAACTTTTACTCCAAAAATAGTAAAATTTACTTCAGAAATAGTAAAAATTACTACGGAAACAGTAAAATTTACTACAGAAATAGTCAATTTTACTATTTTTCGAGTAAAAGTTGCCAGAGATGCGCAGAAACTTCGGACAGGTCCAATTTTACTTTTAAAGTAGTAAAAGTTACTTTATTCGTTTTTCCATTTTTCTCCGTGTACGTTACGCTTGAAAGGGAGGAGGGGGTCAAGAATTTGCAATACATTCAATAGAAAAAATGGCGCTAATGTATATGCAAAATGTGCAACATAGGGGGAGAGTCGAAAATGATGAGAAATAGTGCAACGTAATTTATGGATGGCACCTAAATCAAATAGTAATATTTTACTAAAAATTAGTCATAGTTTCAATTAATTTGAATAACTTGAAAAATTATAATTTTTTTTTTTTAATTAATAAATACTAATAAAAAAAAGTAGAGTAGAAAAATAAAATGTAGATAATTGTGTAAAGATATAATTTTTAAGTTTAATTTTTTCTCAATATTAGACGTCAAACAATAAGGATCGATGGATCATCATGAGAGTGAGATCGGTATTTTGGAAATGAGCAACATTAGCAGATAACTGAATTCGCCTAATGCCCTAATGCTCTGTTAGGTCGAGCAGCCGGACGGAACGGGGACAAGCAATTTAGCAAATTGTTTATCCCGGTCGAGTGCACACGACAGCGTGAGCACCATCCATTCGTACGTGCGCCTCTGAGGTTTTCGTCATGGTTCCCGTGTATCTCTCTCTCTCTCTCTCTCTCTCTCTCACACACACACTCGGAATACAAGTAAATGGCGGCAAGAAAGGGAAAAGCAAACGGAGATGACTTGCGACGAGAAATGTTACAAACCAATCGGAAACCAAGACATTTCCAACATGGGTAGTTTAACCTTAATCAGAATTAATGGACTTGAATTTTCGAAAAATTCAAACTCCTCATTCTCAAGGAACACGTTTTTTAGTAAATTTTAAGATACTTTAGTTATTATTTATTTATTATGTGTAGTGAAAAGATAATTGGTTCACATACAAAAAAAATTTTTATTCAATTTATCTTGTGAAATAGTATTTGTGATGGAAAAAAATATTTTTCTACTTGTCTGACTAAAAATGACTGTTCTACTTGTCTGATTAATGATGTATTTTTCTACTTGTCAGACTGCTAAAGTATTTTTCTACTTGTCTGACTAATAAAGTATTTTTCTACTTGTCTGACTGCTAAAGTATTTTTCAACTTATCTGACTAATAAAGTATTTTCCTACTTATCTGACTACTAAGGTATTTTTTTACTTGTCTTACTAATAAAGTATTTTTCTACTTGTCTGACTGCTAAAGTATTTTTCAACTTATCTGACTACTAAAGTATTTTCCTACTTATCTGACTACTAAGGTATTTTTTACTTGTCTTACTAATAAAGTATTTTTCTACTTTTCTGACTAATAAATTATATTTCTACTTGTCTGACTGATAAAGTATTTTTTTACTTGTCTGGATAAAAAGGTATTTACTACTTGTCTGACTAATACATTATTTTTCTACTTGTCTGATTGATGAAGTATGTTTTCACTTGTCTGACTAAAAACGTATTTTTTTAATTGGCTGACTAATACAATATTTTTCTACTTGTTTGACTGATACATTATTTTTCTACTTCTCTGAGTAATAATTTGTTTTTCTACTTGCCTGATTAAAAAGAAATTTATCTACTTGTCTGACTTAAAAGGATGGTTCTACTTGTCTGACTAATAGAGTATTTTTCTACTTGTCTGACTAAAAAGGTATTTTTCTACTTGGCTGACTAATACAATATTTTTCTACTTGTCTGACTAATACATTATTTTTCTACTTCTCTGAGTAATACTATGTTTTTCTACTTGCTTGATTAAATCTTGCCGATATCTTGTCTGACTAAAAAGGTATTTTTCTACTTGTCTGACTAATAAAGTATTTTCCTACTTAACTGACTAATAAAGTATCTTTCCACTTGTCTGACTAAAAAGGTATTTTTCTAATTGTCTGACTAATAAAGTATTTTCCTAGTTAACTGACTAATAAAGTATCTTTCCACTTGTCTGACTAAAAAGGTATTTTTCTACTTGTCTGACTAAAAAGGATGGTTCTATTTGTCTGACTAATAAAGTATTTTTTTACTTGTCCGACTATTTAGGTGTATTTCTACTTTTTGGCTACTAAAGTATTTTTCTACTTGTTTGACTTGATAATTATTTTACTTAAAAAATTTGTCTACACAGTACAAATAAAAAATCAAAATAAATATAATTTCAATTTTTCAAAAAATTAAAAAAAAATTTGTTAAATTAATTTCCCACTCATTTATAATGAGAAGATAAAAAACAGAATTCATCTTTTTTCACTCTATATAATTATCAGGCGCAAAAGATGTTTTTTTGAGGAGAATGAGTGTCTGCTTTAAGTAGCTTGAAGTAATTCGGTGTGTAATTGAAAAATTAAGAGGGGCCTCCAACCACCCGTTCCCCTTCTTCTCATGAATATTGGTGTTATCAGGGCAATTTAAGCGGATTGTTTCGACAGTGGAAACTTTCGTTAAGAAGAAAAGGCAGGGTTGTGAAAGCTGGGCGAGATTAAGAGAGAGCCCGTGAGAAAAGATACTGCCCTTCCTCTTTTATCACAGTCCGATGAGCACGTTTCGCTGCAGGATAATTTTCTTCTCCCAACTTTTGTCGAATATCAAACCGTCAGAAAATGAGGAAGTATAAGAAACTAACGAAAAGGTCCGAATCGTCCTACTCGAATATCTATCCTCCTCCTCCTACTTCATCTTCTCTTTCTTCTTCATCTTTTTCGAGTGATTCTTACCAGACTGTCGACGGAAGTTCGACTCTGTGAATTTATAGAATTTAAGATTCAAGATAATTCACAAGAACAAGTACTCAACAAACTTTTAGTTTTACTTTTTTTTTTCCTTTATAATTTTCAATAAAAACAAAGTACATAAACAATTAAAATTTTGCGAAAAAAAAGAGAAATAACTAACAACGAGAGAATGAATATAATTTTTTTTTATAAATTTTGATATTATATAAATATGTGAAAAGGAATTTTCAATATTTCTTAAAGTGTGAAAATCATACTTTTTTTCCTATCCTTAAATTCTTATGTCTGAGTACTCTGAGCACATATTGTAGCAGCTCTTTTGAATATGTAAGTAATAGGGGTTGAATCTCATCTTTGGTTTATAAAAGCAAGCCCTGCGCGAATTTTACGACTCTTTAAAATGAAAAACTGCCACAATTTCAATGATAAATTGTCAACTTTTAAATATAAAAAAGTATTATATTCAAAAAGATGGAAAATTTAAAAAAACTCCTGTATTTTAAATAATATTTATCTTGAAATTAGAAAAATATTTTAACATTATTTTAATGGAAATTTTGCAAATTATTGATTTTCGTACTAAAATTATTTAAAATATTATATTTTAAAATTAAATTTTTCACTTTTTCAATAACAATTTTTTTTTCGCTGATGTTTAAATATTTATGTAAAATTGTTTAAATTTATAACCAGTATCATCTATATATATATATATATATATATATATATATATATAAATGAAATTGGTTTTTAGAAAATAGCAAGGTAACTAAATTGTTAATAACGATAAAATGTTCTATTTTTTGAAAATATCATAATCAGAAATGACAGTTATATTTTTAAACAAAAAAGGATGTCAAAAATTGAATTTGTGAAAAAAAGAAACAGACACAATCAAATTTTAAATAAAAAAATTTTTAATTTACAAAAAAAAAACTCAAGTAAAATATTAAAATTTTTCTTTTTTTTTTGTTTTGTCACTTTAAAAAATTTGTTTAAAAAAATTTTTAATATTCTTCTTCTCACTAGGATAAACGCACTAATTATTTGTCAATATTATTTTTAATTGTATTTAATTTAAAATAAAAATACACGCAACAATTTTTTACCTGAAACAGCGATAAACAGTAAAAAGAAAATCTTATTTTAATATGAGTCTTAAAATTCGCGCTAGTATAGTTGTAATAGAAATTGCATTGAGTAAATTTAGTAAAGCTGCCTTAAAAATGTTACCTCTTAAAATAAGACCTCTTTTAGGCCTTAAAATAAGACTTTCTTTTTACAGTATAAGTTTAATTGACACAGCGATATATTTCACTAAAACAGCGAAAGTTTTCATTATTCTAGAGAAACATATCGCTGTTTCAGATAAAGATTTTTTTCCCTGTAGTCTATGAAATAAATTTTTAATTTCTGTATCTAAAAAAAATACTTTTTTTTTATCTGACGGTTGTAGAAAGAAAAACCACCCCCCTCAAGAAAAAAAATTGAGATATATTTTCAAAAGACAATGTTTCAAGTTGTAAGCGGCTTTGGTATTGAGTTTTATATATAGAATATAATGCGAATTGCTATATTGGAGAATGGAATATGTCAGAAAGGCTGATTGTATCTATATGTATCTATATGTATAGGAGTCAACAAAAGCCGCGATCGAAGGGTTAATTAGCGCGGAGTGTCGTTTAAGAGGACGAGGGTAATTTTCCGGCCATGTAATGCCTCCGCATACGCATCGAATATATATACGTATATTCACTCAAATATAGGTATATATATATATATATATATATATATATATATATATATATATATATATATATATATATATATATATATATATATATTTGTATGAATATATGTATGTATATTTTATATATATATATATATATAGGTTGAGTATTTACTATGACAGCGAGTGGTTTTGCCGGGCAGTAATGCGACCGAACCACCCTCGCCTCGGCTCAACAAGAAGATGAAACCGAGCTTAGTTTCCCGCCTCCATTCGCCGTCTGTTTCGCGTTTTGCTACTCGCAGTTTCGCCCGCAGTAGCCTCAAACTTTTTGTGCTACGAGATAGATTTTCCGCGGTTGCATTTAGCTATCTCGCTCTCTCTCTCTCTCTCTTTCTCTTCTACCCTCTCATTTTACCATGACAAACCGAGATCAAATTATCTCGCGTGAGAGAGCAGCTTCAATAAATATAAAAGTGGACTTAATGAAGAGAAGGGAAAGCAAAAGACAGAGGGAGCTCAAATTCTCTCTCTCTATATATGTACTTATTGCATTTCAAGTTTGATTTTCCCCCCATTTTCACTACTAAATAATCATTCTAAATGTTGTGACAAGCATTTTTCCCTTCAATTTTTGATTATATTTGTTATTCTATTTTATTTATGGGAAAAAAAATATCTTCACATGAAACAGAGATATTTTTCTCTAAAACAACAAAAGATTTCACTATTCTAGAGAAATCGTTGTTCTAAAGATTCTAAAAAAAAACTATTTTGAATTATTTTTATTTTTGAAAATTCGCTTCGAATTATAAAATTTTTTTTTTTTGTCGTCTATTATTTTTTGCAATGGATTGAGAAGAGTGGCGAAACGAAGGAGACTTGTTCATCGTTGTAACGATGTCCCAAGGCGAGACTGAAAAGACCACTATCGTGTGCCTAATTCAACAGAGAGCCACTAGACAATGAAGAAGAAGAAGAACGAACGAATGAAGAGCTAGAAATGGGAGGGAAAAAAAAGAAGTGTCTCTAACTTCTCGACAACGTGCCGGCATTGTGTAGGGATTCTATCTTCACGGTCATGTACTTTGCTTTCATGAAATTTGTTTGCATTTCCAACCCACAAGTGTTTGTTTGTGTATATATATATATATAGGTATTGTGTTTCTCTGTGTGTACATTGTATTTTCAATTGTAACGTACGAGAACGAAATGCAACCAGACAACAAAACTGGACCTGATACGACGAGAAACTAGAAACCTACTCGTTGAAATTATATTTTGTAAAATTTTAGAAATTTTTTATCACATTTTTATATTATTGTTTTGATCTTTTTAAAAAATAGTAACAAGATTAATAAATTAATTTATTAATTAGATTAATAAATGTCGAGAAAATTTATTTACTAATTGTCTGACTAAAACAATGTTGAACTACTTGTCTGACTCAAAAAGTATTATCCTACTTGTCTGACTTAAAAAGAATTTTTCTACTTGTCTGACTAAAACAGAGTTGTACTACTTGTTGGACTAGAAAATTTATTTATTACATGTTTGACTAAAGCAGAGTTGTACTATTTGCCTAACTAAAACCGAGTTGTACTACTTGTCTGACTAAAAAATTTATTTACTAATTGTCTGACTAAAACAGAGTTGTACTACTTGTCTGACTAAAAAATTTACTTACTACTTGTCTGACTAAAACAGAGTTGTACTACTTGTCTGACTAGGAAATTTATTTACTAATTGTCTGACTAAAACCGAGTTGTATTACTTGTCTGACTAAAAAATTTATTTACTAATTGTCTGACTAAAACAATGTTGAACTACTTGTCTGACTCAAAAAGTATTATCCTACTTGTCTGACTTAAAAAGAATTTTTCTACTTGTCTGACTAAAACAGAGTTGTACTACTTGTTGGACTAGAAAATTTATTTATTACATGTTTGACTAAAGCAGAGTTGTACTATTTGCCTGACTAAAACCGAGTTGTACTACTTGTCTGACTAAAAAATTTATTTACTAATTGTCTGACTAAAACAGAGTTGTACTACTTGTCTGACTAGGAAATTTATTTACTAATTGTCTGACTAAAACAGAGTTGTACTACTTGTCTGACTAGAAAATTTATTTACTAATTGTCTGACTAAAACAAAGTTGTACTACTTGTCTGACTAAAACAGAGTTGTACTACTTGTCTGACTATATATATTTTAAAAATATAGCTAAAAACTATTTTTTTTCTCTTTCTCAACAAAAAATAAATTTTTCATGTGAAAACTAAAATTTCATAACATTAGTTTTATTTTCAGATGAATGTGATAATCAAAAAGGTGGAAACGTCAGTACATATCGATGTCATCTAGAGATCCAATATATACGACAGGTTCAGGGTCTCTCTCTCTCTCTCTCTCTCTCTTTCGGTTTCGCTTCGAGTAAACAGGAAAATCGAACATGAGCGAATATCATACGAAGTTAGAGTCTTCACGTGGAAAATATATTTTCAAAACTTCTCCAGACATTGCCAGCGAAGTAGATGGGTCTTAAAAAATATAAGAGAACCTGGATGCATGAGTATAAAAAAAAATACTCAAAAGAAAAAAACGACTCAACTTCATAATAAATGTTTAAAAAAAAAAAAGATTGAAACATAAAAAAAACGAACAAAAAAGGACTAAAATGGTGAATTCTTTTTTTTCATGGAAAATCAAAATACGGTTTTTAAATTATGTAAATAAAAAAATAAAAAAATCAAATACAAATTAAAAATTGAATTAAATTTAAATAAATAGAATTAAATAAATTAAATTTTAATGAAAATTCAAAAAGAAAATCAAGAATTTATTTGCATTTTTTGAAAAATAAGCCACACACGTTTGTTTAATAAACTGAGTTTACAAGGAGTGAGGGGGGGGGGTTTATATGGGATTGCGAATCAACACGTGATATCGGCCACGAAAAAGTCATCATGTTGCGTAGGGAAAGATTTCGTTTATCTTTTATGAAGGTTTGCCCCTATTTCCTCGTGTCCGTTTCACCCTTACACACGGCACTCAATTTCCCGGATGGATACACGTTCTCATTCGAACTGACATTGCCAAAACGGTAAAGAGAAGGGCGTGAAAAGAGAGAGAGAGAGAGAGAGAGAGAGAG
This sequence comes from Leptopilina boulardi, assembly GCF_019393585.1. Lineage (NCBI taxonomy): Eukaryota > Metazoa > Arthropoda > Insecta > Hymenoptera > Figitidae > Leptopilina > Leptopilina boulardi. Next base: position 619,953 of record NW_026137947.1, on the reverse strand, counting down.
AGAGAGAGAAAAGAGAGGAAAAAACACGAAAGAGTGAGAAATAGAGAAAGAGAGAAAGAAAAAGATTTTATATATATAAACGAAGTAGAGAATAGAATAGAGTCCAGAGTAACTACAATGTTGGTGTGGTCAGAAAAATAAAAAAAAAAAAAAGAATTTGAAAAAGGACAGCGTTACATGTTACTGAAATATAAAGAAAGAAGATGGTCGAAACAGAGAAACCTTCCTGAGGAATAGTCCGTTCGTGTTCGTCGTTCCTCAGACAAGCTCTCGACATTTTTCCCAATTTACTCCTTTCTAGAAAAGCTGCAGTGTGTTATTTCTTACAAACGACGCCCCCACAGTGCACTGGACCGAACACTAAAAAAACCCTACACTATAATTCCTTATAAATTTCTGTCAATATATATATATAAAAAATATAATACACAGGTAAAAATATCTAATGGTCAAAATTGTGTACAAATTTTTGGAAATGTGTACTTGATAATTTTTTTACTTGTCGGACTCAACAATTATTTTCCTACTTGTCTGACTCAACCATTATTTTTCTACTTGTCTGACTCATCAACTATTTTTCTACTTGTCTGACTCAACAATTATTTTCCTACTTATCTTACTTAAAAAGTATTTTTCTACTTGTACGACTACATGTTTATTTTACTACTTGTCTGACTCAAAAAGAATGTTACTACTTCTCTGACTAAAAATCTATCTTTCTACTTGTCTGACTAAAAATATATTTTTCTACGTGTCTGACTCAAAAAGAATGTTACTACTTGTCTGTCTCAAAAAGAATGTTACTACTTGTCTGTCTCAAAAAGAATGTTACTACTTGTCTGACTAAAAATCTATCTTTCTACTTGTCTGACTAAAAATCTTTTTTTCTACGTGTCTGACTAAAAAAGAATGTTACTATTTGTCTGACTCAACCATTATTTTTCTACTTGTCTGACTCAACAATTATTTTCCTACTTGTCTGACTTAAAAAGTATTTTCTACTTGTACGACTAGATGTTTATTTTACTACTTGTCTGACTCAAAAAGAATGTTACTACTTGTCTGACTAGAAACTTATTTTTCTACTTGTCTAACTCAAAAAGAATGTTACTACTTGTCTGACTTAAAAAGTATTTTTCGACTTGTACCACTAGATGTTTATTTTACTACTTGTCTGACTCAAAAAGAATGTTACTACTTGTCTGACTAAAAATCTATCTTTCTACTTGTCTTACTAGAAACAATTATTTTCCTATTTGTCTGCCTAAAAACGTATTTTTCTACTAAGAAAATCCGTACTCTACTTGTCAGACTAAAAAGATCGTGAACTACTTTTCTGACCAACAAATGTTTCTACTTGTCTGACTGATTTTTTTTCTTTTTATGTAACAAAAAAAGAATAGTTAAAATAGAACCCCCCTTCGAAAAAATGTTAATATTATACTGATATATTATTATTATTATTATTATTATTATTATTATAAAATAATAATTGCTAATAAGAAGCACTTATGACGATGAGATTGAGAGAGACAGAGAGAGCAAAGAACGGCAAGAAAATTTTAGACAGTGCTGTCCAATCAAACAAGGCAGCCGCACATTTTGAAGGATGAGGGGTAAAAGGAAAGGGTCTGTTATTATCGAGGGGGTAGATTTCATCGTGAATATTTATGAGATTGTGCCGGTAGTAGTTGCTCGCAACTGTGCTTCAAGAGAACCAACATTTTCTATATACTATAAACACCAAAGGTTTCGTTTCACTTATAATTAAGAAAGAAAAAAAAATGAATTAGTGTCGCCTTTAAAAAAAGAATTTCCTTTTTTTTGCCATTAATTCCTTAAGCTTGGAATATTAAAAGAGATAAGTAGGCACACAACTATGCAAGTCGGCAAAAATTTAAAAGGTTAAATTCTTTCGCAGGTAACTTGTTGGCGGGCAACTTTCAAGAGCACTGCAAAATTTAATCAGTTTGCGTGAAATTGCTCAGGATTGGACAAAAGTAGCTCAAGTCTTATCTCTTAAGGTGGGAGGTGAAGTCAAATCGATATAAGCTTCTAACGGACTATGTAAAATATTTAAACTAACCTCTCTCTCTCCCTCTCTCTCTCTCTCTCTCTCTCTCTCTCTCTCTCTCTCTCTCTCTCTCTCTCTCTCTCTCCTTTAAACATTTTGAAAATTTATACCAGACTATTTATTAAACAGAATTATTAAAGCTGATGGAGTGTATATAACTGAACCCTAGATAAAAGTTAACTATTCAAAAGTTAAGTCCGATGCATCAAACTATTTCAATTATGATAGTTTTATTAATTTAAAATGAAAACTAAAAAAATTCCACTTCGTTATTTCAATTAAAAAAAAAAAACACTTTTTCTTTCGAAAAAAGAGTATTCTTAACTTTAAAATCGACATTTCTATACAACTAATTGGATGATTAGAAATATTCATTTGTTTCTTGGAAAATAGTTATACTCTTAACAGAAACAGTTATTTTCCTTTAAAAAATATTAACTACCACCTCTCTTATTGAGAGTAATACTCGCATTTTTTTTTTGTTTTCAGAACAAGAAACGAAGAAGCACGCACAGGTGTTCATAAATATGTATTCCAACAACTAATGAACTTGGAAAAAGTTTTCTTTTCCTCTTTATTTTTTTATTTTTAAATGTATTATCTGCGTATTTTAGTTAAGAGATAGAGGACAAGATAAGATTTTTATCTAGAGAAAGAAATTTTGAAAAAAAACATTTATAACAGTCATTGAAAGATTAAAGTCTAGTAATTGCACTAAAATGACTGTATTATTAAATACTATGACTCTATTAGAAATGTTTTTATAATTTCTTGCACAGTCATTGTATGCTATAAAATTGAAATAAAACAACACCTGATCGTAGATGATAAGATAAATATTATTTAGAAAATTTGTATACACGTAAAAAAGAAATTAAGATTAAATTGTATTTATGAATAAATTACTTTCTGTTATATTTTAATATTTATTAATTGATTTTCGAAAGAGAAAGAAATTTAATCCAATAGAACTGAAATACATCAGTTTTAATTTAAAAAAAAATAGATTTTGTAATTAAAGTATTTGAAAAATAAAAATGTATTTTCCACTTGGCGAGCAAATACTGTATTTTTCTACTTGTCTGACTAAAAATGTATTTTTCTACTTGTCTGACTAAAAATGTATTTTTCTACTTGACGGACAAATACCGTATTTTTATACTTGTTTGCATAAAAATGTATTTTTCTACTTGGCTGGCAAATACCGTACTTTTTTTACTTGTCTGACTAAAAATGTATTTTTCTACTTGGCTGACAAATACTGTATTTTTCTACTTGTCTGACTATTACAGTATTTTTCTACTTGTTAGACTGAAATTTTTGTCTACTTATCTGACTAATGCAGTATTTTTCTACTTGGCTGACTAAAAAGGTATTTTCTACTTGTCTGACTAAAAAGGTATTTTCTACTTGTCTGACTAAAATGGTACTTTTCTACTTGTCTAAGTAATTTTCTACCGTGTGCAACATATTTGAACTTTAATAACTTATATATTGATTCAAATCCAACTGAATTTCGAAACATTTCATACAAATCATTTTTCTCCCACCGTCATATCAACGTCTTGAAAGAAATGGGATTTGAAATATGGTGGTGTAGGTTTCAAAGTAAACCTCATCACAAACGGTGCTCGACAGACCACGAATGACCGTTTCGATGGTGAATGCAAACTAGGCAGTAAAGCTATTGACCGCGCATAATCAGAATTTAACCCGATTCAAATATCTCGACAATGGATTTTCTATACCACACACACACACACACACACACACACATACACACGAATTGAGGAAAACGAATAAGTTTCGTCTGCAATGCGAAAAAAAAAACTTGAACGACTTAGCAAGAAAAAAAAAAGTAACAAAAATCGTCGTATAAACCTTGGCAAAGATATCAACTCAGATCAATACTATTTTACGCTAGACTTAAGATCTTAAGATTATAGATTCTTTTTACTCTCACGATTATTCTCACGCTCTTGTCTCAAAAAATCGAAGATAAATGTTTCTTGGAAACAAAAGTTTACAAAGTTTTGTTTTTTTTTCTTTTTTTTTGGATGAAATAAAGATTGGTCACTATTACTGAAATCTCAACAAGGATTTTCAGGCGCAAAAATCAAGATTTCGAAGAAACAAAACAAAAAAAAGGAGAGCTTCTCGACAAACTGATGTGAGATCTATAATAAGAGAGTTTTGAACAAAGAAAGGGGTTTTTTTTTTAATCGAAGGCCGGAAAAAATTATGTTACTACTAATAATGAAATTCTCAATTAATTACTTGTTTTTTATTAATTACAATTATTTATACGGACTTATTATTTAATTATTATTCATTTTTAATAATTTTCTTTATCATCAGTTATTATTTATTATTATAAATTGATAATGTATTTTAAAAATTGAGTTTAAAAAAAAGAAGGCAAGTAAAGAAAAAAAAAAGCAAAACGCTTGAATAATAGAAACTAATTAAGATTTCCATAGGAAAAAAAAAAAAAAAAAACCAGGACAGATTGACTTCTTTTGAAAATCATAGACAAATAAAGCGGTATGATATATGTAAATGACGTATTTCCAAATGAATGCGAATGCACGATCTGATATTTTTCAACGCTTTTCATAAGAACTGAATTCTTCAGCTGAAGAGAATCGGGCGCAATATGAGAGTGAGAGAAAAAAAAATGAGAGAGAAAGAGAAAAGTCTTTAGAGAGCAATCCTTTTTCCCTAAGGTCAAAATACATTTTGAAAGTAAGCTCTTTTTTCCATGAATTCAAGAAGATAATTGTGTTGCATATTAGGTACAAGGAAAAGTTTCATCGCTCTTTATCAAGATCTATATAGAGTGTTCTATTCGTCCCTTAAACTACCGGTAAATAGCATAGTAAATATATATATATATATATATATATATACAAACAATGCTATTATATATATGTGTGCAAGTAAAGATTCAAGAGACATAAACCAATGGTATAATTGTTACGCGAATGGAACGAGAGTATTACTCCAATATGCTTGACCCAACCTTACTTTGTTGGAACAACTTGCAATTTCAATACTGCCCGGTCATTAGCTCGCCAGTTCGCTAGATGTAATCTCAACCCCCCCTCGAGCATGCGGCTTTTGTTTGTGTATGTGTATACCTAATGCGTGTAATATGCATGTATATATATATATATATATATATATAAATATGGTTGTGAGGTCACAGGCTTATTTTTAGTATGGTTAAAGAAATGTGAAACGCGTGAATGGCGCATGAATGTCGGAAGAAAATCGTTACGTTCATGTAACAAGCGGCATAAATTAGCACACGTGAATGACGCTGCGGTAAGATGACTTCCACGAATATTTTTTTTTTTTTTTTTATTACCTCACAATTTAGATACAAATATCAGGATGTCTACTAAAAAATCTGAATTAAAATTCCAGGACATTTTCAGGACTTTACAGGACAAATTTCTTATTTTCCCAGGACATTAAATTGAATGACCTTAAGGAATAAAAAAAAAATTTTTTTGGTTAAACTATTGTTTTCAGAAATTATTAAAAAATTAATTAATTACTTAAGTAGGGCCAGCCGGGGTAAATCCGAACGCTAATTATTTCAGCATAATTAAAATTTTTAAAAATAAGTTAGACATGAGAATTTTTACCTCAGATCCTCGTCAAGAGATTCTAAGTATTATCCTATTTTTCGTTTGTTTATTAGCAACAGCATAAACAAAGATAACGAGTATTGTAAAAAAAAGATTGAAAATCAAAGATGATGACACTCTTTTAGTATTTTGTCTCGTATTTAAAGAAAAAGAAGCTAAAAATTCATTTTATTATTTATAATTGTTTGTTATGAATACTAGAACAGAAACTATTTTTCATTTTTGCCTTCTGTAAAATTTTATTAATAATTATCAGACCGTTCGTATTTACCCCGGAAAATTGGAAAACCGGGGTAAATCTGAACGGTATTTTCAATAATTTTTTCTTATATCAGAGCCACACAAAATTGTTTTTATTTGATTACACTATTATTTTAACATTATAAAAGTACATAGAAAAAAGTTTTTCTTTCTATATGAGTATCCTCGTTAGTAATTAATAAGCAGAAACTTAATCTCTGTTCTCTCGAAGGAGTGTTCCACTTTTTTTTTTGCCAAATGGTTTGTTGAAAAAAGTTTTTTCAGGATCTTAAAAAAATTTGGTATTCTAGGCTTTTTTGGGGTCGCTGATTACCAATTTGAAGTCAGTTTTTCAAAATTCAAAATGGCGGATCCAATATGGCGGACGAGAATTAAAAAATTCATTGGATTCGCTCGAAAATTGTTACTCGGAGGGTTTCAGGCTCGCTGATTACGAATTTGGAGTTAGCAAATTTGATCATTTTTAAAAATAAGTTTTAAGAAAGTCCGCCATATTAAATCCGCCATTTTGAATTTAAAAAATTTGACTTTTATTTTTATATTTACATTCAATCACTCCAAAATACCTTCTGTACCAAGTTTTGCAAAAATCCGTTATGATTTGACAAAAGTTATTGAAGGTTTTAATTGTGTAATGCATTTTAATTTTTAACCTGTTTGATTTGTGTATTTATATATGATGCATTATTACATAATAGGTTTATTATCGTATTTTTTTTTGAGTTTTTATATAAGTTTAACAATTGCAAATACTTTAAATTTATTTTCCCTAAGATTTTTCTGAAATACAGTCGCGTTCGTATTTACCCCGGTATTTTAGAAAAGTTGCAAAGTATCGAGGTAAATACGAACGCTAAGTTTCCTGTGATTGTAATTTATCAAAAATTTTTGCTATCCCATAAAATTGTTCTATAGAAGTAAAGTACCAACTTCATGCATTAGAATACCGGAAGTATTGTCTTTTAAAAGAAAAAACTTATGTTATTGTTGAAATTTACTAAAAGCGTTCGGATTTACCCCGGCTGAACCTAAATTTTCATTTTACTTATTTAATGAATTTTTTTTAACTTGATTGACAAAATTATAAATTTTTGAAAATTTAAAAGCAAAATATAAAAAATTCAAGAACAAAAATTAAAATTCCAGGACTTTCAAGGACATTCCAGGCAATTTTTTCAAATTACAGGACATTTCCAGGACTTCCAGGACTAGTAGACACCCTGAAATATGTTTACACTATTTATACACTGTAAAAAAATTAGGGAGTTAACGTTACTGGTAGTTGGGAGTTAAATTTTTCAAATTAAAAAACAACTCAAAAAAGGAGTTAATAATTAAATTAACTACTTAAAACCAACTCCCTAGGCATAAAATTAACTTGAAAAGCATTAACTCCTTTCGCTTCAACTCCAAAAGGGTGGGACTTTTATAGCATCCCCTAGGGAGTTGAAATTCAACTCCTTTTTTTTTACAGTGCATTGAAAAGTAATTTTTCATTTTGATAATTTTGTTTCAGCTTAAATATTAATATAAAATAAAATTGTAATAAGTTTATAATAAAAAATAAAAAAATTCTTTTTTTTAATTTCTAATAAAAAAAATTCGATATATTGAAAAACAATCAAAACTACTGTCGATATTGAAATACAAGAGAGAGGGATGAGCCTCTCTCTCTCTCTCTCTCTCTCTCTCTCTCGATATGATTAACATGGGAAGAGATTATTATCGATTTATATTCATCGCTAAGTTATTTTGCAGCGAATTATAAATTATATAGATATACATTGAAACGTGAGTATTTGGAAAACGGAGAGAGAGAGAGAGAGAGAGAGAGAGAGAGAGAGAGAGAGAGAGAGAGAGAGAGAGAGAGAGAGAGAGAGAGAGAGAGAGAGAGAGAGAGAGAGAGAGAGAGAGAGAGAGAGAGAGAGAGAGAGAGAGAGAGAGAGAGAGAGAGAGAGAGAGAAGGTGGCAGAAACGATGGATGTAGATAGATGATGAAGTTATGGCCCTCGACACAACGCTTGATATATGTAACGCTACTACTTTCAAGCTTTATACTAAACTTAACCCCCTTCCTAGATATACGTTGGGTATATGAGATTCTCTCGTCCGCTGAGTCCAGATTAATTTTGGTTTCCGTTTTTGTGTGATTAAAGAACTTTGTGTAGAGATTAAATCATAATTGAATTTTTGATTAATCCTATGATTACTGTTACTTCAATTCTTTTTCTAAATCTTTTTTTTTTCCTACTCATGTTTTCCACTAACACTGCGACTGTATAAAATATTTTCTCTTTTTATTTATATTTTAGAAACAAAAAAATATCATTAATTACCTTCTCAAAAAAAAAAGAGTTATAATTTTATTTTTCCCTTTTTCTAAGTAAAAAAAAAAAAAATCTTTAACGTTAGATTGATAAAGTGTCGCATTTCCAACAACAAGTTCTCCTTTCAATTTTCCTGTATTTAAGTCTGACTTTCTGAGATGTGGATGAAACTTGGAGCTTTCAAGACACTGTTGAGGGTTATAGTGTTTCCAAGGCATTCCCTTGCCACACTTGCGGGTTCCAAGTGGCAACAATTTCATCCCATGACCTCCCACACTTACAACCATCAAACTTCTCAGATAATACAAATATTTGCCACAACACCACACCAAACAGAAATTAATGTCTATTTATGTAAGCCTAAAAATATTGATTCGAGAATTTAGAAATTTTTTTTTCTATTCAAATTCTTTTTATTTTCTATTTTCTTCTTCTATTGAATCGTGAATTTCAAAAATAGATCAACTTTCTTTTTATTTAATTTTTATTTATCCTAAAGTGTTTTCTATGTGTCTATATGGAAGAAAATGATTTACTCGATATTAGTAGCAAGCTTTTCTTGTTGAAGAGGATAAAATTGAAGGATCAATTTTGTTCAATGAAAGAAAGAGGGGGGCAGAGACTGGACGTGTTATTAGGATCGCAATAATCGAGTGGAGAGCAAAAGGCTTTAGCTAAGGATTTAATCGAGAGCAAGCTGACGCTATCATTTTATTATCTTGGCATTGAGAGAGAGAGAGAGTTTTTTTTTATAAGAAAAACACCACCATTTTCAAACGTCATTATTTTTCCAAATACGATGTTTCCTAAGAAAATTTTCCTCTTTAAAAAACATAAATTTTTTCCCACATTATATAATGAATGTGAAATATTTTTTCATATATATACATATATTAATCGTATATAAAATATCGGATAACATAGAAACAAGACGACGATAGGCAGGCAAAAAAAAAATAAATAAATAAAAAAAAAAAACAACATCGAATCGGAAATGTAGTATCGGGTGACCGTCACATTGAACAAACCCCCATGGCATCGATCACCACTATCAGTTGAAAGTGATCACCGTCGCGCTGGACGGCGGGGGATATTACTGGATTTTTTTTCACCCTAAAGCTATTCCAGTCAAACGGATATTCCAACCTCACGAACCAACATTTATAGCAATTTCCGTGGTGGGATTTCAAATTCGATCACTTTTCTATTTATATTCGAGGCGTCACGTCATCGCGCGACTAATATTTATATTTATCTAAATGAATTTCAATTATATGCATAAAGAAAAATTAGTTTGCATATTATATGGATTGTTAATTTTTTAGTCATGGTAGAATATAATAAGCTAAGGTGGCTAAATATTAGCTAAAGAAGCTAAAATCTAAACTAGAGTGGCAAAATATTAGCAAAACATTAGAAAAAATAGTGAAAGTTGATAAATATTAATTAAAAGTAGAAAAATATTAGAAAATGTAGTTAAATATTAATCAAAATAGCTAAATATTAACTAAATATTAGCCAAACTAGCTAAATGTTACTAAGAACAAGAAAAAGTGGATTAATATTTACAGAAGTAGCTTAATATTAGAAAATTATTAGCAAAAGTAGCTAAATATTAACCAAAGTAACTGTATGTTAGTTAAATATCAGCAAAAGAATCTAAATTTTAGCTAAATATAAGAAAAATTAGTTAAATATTAGATAAAGTAGCTTAAAATTAGCTAAATTATCTAAATATGAACAAAAAAATATTAAAGTTCGCTAAACATTAGAAAAAGTAGCTAAATATTAAAAAAAACAGATAAACATTAGATAAATATTAGCAAAAGTAGCTAAATATTACATACATATTAGAAAAAGAAGTAAAAAATTACCAAAAGGTACTAAATAGTAGATAAATATTAGCTAAAGTAGCTTAACCTTCGCTTGACAAGATGCCCACCCAGGGTGGGCCAGACAAATTGAAATTGCCATATCTTCTAAAGTTTTGCCTTAATTGAATCGCGATTTTAAGTCACTGAACAAAATCTTATGAACTTCCAAAAAATGTAAAAACAAATTTTTAAAAAAAATTTCTTCTTGATTATTTATAACTTTTATCAATGTATGTACGGAGATAACCGGGATGATTCAGATATTTTTTTAATTCTATTTTACAAAAAGACTTGAAATCATGCAGACTTTTCACTGTGAGTGTTTTATGATGTCAAATAATAGATATAAAAAATATTATATTGCATTTTTCATTTGTTTAAACAATTTATTGTTATTATTTATTAAGTTGCAAAATTAGAAAAAAATTGCAACTTTCTTGGAACATTATAAAGAAAGTTAATAAATAGCATCAATTATTTGTTTAAACAATTGGTTAAATAGTAAATTCATATAAAATCTTTGTGTTATTATGTTGTGCTTGTTAAATTGCAAAATTAGAAAAAAAATTGCAATTTTCTAGGAATATTATGAAGAATGTTAATAAATAGCAACAATTATTTGTTTAAACAATTTATAATAATAGTTGTTGCAAATTGAATTATATATTTTATTTTATTTATAACCTTTCAATTAATAACTACGAAGAAAAGGTAACAAATTTATAAAATTCTTCTACTGTCGTATGTATATTTGAAAAAGTTATAAATTATTAATAATAAATTGTTTAAACAAATAAAAAATCAACAAAACATTAATAAAATATATTATTTGGTAACATATAACAATTTTGGAAAAAAACTGAATGATTCTAAGTTTTTATTGCAATATACAAAGAAGAAAACATTTGGCCCACCCTGGGTGGGATCTTGTCAACCGTGTATATAAAAAGTATCCAGTCCGGCGAAGGTTAATGTTAGCTAAATATAAGCCAAAGTAGCTTAATATTAACCAATTAACTGAATATTAATTAAATATTAACAAAAGTAGTTAAATATTAACAAAATAATTGCAAAATTAGTTAAATATTGACTAAAGCAGCTAAATGTTAGTTAAATATGAACTAAAAGAGCTAAATATTACCTCCAAATTAGAAAAAAAATTAACAAAATTAACAAAAGTTGCTAAATTGTAGTTAAATCTTAGCTTATTTCGCTTAATATTAGCTAAATATTACTTAGTAAATATTAGCTAAACTAGCTAAATATTATATATAGATTTAAAAAAGTTACTGAATATTAGCAAAAGTAGATAAATATTAAGTAACTGAATATTAGTTAAATAGTAACAAGAGTAGTTAAATATTTTTTTAAAAAAATTACAAAAGTAGTTAAATATTACATATATTTTGAAATATGTAGCTGAATATTAGGTAAATATTATTAAAAGTAGCGAAATATTAATAAAAATAATTGCAAAATTAAATGTTGGCTAAAGCAGCTTAATTTTTTAGCTAAATATTAATTAAAGCAGCTAAATATTGCCCACATATTATAAAAGTAGGTAAAATTAATCAAAGTAGCTAAATAGGAGCAAAATACTGACGAAAGTATAATGATTTTAGCTAAATAGTAAAAAAATAGTTAAATATCAGCTAAATATTGCATACAGATTGGAAAAAGGGGGTAAATAGTAGCTAATTACTAACAAAAATATATTAATTTTAGCTAAATGACAACAATAGTAGTTAAATATTAAATAAAGTAGCTAAATATTACATACACATTGGAAAAAGTAGGTAAATATTAACAAAATTATATTAATTTTTGCAAAATAATTCTTAAATATTTATTAAAGAAGTTTAATATTGGCTAAATATTAGCTAAATATTATCTAAGATAGTTAAAAAGTTATCTAGGGCAGCTAATTTCTTTTTTTCTTCGAGTGCATGAGAAAAAATTGCAATTTTACTTTTAACGCAGTGAGATGAGATAAATGTAAAGAGAAATTTCTTACTTCAACTTTCTTTTTTTGCGTATAACACGTTGAGGTTTCTGACTACAGTACTTGGAACCAATTATCTGACACCAGCACACAGAATTCGAGGACTCGGAAAGGCAAACAGTAAGCTACAGTGGATATACCTTTACGTTAGTCGTAGCTGCTCCTGTGTACTTTAAATATCCATATACGAAAGCGTGTAACATCGCGCATAGGCGAACGAGCTTTTGCCCTGGAAATATAGTCACAAACGACTGTTACGTGTAGAGACAGTATCTACATGTATATGCTCTTAAGCAAGTTGTGTAGGCGCCGAAAAACGGAACGCACATATATATATATATATATATATATATATATATATATATATATATATATATATATATATATATATATATATATATACCAACGGTTAGTCTAAATATATATATATATATATATATATTCACATATATACACATTTAGACTAACCGTTGGCATATCTAGCCTGGCCTTGCGCCAAATAACGTATGTGTATCCAAGCTGCGCTTGTTTGCACTCCTGTATAGGGAAAACTGCCGGGAGCAACTGCAGACGAAAACGTTTGTATATGTTACGTGTATGTGTATGGTGTGACACTATGACGGGTGACGAATGTAACAGAGATCCATGAGTTTGTAAATGTGACGATGTGTCTCTCCTAGATTTACACTCTACAAGATGAATAGACCTCGAGCAATGCTATGGTCGGCTCATGTTGCCAAAATTTACGTAATTAGTATATATATATATATATATATATATATATATATATATATATATAGTATGAAACCATGGAAAAGAATTCAAGAACAAAAAAATTTTTAACATTGGAAAAAATTACGAAAATATGACACGAAACTATATAAATCAAAGAAAATTAAATTTAGTGTTCTACTTGTCTGACCAAAAATGTCTTTCTCTACTTTTATGAGCGAAAAATGGTTCTTTAACTAAAAAAAGCAATTTTACACTCGTTTGAGTAAAAAAAATAATTTTTTATTTAGACAAATATTAGAGAATTACTTTTCGAGTAGTGGAAATAGGTTTTTAGATAGATAAGTAAAAAAATACTTTTCGCGTCAGACAAGTGGAGAAATACTTTTCATTTAGACAAGTAGTAAAATACTTTTAAGTCAGACAAATAGTAAAATACTTTTTATTCAGACAAGTAGTAAAATACTTTTCGAGTCAGACAGGAAAAATATGTGTCAGACAAATATAAACATTCTTTTCTAGTCAGACAAGTAGAAAAATACTTTTCAATCAGACAAATAGTAAAATACTTTTTATTCAGACAAGTAGTAAAATACTTTTCGAGCCAGACAGGAAAAATATGTGTCAGACAAATATAAACATTCTTTTCTAGTCAGACAAGTAGAAAAATACTTTTCAGTCAGACAAATAGTAAAATACTTTCTATTCAGACAAGTAGTAAACTACTTTTCGAGTCAGACAGGAAAAATATGTATCAGACAAATATAAAAATTCTTTTCTAGTCAGACAAGTAGAAAAATACTTTTTCGAGTCAGACAAGTAGATAAATAATTCCTCCTCTTGTCTGTCTCTGAAAATAATTTTCCACTTGTCCGATTCGAAAAGTACTTTTTCTACTTATTAATTTCCCTTGTTCAGGCAAGTAGAAACGGACATTTTTAGTGAGACTACTTGTCTGACTAGAAACTACTTCTCTTTTTGTCTGACTAGAAAAAAAAATTTCTACTTGTTTGCATCAAAAACTATCTCACTATTTATAGAAGTACACACATTTCCGAATTCACTATTTTTTTCGCCAAAAATGATAACGATAAGAGCGATTGGACGGTTCAATTTACTAGAAAAAAAAACCTGGAAAACTATTTTCCCCCCAAAAAAAAGAAGAGTATTTTTGTGTAAAGGAAACTTTTTAGCAAGTTTCGAGAGGTTTGCAAACTTCATTAATAATTTATGAGATTTTAACCGACCTAGCGTCGTCTTGCTTTTACGCTCTTTCCGTTCCGTAGCAGCAATTTAAACGAGTCTTTTTCACCTTTTTTTTCTAAATGTTCAATAATCAGTAACTTTTTTTTTTCGAAGAAAAGAACCCGCATAAGCTCGTTTCTCTCAATTATAATTTCACATTAAATATATTTTTCTCCCATATTATTTTTCCACCCAAAAAAAAAAAAATGGAAAAAAAACATTAAAATGTAAATGAGAGAGATGGGTAATTAACCAAATATTTTCGTTTCTTGAAATTCCATTTCTTTTCATAAATGATGACAATGTGTTTTGAAAAAAAAAATTCCCACAGACTACATTAATGTAAGTTCATATTGTTAGAATCGCAAAATATGACTTTAAAAGCAATATTTTTTTTATGGGAGAAAAAAAAATGAATTATAAGAACGTTAGTGTTTACTTTTTTAAAAACTTACAAAGAATTAAAACTATGAAATAGACAAAGTTATAAAAAGTGTGTGTATATTTTTTCGAGAATGAGGAAAAATTCTATGCGGAGCATTCGTTATATCGTTGTTGCTCGTTTGCCGTTCAAGGGTATTCGTGTGGGTATAAATGGAAAAAGTGGAGGGGGGAGGGAGAGGAAACGAGGGGTAGAAATAAACAACAAGGAGAGAAAAAAAAAACGTGCACGGAAAAGTTCGTAAACCCCTCCTGCCACGCTATCCCGACGCTATCAAAAGCTAGTTTACAAATGCTACCAACGAAAGTAGCCCTCGTTTCGTCCTCCAAAAGAGAAACACCAGACAACCCCCAGTACATGCGTTAGGGTTGTCATTTGACTATTTATAAAAAAAAAAAAAAAAAAAAAAAAAAAAAAACAGCGAAACAATTCAAACATTTTGAGGGGGAGATAAAATGCCCGAGTCCACTACTTGAAATGAGATTTATTCAATTGTAAACACAATTGCCTGCTGTTAATATTTATCTATTTGGACGTGAATTTTTTTTTTTTAATTTTCAGTGTAGAAGTAGAAATTTATTATATATTTCTAATTAGAATATTTACAAAATGAAGGAGAATAAAAATTCATTAAGTAGTAATTTTTAAATAATTGACGGACTCAAAAAGAATTTTTCTACTTGAAACTTTTTTCTACTAATCGGGATTAAACGGAATTTTTCTACGTGTCTAATTTGAAAACTAGTTTTCTACCCATTTGCTAAGTACTGAAATTTTATAATTGCCTGACTAGAAAAAAATTTTCTACTTGTTCTACTTTTTCTTACTAATTGTCTGACTTTTAAAATATTTTTCTACTTATTTTCTTTGTAGAGAAATACTTGTCTGACGGGAAAAGTATTTTTCTACTTTTCGAGAACAGACAAGTAGAAACATACATTTTTGGTCAGACACGTGAAAACTTACTTTTGATTCTAAAAAGTAGTACAACTCTTTTCCTGTCAGACAAGAAGACAAAATATTTTTCTTCTTCGATTTAAAAAGCATTTTCTTTCTTGTCTGACAGTAAATGACTTTTACTACTTAATGGAATAAAAAAGTAAGTTCCTACGTATCTGAATAAAAATATATTTTTCTACTTGTCTAAACGTGAAAAGTATTTTATCTGTCTGACAAAGAAAGGATGTTTCTACTTGTCTAACCCTGAAAATTAAGTAGAAAAATACTTTTCGAGTAGAAAAATACCTATTAAATCAGGAAAGTAGAAAAAATTTGTTTCCTTTTCTATTTGAAAAGTATTTTTTTTACTAATTGTCTGACTTTTAAAGTATTTTTCTACTTATTTTCTTTGTAGAGAAATACTTGTCTAACGGGAAAAGTATTTTTCTACTTTTCGAGAACAGACAAGTAGAAACATACATTTTTGGTCAGACACGTGAAAACTTACTTTTGATTCTAATAAGTAGTACAACTCTTTTCCTGTCAGACAAGAAGACAAAATATTTTTCTTCTTCGATTTAAAAAGCATTTTCTTTCTTGTCTGACAGTAAATGACTTTTACTACTTAATGGAATAAAAAAGTAAGTTCCTACGTATCTGAATAAAAATATATTTTTCTACTTGTCTAAACGTGAAAAGTATTTTATCTGTCTGACAAAGAAAGGATGTTTCTACTTGTCTAACCCTGAAAATTAAGTAGAAAAATACTTTTCGAGTAGAAAAATACCTATTAAATCAGGAAAGTAGAAAAAATTTGTTTCCTTTTCTATTTGAAAAGTATTTTTTTTACTAATTGTCTGACTTTTAAAGTATTTTTCTACTTATTTTCTTTGTAGAGAAATACTTGTCTAACGGGAAAAGTATTTTTCTACTTTTCGAGAACAGACAAGTAGAAACATACATTTTTGGTCAGACACGTGAAAACTTACTTTTGATTCTAATAAGTAGTACAACTCTTTTCCTGTCAGACAAGAAGACAAAATTTTTTGCTTCTTCGATTTAAAAAGTATTTTTCTTCTTGTCTGACAGTAAATGACTTTTACTACTTAATGGAATAAAAAAGTAAGTTTCTACGTATCTAAATAAAAATATATTATTCTACTTGTCTAAACGTGAAAAGTATTTTATCTGTCTGACAAAAAAAGGATGTTTCTACTTGTCTAAACTCGAAAATTAAGTAGAAAAATACCTATTAAATAAGGAAAGTAGAAAAAATATGTTTCTTTTTCGATTTGTAAAGTATTTTTGTACTTGCCTGACAAGTAATCCTACTACTACATCCTACTACTTAGAATCAAACATTGTCTTTCTACGTGTCGGAATAAAAAAGTGTTTCCATTTGTCTGACTATAAATGAAATAAAAAAAAAAATAATAATTGACAAAAAATGCAGTTATAAAAAAAACACTCATTTTTTGCTATTAATATTTTATATTTATTCGCCTTGAGCAAAAGTCGATTTAGATATACATACATAACAATAAAGCCATTCGGACAATGCAATCCTTTTATAAAAGACTTATAAAGGTTTTTAAAATTCAAAGACTATATATGCAATCGCAAATTGAATGGCAGTGTATTCACAATTTCACTGAGTAAACATTCGTCAACAGAGTTGGATCGAATCAATTATTACTTTGGTACATAAGCAGGTACGTGTCAAAGCAGCTCAGGACAGAAATCAATAATTTTAATTTAGGTGAATGCTTTTATATATATATATATATATATATATACACATACATCTCTTTTACTACAACACTCATATAAATATATATAAAATATTTCGATTACTTTATTATACTTCATTAGCTTATTACATATCACTGTCGTTTTTTTTTATTCTACCCCGTAAAAGTTATAAAAAGAAGTTACGTGGAAAATGAAATGACATATCTATATATGCCATACTATAGACATTGAAGTGTCAGGTGGAAATTGAATTGCTCCTTTGTGAGAAAGGGAGTTCAAGAGATTATGCTGGATTTCGATGTCACATATCAGATAAAGGAGGATACGGCACTGTCTCGATCCCTGACGGCGACAATAATTAATAATGGTCTTGTTTGCGGTTCAGTCAGAGGGTGAGATTGTGGTTGCAATATCAGATTCGTGTGGCAGTTATCTTTCCCAAGGATACCATCACTCATGACAATTAATTTTTTTTTTCTATTTAATTTACTATATATATATATATATATATATATATATATATATATATATTCGAAACAAAGCCAAAATCATTTTTTATCGAAAAACTTTTTAATCTTTCTTTCTTTGTATTTTATAAAATACAATTTCTTTTTTTTTAATAAATGAACCATTTGGAAAAATTTTGAGACAGTAATCGTTAATTAATAAAAGGGAAATTAATTTTGAATGATTATTATAGTAAATATAAAAGAAAAGGAGAATAATGAGACGATAAAATAGAAATAAAAAGAGAGAAAAAAAAATAAAAATTAGGGCAAGTAAAAAGATATATAATATACATTTATGCAAATATATAAAAGTGGATGCGGGTTGTGCTTTAGAAAAGTTAAATGCCAGTGGGCGGAAGATGGTTTTGCCAGTTGCAACACACAAAGTACAAAAGGGATGCAAAATCTGGGATGCAGAGTGGTATAATTTCTCTAGAGTGAGTTTCATCAGTTTAATGCCCGTTTAAGCGAAGGTCATATTATATTTCAAAGTTACAACAATGGCCAAAAGACATGTCAGATATCTCGCGTTGAGATAAATTTATTAAAAAAAAAAAAAATTGCAAAAGGAGGAAACAATTTTTTTTTTTTTTTAAGGGATTGAAGAAAAAAAGGCGATTGGCCAAAGTGCGCGGTCGATGTAACCATTGGCACGCGATTTCATATAGATTTCGCGTGACACGCGAAGGAGAGCAAAGCCAGCACGCGTTAGTCCAATATACTTCTTTCATTTTTTTTTCCTCCACCCCAAGTCGCACGCTTAAAAAGTAAAGCCCAACACATATGGTTGTAAAACTGACACATTTATTGTTGACTCCCTTTCTCTCTCTCTCTCCCTCATATTCACCTATAGAAAAAGAGCCAGCAATTCTTTGACTTTTATTTCTTACTTGATTTTTATACTTTTCGCATAATCATACTGGAAGAAAAAAAAATTAAATATTTTATTTTCACATAATGAGAAAATATTGAGGAAAAAATTTGCAAAATATAAAATAATTTTCAAAAAAAATTATAATTTTTGATATTAAATTAATTATTTTATTTTTTGCAAATTAAAAAACAAAATTATAAACATGTATTACTTTGCATACAAGTAGAAAAATATTCTACAATTCAGACAAGTAGAAAAGTACCTTTTTTGGTCAGACAAGTAGAATCACAGTTTTATAATTTATAATGTAGAAAATTACTTTTTAAGACAGAGAAGTAGAAAAATACTTTACGATTTCGGAAAGTAGAAAAGTACCTTTCAAGCTAGACAAGTAGGCAAATACTCTACGAGTCAGACAAGTAGAAAAATACTTTACGAAGGAAGCGAGTAGAAAAGGATCTTTCCTAGAAGACAAGTAGAAAAATATTCTACGAGTCAGACGAGTAGAAAAATACTTTACTAATAAGGCGAGTAGAAAAGTATTTTGTTGTCAGACAAGTAGAAAAATACTTTACGAGTGAAGAGAGTAGAAAATGACCTATCCGAGAAGACAAGTAGAAAAATATTCTACGAGTCAGACAAGTAGAATAATACTTTACTAATAAGTCGAGTAGAAAAGTATTTTGTTGTCAGACAAGTAGAAAAATACTTTACCAATCACACAAGTAGAAAACTAACTTTTACGTCAGACATTGTTGCATTTAATTTTTAATATTTTTATACTTCTCATAATAATACTCGAATAAAAATTAAATAACAAAATTAAAACTAAAAACTATAAAAAAAATTATAATTATAAAAATGCGTGTATTACTATAAAAAAGTATAACAAAAAAAAAGGGAAATTAATGATAAATAGTGTAACGTCCCGTGTATATTTTGAGCATATAAATGTTCAAATAAGATTAGTTTAGGTAAAATTAGAATTTTAAGTGTTTCTCACACTTCGTCGCTGTTTTTAATATTTATTTCTAAACAAACTACAAGTGTAAATAATCTTAAATTAAATAAAAGATATCAGAACGTTCTCTTCAAGAAAACAATTATTTCTAAAACGTCTAAAATTCTCAAAACCTTAAGCTCAAAATCAACAGTTCCGAAAATTAAAATAGAGAAGAATTGTATTTTGAAGATATCATTCTGATATCTCCTGTAAATAAAGTCAGCATAGTTGAATAATCTAGCGTAACTATCTAAATATCCCGA